>NC_134851.1:59206697-59523785 GCF_965363235.1 Mytilus galloprovincialis | reverse complement strand
CTTTCATATCATTTCTAGGGTTGAACTTGCACGATCAGTTCTAGGGTTGAACTTTCACGATCAGTTCTAGGGTTAAACTTTCACAATCAGTTCTATGGTAGAACTTTGACGAAGAGTTTCAGGGTTGAACTTTCAGTATCAGTTCTAGGGTTGAACTTTCACGATCAGTTCTAGGGTTGAACTTTAACGATAAGTCCAAGGGTTAACCTTACGATCAGTTCTAGGGTAGAACTTTAACAATCAGTTAAAGGGTTAAACCTTCACAATCAGTTCTAGGGTTGAACTTTCATGATCAGTTCTATGGTTGATCTTTCACGATCAGTTCTAGGGTTGAACTTTAACTATCAGTTCTAGGGTTGAATTTTCATATCAGTTCTAAGGTTGAACTTGCACGATCAGTTTAAGGGTTGAACTTTCTGGATCAGTTCTAGGGTTGAACTGTCACGATCAGTTCTAGGGTAGAACTTTAACGATCAGTTCTAGGGTAGAACTTTAACGATCAGTTCTACGTTGTTCTAGGGTAGAACTTTCACGATCAGTTCTAGGGTAAAACTTTCAAATCAGTTCTAGGGTTTAACTTTGATGATCAGTTCTAGGGTTGAATTTTCACGATGAGTTCTAGGGTAGAACTTTCACGATCAGTTCTAGGGTTGAACTTTCACGATCAGTTCTAGGGTTGAACTTTAACGATAATTTCAAGAGTGAACCTTACGATCAGTTCTAGGGTAGAACTTTAACAATCAGTTAAAGGGTTAAACCTTCACGATCAGTTCTAGGGTTAAACCTTCACGATCAGTTCTAGGGTTAAACCTTCACGATCAGTTCTAGGGTTGAACTTTCATGATCAGTTCTATGGTTGAACTGTCACGATCAGTTCTAGGGTTGAACTTTAACTGTCAGTTCTAGGGTTGAACTTGCACGATCAGTTTTAGGGTTGAACTTTCTGGATCAGTTCTAGGGTTGAACTGTCACGATCAGTTCTAGGGTAGAACTTTCACAATCAGTTCCAGGGTTGAACTTTCATTATCAGTTCTAGGGTTGAACTTTCAGGATCAGTTCTGGGGTAGGATTTTCATGATTAGTTCTAGGGATGAACTTATTATTATCAATTCAAGGGTAGATAAATTAAATAAAGACAACAGTAGTATACCGCCGTTCGAAATTCATAAATTGATTGAGGAAAAATAAATCCGGGTTGCAAACTAAAACTGAGAGAAACACATCAAATATAAGAGGTGAACTACGACACAACAGAAACACAACATTAAAATGTTACAAACAGAGACGAACTATAGTATAATAGCCATTTTTCTGACTTGGTACATGTCATTTTATGAAAAGAAATGGTGGGTTGAACCTGGTTTTGTGGCATGCCAAACCTCCCGGTAATAGATATACATGATAAAACCGAAATGGTGACAAATTACAGAATAAAATCATCACATTCAAATTCACAGCCGCGTTAGTCAAATCGATAAACGCACAAGGTGATATAACATTTGAATTTCTAAACCGAGTAAATAATGCTTCAGTGGTGTAGAAAAATGCATCTTATCTTTTCGTTTTTATTAGCAAACATATTGTTAACAATGAGGCAACAATTTATGTACTGCACAATGTGTTTCCAACTAGAACCTATTTTCTTTATCATTAAGTCTTTATAATTGTTTGAGTAGACAATGTATTCTTTGAAACACATGTATTACTTACAGTAAATGTTAAGTATATGGTGTTGATTACGAATCTAGTATTGAGTTCTTTAAAGTCTTAACATCTTGTTTGACTAAGAGTGATATATAGAGAATAATACATGGCAAAATCCGTATCATATGTCGTATCATCCCAAGACACCAATATCAGCCCTAGGGCCTTTAGGATGATACGGGATGTGATACGGATTTTACCATGATTTATACGCTTTATCATATATTTCAACAGAAGAGTATTATATTATATGAACTGTTTTCTGATCCATAGCACTTGGTTACCTTCAGTTCTACCTTTGTCTTGTTTTAAAAGTCTTAAAATAACTCCTAAATTACTTATCCGAATCACCTGGGTTACCTTACAATTTGTGTGCTGTGGTTACTAAAAATGTTTTGTTTATTATTGTATTTTTTTGTGTACTTTGTATTTTTTATAGTTGTATATAGTGTTCCAAAAAATATGGAGTATTGACGTTCGTGCCGTCACATACCAAACAAAGACGTCATTCAATACATTTCGTCACGCCCGAATGACCGTTCTATCATAACTATCTTGAGGAAAAATATTTCTTTAGCTTACATAAATAAATACTGACTTATGTGAAATTAAAAAAAAAGTGGGGGTGTGATAAATGGTGTGAAAAAGGGTATGCGATAAAGGGTGCACATCAAAGTAGCGCGATATGGTTTAAACAGCAGGATATTTATAAAATATTCAAAACCACTGTATTTACTACTATACATATGATAAATATATATATATATAGAAGAATATATAGCAAAATCAGTACCGCATGGTGTATCACCTCGAGCAAATAATATCAGTTCTGATGGCTGAAGATATTGGTCGAGTGGTAATACAGCATGCGATACGGATTTTGCCATTTATTGATCTGTTTATCATATATTTTGACAAAATAAAAATCATCACATGTAAGGGAAAAAACATTCAATTCTGTGGTGGGGGTCATGCAGATTTAAAAACTGAATATTTAGGCCTCCTTGTAGATGAAAACAAATCATGTTGTCTTACCACATATGCAAAATAAATAGTGTGACCCCAAATACATTTTTGTAATCATTTACAAAGGTATCCAATATTAACAGAAATCAGGGAAGAAGTATTATCAGTTGTTGTATTGAGGGCTATTGCAGTTAACGTTCACTGCTTTGCCCTAAAAATAACAATACATGGCAAAATCAGTGTCGCATTCTTTATCACATATATAAAAGGAAAGCAGAACAGAATAGCAGAAAACTGAACTGCTACAATAACAAACTACAGCATACATAAACACAGACTATTTTGTAACCACTACCATTATCCTGATATTTTAGGAAAACATAGTGGATTGGATCTGGTTTCATGATAAGTCAAACTTCCTGCTTATATTTTAAAATTAAGAATACCGTTACGCAACAGGAGTATGGGACAAATAAACACAGAAACACACATGAAACTTTATCTGTGATCTGGTAATTAGATAACGGACCATAGAGAAATATACCTTCATTTATATATTAGATCGAAAACAAATAGTTTTGTGTAAATCAGAATTTGCAGAGGAATACTGTTTTATAGAAAACCTTATAGAGTGGAATATGTTTCAAGAATACAGACATATATGTTTCTAATATACGATATACATTTCAAAGAGATCTTTTGATTTGAAATAAGGAGTCACATAGGTGAATAATTATGAGAATAAGAAAGCATATCAGTAGCGATTCTTGGATTTGAATAAGGAGAGACACGAAGGCAACGTTAAGAGTATCCACATCCGAATATGACCCTGTTCAAGTCTTGGATTTATTCTATTGGAAGCTATGTTTTATTTACGGTCAATTCGCCTAGATTTCAATTTCTTGTTCATGAGGAAACTCATGTTCAAGTTTAGTAAAACTTCATGAAGGTTTGACAAAGTTATTCATTACAAATCTTTATCACATGCATGAACTACCTAGTCGTATTTGGAATAGCTTTTAGGAATTTTGGGTCCTAAATGCTCTTCAACTTTGTACCTCTTTGGCTTCTCAGCGTCACTAATGAGTCTCTTATGTAGACGAAACGCGTGTCGTCGTATTAAATTATAAGCCTGGTACCTTTGATAACTAATCACAACAGACTATACATTAAAAGTTAATTTACAATGCACAAGATATTTGTAAATTATGGAAGAATAGGCTGAACATTCCTTGAAGGTTTAAATAAGGTTCTTTCTATTTAGCTCTAGATTTTCGCTAAATGTTTATTAAGCAAAAGTAAGTCATATTACCAAAAACAAGTTAACAAAACCAGAAAAAAGCTTTTTCTTAATATGCCATTGTTGGTCATAGTTAAACATCTGTCCCTATTCGTAAAATTCCATTTAGTTATTGATATCAGGGAACTTTAATTAAAGACTAGTATATAATCTCACTTCCAAAAAAAACGCCTTTTCTCGGTAAAGTAAGGAAAATTCAGAGAAATATTTATATTTTGATCTTGACCTTGAAGAAGCTAATAATATCATTCAATGGCCCTTTGAAAAAGTTAAAGATGTCTAGAAACAACTCAAACCTCAGACTGGTACTAAGCATAAATATTTGACGTCAGATGCATGTTTCATCTACAAAAGACTTCTCAGTGACGATATAAAAAAAACCAAGTCCAAAATAAAGTATGTAGTTAAAGACAAGAATTTTTAAAGAATTAGCCATGTAATCTATTCCAGGAATCAAAAATCCATAGTAATTAGAAAATATCTAAATTTTGTTAACCATGTTAACAGTTCAAAGTATAATGGCAAAAAAACTGAACTTTGAGGAAAATTCATATCGGAGAGTCTCTAATCAAGTGGCGAAATCAAAAGCACAAACACACCAAACGAATGATTCTAATATGACGTGCTTCTTTCGCTTTGTGAACAACACTGGGATAAAACTCTCGATATATCTATCCTTAGCGCAGACTCCGAGATGTACATAATAATGGCTGTTACAATATACTTCGCTAACGCTCAGGATAAAATTCGAATATCACGGCCCAGGCCATGTGTAAATTTTCAATAATCTATGGCTTCCATGAATTATTTCTTAATTAGCAGCTCCATACTAGGTGCTTGATTTTTTTTTAATATCAGATATGCAAACAGTATATTATAGAAGTAAACATTGCAAAAAAACAAATAATTCTTTGTATGCTGTCAATGCATAGAAGACGCTTCTGTCAGTTCTGTGAAGATAAAACAAAATGTTAACGTTTTTAAAAAGAAAAAAAAAGAAAAAGAATTGAACTTAAAGTTGACGACACAACTAGGAAAGGATTAGTTAAGTTTAAACCAGCTGATTAAAACAACCTATTATTTCTGAAAGAACTTACATAGTCATTGTACAATAGACATACAGGGATTCAAAAAAACTTATATGAATTCGTTTCCCATTAAAGGATTGCTATGTCTAGCTTTTGCAACTTTAATATTTTAACTTCTATTGAATATTTGACACTGCCGTTTTTCAAATGTGCATGTGGTACGAGAAAATTAAATTCTTTAGCTTCTCATGTTTCATTTTAGTAAACACAAAATTAACATATTTTTAAATATCAGTAATTTCTTATTCATATTTATTTATTAACATTAAAATGAAATCAAATGACTAAATAATTTATCAACCAGTTGATAATTGGTGAATGTTTTGCCTATTTTGCAGGAGAAACCATACATCTGGCGTTTTTGTTATCGATATATGTAGAAAAAAACTTGTACTTTGCTACTTGTTTAATTCATAATAACAAATAAACCACTAAATAAACAATCGATTGAAATCTCAGGATGGTACTTATAAACGGAAATGTTTAAAGTAGATCACTTCTGAATTATTAAGAGAGAGTTATACAATGAAACATAAAAGTAAAATAATGAATGCAAATATATATAGTCATTACATTGGTTGCAATGAATTACATTGATTTCCCAGTTATAGATAAAAACCGATAATTTCACATGTGAAATACACGTGGTTATTTCACTCTCTGACGTCATACAACAATGCATGTTGTCAAGACGTCGATAACGGCGGATCAAAACAAATTGTAAATGCGTACAAAAAAGATATAATTCCTTACATGTTTTACATAAATTTCTTTAAAAAAAAAGGCATTTGCCAATGTAATAAGAAGAATAACTAATTAAAGAATTCAAATATCGAAAAAATTTTAACTTGTGACCGAACAACACTGATAATTAACTCATGCGCTACGCGCATTCCTGAATTAATGTAGTGTTCGGTCACTCGTTGAATATTTTTCTCTATTTGAATTTTTCGATTAGTTATTCTATAAATATATATTATTTTTTTTTAACATAACAGAAACAAAAACTGATAATTGAAATAACGAACTGAGCTTATTACCATTAAGGATGTTTGCTTGTCATTCCTTTGGAATTTTCGTCGGATTTTCGAAATCCTCTGGTGGTTTTATCCATTTAAATGCCTTAAAACTTTTGCCCATGTACCCCCATTTTTCTTTTAATAAATCTTTTACATGTCAAATTATCAGCCATTTGTACAAGTCTTACAATATACTATTTTTTTTAATAGTTTTTGAGAACTTTGACTGGTCAAGATAAAGCTATGAAAAATCAAGAGCGAACATTTTCCCACCAAAATTCCAATGGCTAATATCTCGAAAACAAGCACATTGACCCCTATATATTTTTTTGCTTTTTTGATTCCTCAATTAATCCCATATCAATATATACGAGTGTAATGGAAAGCTACTTATGAGCGACGAACTTCCTTAAAACCACAATGTGTATGCCTAAGTGCGATTTTACTTAGTTCCCTCGTAAAAATAAGACTCAAATATAGATTTGGTCGTTTGCAGAAACTTGTTCTTTCTCTTGCAAACACTGTTTAATAACATAATAATCTGAAATACGTAACTAAACTTCAAAGTTATACGATCCATATTCATAAATGTGTCTATATAGTGTGCTTTGTCGTTACTATGAGCACCTTTGATGAACTGACAGCTCAACAATTTCTTTGTATAATATGACGGAACCACACCCTTTTAACCGCGGAAGGATTTCATGTGCATATATCAC
This sequence comes from Mytilus galloprovincialis, assembly GCF_965363235.1. Lineage (NCBI taxonomy): Eukaryota > Metazoa > Mollusca > Bivalvia > Mytilida > Mytilidae > Mytilus > Mytilus galloprovincialis. The sequence goes on along the minus strand of NC_134851.1, from coordinate 59,516,989 downwards.
CGATATATCTAAACCAAAAGTAGCATTTACCTGTTTGACAACTTCCCTTACCAGTTTCAATTTATAAAACTATATTTAACTCAGGGAAATCCCTAAAGTCAAACGAAAAGAAATATATTGAAATACAGTATTTCTACTCAGGAAGCAATCGAAATGTAACTACTCTAACAACGTAAAGATGTGAACATTGTTTGTATTAATATTTCCTGACAAATTGCTTGAACAGTTTAGGAGAGTGCAATCCAATAATACAGTTATTCTATATATTTTATATATAAATGTTCGAAAGAAACCAACAAATGTAACTGAGGCATTTTGATATACATGTACAGCATATAACCCAAATTGATTGAAATCACTCGTATTTATAAAACAAATATGACGTACAAGAAAAACATAGCTTACTACCACCTTCGTAATTATGACAGGGTACCTGCTCTTGAAGGTGCATTAGCTGTCAAAATCGTGGCCTCGATTTGACTAAAATTCTCATATTTGATTTATAGAATGCTAAAATACATTTTAAAATTACAATAAGTCTAATGTAAGCGGTGAACAATGCATAGCCAAGGCTCCGTGTTGAAGGCCGTACTTTAACCTATAATGGTTTACTTTTTTAAATTGTTATTTGGATGGAGAGTTGTCTCATTGGCACTCACACCACATCTGCCTTTATCTATGTACTCAATAATGCATATCAGAAGTTTGTGTTTATTTTAATCTAGATGAAATCTAATTAATTATCGAGATGACCTCCTAAGACTGCCGACGGTCACATAACCCAATATAAACATAAAAATCAATATAAACGGGTAGGGGCCTCGTGCAATTTGGATTGTCCAAGGTCTGGTTGATATCATATTATTGGTTAAAAAATATTGAACTAAAATTTAACCTCTGTAACAATGACCTTTTCGTGAATTGAATTCAAGGTTGACATTATTTTCCTTTTAATTGCTAAACATGATTAAAACATGAGTAACAACTCTCTAGTAAATGGGTAAAATTGAATATCACATGAATACGGTTTAATGATGTCGAATTATTCACTTTCTAGTGAATAATTCATCAGTAATGTCTCCTCGTTCATTTTGACAAAATTGAACTAAATTGGCTGCTAAAAGCGAATATTTTATTTCATCTGTCACTTAAATTGACCATTAAACAAAATTAAATCAAATTCTACTTTTTTCATATCTTGCATCAAGTTCTTATTTAATAAAATTATTTAAAACTACACTCGATCGATGAATGTATGAGGACATCAAACTGCAAAGTGCGTTTTTAAACTAATTTAGGACAACATTACACATTTCTAAACCCTTTATTCCATCACGATAAGGGTACAGTTGGCAAAGGATAAAAATTCATCTCATGCAGAGTATTTTAAAAGTCATGTTCTAACAGAATGCTTGCAAGATCGTATGTGCTCAAGTAACGGAAAATCTAAATGTTAAAATACATCTGTTTGTTAACAACAAAACCTTACATGCACAAAGATGTGCACCGGTCAGGTCAGAAATCTGCAGAAATTCCCAATCATATTCCTTGACAGATTAAACAGAATAAACACCTTAGTGAATTATTGCTTGAATCTCTTCGATGGCATTGGCTTAACTGTAATCGGGGTTTTATGAATTACATCCATGAGCTTTTGCCAAATATGCGTTGAATTCAAAGCAATATTTGTCAATTTTTCAAGAGTTTGAATGTCAACAGGCAAGGTGACTACTGTATCATTTAAGTTATATGTGAAGATCTCAAACGCTGGCTGTTGACACAATATAAATATGTTAGTAAAGAGACTCAATTGACATTTGTATGAAACAGTGCAGAAAGATACACTTCATATTTGAGTGAAATTTAGAAGGAACAAAGAATAGAGAAGAAGCCTATTATATTGCAAAATTGTGTGACTAAATGTCAATCCACCATTTTCTACATAAGAAAATGCCTATGCTAAGTCAGGAATATGGTGACTTTCCTTTTTGAATTTTCCTCGCAGTTCAATATTATTGTGATTTTACTTTTTATAATAGGTTTTATGACTAGTTGTATATGATCCAAGATACAAGAGTACTTACTTTTTATTTCAGGTGGGATCATTCTTCTTGGGCTTTTTTTTTTAAATGTTTTCAGCATCACATTTGAGTGAGATTGACCAGGAATCAATTTATGGATATTTTCACTGGAAAACAGATACGGTTGCTAGTAACATTCTTGACACATTAAATCTGTCCTTTAATAACATTTTGGGCAATACAACATTAAGGGTGTTGAAATATTTGAGAGCTTTGGATTTATCTAATAACAAGATACAGTATATAGAGCCAAATACGTTTAACTATCGTCCAGGTTCTCTCATGACGATTCGTCTAAATGGAAACTTTCTGAAAAGCATTGATTTATCAAACTTATATCTCGATTATTGGTTTAATTTTATCATTTTGACTGACAATAAAATTTCGAAGTTAACAAATGAATTATCTAGTAAATTCAATTTTTCAAATGGTGGGGGAAGTATTAATTTAGCAAGAAATCACATTTCTGAAATGCCAAATCTATCGAAATTAGGATTTACCATTGATATTTTATTAAGTGCTGTTTTTAAATATTCCATCAATTTGAAAGAAACCCCAATTAGATGTGATTGTAAGTTTGAAAGATTTATTAAAACCATAAAATTTGCTGCCAAAGGAGTGCATAATTTAATTTGCAAAGACCCGCCCCTACTTCGCGAGAATAGGATTGTTGATATCAGTGAAGACCTTTTAAAATGTACTATATCGATGAAAAATGGATGCCCTTCTGAATGTAATTGTTACGAACAACCATCGAGGTCTAGGGTTGTGGTTAATTGTTCGTCGACTAGAAAGTATAAAATGCCGAGTGTTTGTCTACAACAAGATGATTTAGATATTAATTTAAGCCATAACTTAATTTCTGTTTTTGAATACCGTACTTTTCTGAATAGAACGTTTTCAATTAATTTTTCTAATAATAGAATAACAAGTGTAGATCCATTTGTTTATGGAATCATGAAACTACGGAATATTAATCTTCAGCACAATAAAATAGTTCAGATTCATAAGAATGTACTATTAATGAGAAATGACCACACAATATCGTTTGGACGTATATCAATCAAGTGTTCCTGTAAAATGAAATGGATTGGATCATGGCTAGAAGACATGGAGTAAATAACTGTCATATACGAGGTAGAGATATTCAAGCGAGTTCCATTTCTAAGATGTGTTCCTTTGTAAAACCGAATTCCACTGTTAAGTATGTACTACTTAGCTTCATGATATCTATATGTGTATCATTAATGCTATGCTTGAAAATGAAATACGAACTGTGTCTCCTTTTAATGAATTTTAAAGGACTGTACCTAAATAATTACGACAATCTGGAGCCGACCCGATTCGACGTGTATATTTCGTGCAATGCAGAGAATGACAGCATAATGAAATGGATAAAGACAGTTGTATTCAATCTTGAAACAAGTGGCTTCAAAATTTGTTGGCCTCCAAGAGATTTTAATGTAGGCGATGTGCACGTTGTCAAATTTCGACCGAAATAGCGAACTCAAATTCGTATTTAGTCGTATTGAGTTAAGGTTCTTTACAATCACAATTTCAAATGATTTAATGGAACAAGATTTGGGCTCAGTACAAGACCAACATATCTCGCAATATTTTTGTTATAAATTATGTTGGATAGTTGTAATAGCAAATATAGGAGACTAAAAGCCTTTGCAAGACTGGGTCATACATTTGACTTTTGTAACTTTAATCACAAACTGATGAATGAGTTAGAAAAGAAGCTACGACCAACGAACCTTCAAAATACAGCTTGATTTTCAAATAGTCTGGTCGACCTAGCTAAACTCCCGTATCAATTTGACATGTTTTTTCCTGTCTAAGTATTGAAATCTAAAGCGATGTATATAGAGAATTATACATAGGAAAATCTGTATCACAGTATAAAAAACTCTTTCTGAATAACTTGCCTACCAATAAAAAAAATTGTAACAATAAACCAACAATTAAATAACAAGTATACTCAACATTATAAACAAAAATTCTTTGAGACTAGTGAGTAAATTTGAACGTTTGAAATATCAAAATTTAAAGTTTAACCCTATTGCTGCCCGTAGTTTTGTTATGATTTCATTTCGTGTGCAAGAAAATATGAAAGCGTGTCGTCTGTGACGTCATTTATAAAAATGTCGTAATGACCGTTCCTTTTTAGACTCATGGAAGCTATGTTCGATCAAAAAAATACTATTACACATCGGCAGATATAATTGTAGCTAACTAAACCTCTTACTGACAGTCGCATGTAATTCCAATTATTGAAAAAGAATGTACTTCGGGATAAAATCGTGCTGTTTATATGCAACATTTGGGAAAACTGATCTAATCCACAAAAAACTAAAAATTCTTATTTGTATATTGCAATGATCATTTAAAATTTAATATATATATATCAATGAGTAGGCAATTGATAGTTGGTGAAATCATCCATTTTTAATCTAAAATTACCGAAAACTTAATTTTCTATTTTAGTACAAGTATGATACGAATAATCAAATTATCTGAATTTATATATTGTTGAAATGTCGGAGAAATAGTTCTTTTATTAAGCTAAAAATTAATGAAAAATCCAAGGAAATTTGGTTGAGTATCATTTTCTATTGCCGTTATCATGTCAAAGATGTATTCTTATCAAATACGCTAGAAGTGCGATTCATTTAAATATAACTTACAGTTAGGATAGAAGGAATCAAATAAATAATTAAGTTGAAGAGCACTGAAAACAAAAAGCTAATATCTATTTTTGTATGTTAATTATGTAAAGCCAAAAAAGAAATTATCCTATTTAACAGGTAATGGGTTTCATCCAACATTTTTTTGATTTTGTATTTACATTGTATCATGGATCACATTTATTCGTTCACTTTATGCTCACTTGTGTTAATGTGTCTTTTGATTGAGTTAAGTCTTTTCAATTGATATTTTATAGTAAGTTTTTCTATGCTGTGATGTTACACTATTGTTTCAGGTGTTGTTGTCGTTTGTTGAGGTGTACCTCGTTTCTCGTTTTTCATATAGATAAAACCGTTGGTTTTCCCGTTTGAATGCTTTTACACTAGAAATTGGTGGGGCCCTTTATAGGTTGCTATTCGGTGTGAGCCACGACTCCCTGTTGACCTCAGTACTTTGACCTATAATGGTTTACTTTTTATACTTATTTACATATATCAATTGACAAATACTTTCTTTTTTTAACCTAAATAACTTTCATGTTTTCAAATGATAAAATAGCGTGAGGTAGGATCGATTTCTCTTGTATTTAACTAACAGTGGCAAGAACTAAAAGGTGTCAAATCCTTTACAAAAAAATCATTTTTAAAAATCATGAGGCTATGTCCATAATACACCATGTTTTTACTTTCCATTAAAATAAAATTTTACAGTATATAGAAGTCACTATGAAATTAAGAAAACCTATCTGCAAAGATATATTTCTTTTTCCGTATGTTGACTATACCTTATTTCCTATGATGTCTTAATTTTAAATTGCCTTCCTGTTGTTTGAGAAGATGGACAGCATTATTTGTTTAATGGATATCGTCATATCGTCTGGTAAAGGTGGAAGGGGTGTCGTCTGCCATCATGGGATGAAAATAAACAATAGGTTTTTAGCAAAGAACGAAAATGCTGTGTTTATTCGTTTATCATGTGTATAATCCCATGCCACCTGCATTCTGCATTGTTAAGAAATCTGACCAGAGTTTTCCTATTTCTTTCTTTTCTACATTCATTGAATATTATAGTTATTTCCAAGACAAAAATCATTAAAATTGTTAGAAGAAGGAACATGTATAATATAGATATGTAATGGACAATGAGGGGTGGGAAATACAGATCTGAGTTCTCATTAGATATTGGCTTCATTTCTTAGAATTTTAATTATGATGAAAAAATCCGGCGTTAATCCAAATAAATGCAATTAATTACGATAATCTTATTTCTGTAAAAACAATTCATGACAAACTGAGGCGTTAAAGTTTTTTTACATTGGTTAATTACAATTGTTTTATTCTTGTAAGTTTAGTTTAAATTCATTGGTAGATCATGTAGATGTGAGGCCCCTCATGGGGGGGGGGGTCATAGTAATCACATAATCACCATTTTTTTGCCAATATAATCACATAATCATTAAATATTTGCTTATCTTTAGTAATCAAATAATCATAAACTAAAAATACAGTCCTAGGTAATCAAATAATCATGAAATATTTGGCTTAATAATCAAATAATCATTAAAAAAACGGCCAAGTAATCACATAATCAAAAACCCCATGAGGGCCCTCCCAAATGTTTACAATTTGATTGAACTATTTTAATAGCTGAGTGATTGCACATACAAAGCACCTACAAAAAAAATTGAAATGTAAGTTCTTTTAAATAGATAATTGTCCCAAGTTGTATGACTTGATGGAAATATCGTGCACCGAAGCCGACGGATAAACGATATCTATATTGTTTAACTAGTATTGACTGTCTTCTATTAAAAAATAGGAGAAAGCATGTTTGACTTTTTTATTGTCACATCGTTCAGGGAAGAGCCATAACAAATTACTGAAAATATTAAAATATTTAAGAATATATATGAAAAAACAATACACCATAAAATGCCAAAATGCTCTTTTTAAATAGAAAAAAGGTGGTTTGATTGCCAATGACCCATCTCTCTACAAAAGACAAAATGACTTAGAAATTAGCAGCTTTAGGTCACCGTACGGCTTTCAACAATGGAGAATAACGAATTCAGCTTATTTCAACGTTTAGATACAAGTACACTTAATAAACTGATTTACAAATATCTTTTTCTAGATAATTGACTTTTTAAAAATGTCGGGGAAAATCTAAAATCTGATAAAATTTTGGTAAATGGTATCTGACTTTTTATGAGCAAATAAAATCGTAGAAGGTAAAAAGACATTTGACAAAAATTCCTCAAACTGACCTCAAGAACATACGATACAGTTTTGATCGCACGGTGATTGTTTTATGAAAATTTGCATACAGGCTTTTTTGACTGATAGATAAACTCCTCATAAATACCAGTATTAAAATTTTATATTTACGCCAGACGCGAGTTTCGTCAACAAAAGACTCATCAGTGACTCTCAAATCTAAAATTGTTTTAAAGGCCAATTAGAGTACGAAGTTAATTGAATTATGTAACAAAAATTGTATCTTCATGTGCGAATTTTCGAGATAAATCGATTCGAAAATTTTGTCATGTAATTAGAATTTCATTTTCTTCGACATCTCTTTCCTTAGACAGACATACTAAACTTTTTTTATTCGAAATATCAACAAATATGATTTTTGTAAAACGATTTGAATGCTCTTAATTTGTGTAACAGTTTAGTGAAAATAATTCATATATTTATAATGAAATTTCGAGATTTGAGTAAAAACAGCATTTTTTGCTGCATATTTTAACTTGTAAAATAATTCGGTTATTTTTTTTTATTAAAAACGGTCTTTTCATGACATTTTGACGTCGCGAAAAATCGCATATTACGAAAAAATCGCATATTACGAAAAAAATTGCATATTACCGAAGTGCTGACATAAATATGTCGGTGTTGACATGAATATCAATTATATGGTCATTTTATAAATTTTCTGTTTACAAAACCTTGAATTTTTCGAAAAACCCCAGGAGTAGATTACCTTAGCCATATTTGGCACAACTTTTAGGAAATTTTGATCCTCAATGCTCTTCAACTTTGAATTTATTTGCAACGTCATTACCTCCCCTGCTACTGTATCGCATGCCCTAAATAAAGACAATGTCAGATCATATGAATTACTATGTAAATCGTTTAAGGAAATGCTTGTATAATTTTTATTTATTGACGAAAGGCTGGTGTAGTATATTTTGTTGTGATATAGAAGAACAAAAATTGCATTATAGAGGTTTCTATATACTTTAAGGAAATGTGTGTGTAACGAGTGTAAGAGGCAGGAAGGTTGGTAAGAAACAGGTATCAAGAATAAAACAAGTGTGTCCTTCTACTACACGATCTTATTACAAACAATGTAACAAATCATCGTCCTGTTTAGTGTTGTAGTACGTATTATATATTTGATGTTTGGCATTAAAGCAACACTAAATTAATGTTTTTATTCTTTATTTTAATTTCGCTCGAAAAAAGTGGGAGTTTTCGATATGTTTTCGGGTGTTAGTTAACGAGAACGTTTTAGGTAAGAAGCGGTATAGTTTTATTACGAGTACAAATTTGACCCAAAATAATGAGTTTACCAACTATGTCGATTTTGTTTTGCAACAATAAAAAGTGCTGATGCCAAACACTATAGTTCATGTGCAGACGAAGGCTACAATTTGGGTCTTATGCATCCCTCATCCGTCACAACTCGGCCAATTCCGTAGGAAAGTAGCGGATTAACCCGAGGATTGCCGATTGATACATCCCTGATTTTCAAATATTTTTGTTTGAATATTTATACTGAAGGTAATTCAAAAACACGCTTCAGACGCACGAGATAAAAATAGTTATTTAAATTTTTATTTAGTGTGTTTGAGAAAAACTCAGCGGTAATGACAAGACATTGTTGAAAGTTTAGGATCAAGTTCAGTGTCGAAATTGTGAGTGGGGAAATGGAGTCGTTGATGGCTTGTGGAGCGATTGTTGATTCAATAAAGATGTTGTTCTATTCTGAACATGTTCAATATATTCTTTAACTGGTTTGAAATCTTTCCTTTAACGTTATAATCTCAAAACACAAAAGCTGGGAGTGACATCAACGGCATTTATGCCTCATAACGTCAGGTTTTTCTATAATCAAAGGTGTCACGCCTTCTTCTGTTTAAGGATAACTGATCACTAAGAAGATCTTTTTAAATTAAACTTCCTCAAAACAGGAAGGGATCTATATTCACTGCAACAGGCATATGAAAACAATAAATTAAAGTGATTGATGTATGAAAGACAAAAGAAGATATATTTGATTCTTAATAATTTAGCAGATATTGTAATTTTCAATTTCAATTACCGAAAGAAAATTTTTTTACAGATTCATTGATTTTGTTTTTAAGTTCGATCGTAGCCCACTATTGTCACCTGAAAATTCCGGAAAAGAATTTTTTTTATGTGGCCAAAGCAGCAGCCTAACAATCTTTCATCGAAGAATAATCTTCCAAATATATCGTGTCAATTTGCAAAATTTAATTCAATATAAGTAGAGGATTGTTTTCATAATTTTCATTTGTGGTCGGAAGCTAAGTAGAATATAACTTCAAAATATTAAATTTCTGAATATCAAAAATACGAATGACCTGTACATAGACACATACATTAATTCAGTAGTTGTGTTCTGAATGAGAAGTATGAGCGTTGTAATATGGTAAGTTAATTCGGTTTTTTTCAAACGAGGTAGGACCAATGTTCACTATCATGGTCATTTTCTAACTGTTTACACTATTAATCAAAATCAATTTATTTATGTACTCTTTCATATCAAATACCTTAAACTACAATTTAGAAATATTAAAACAAATCATGAATGAGAAGGATATTCTTTTGATATCCTTCATATGGTCATATTTGTAAATTTACTGCTTCGGACGCGTGTTGTTTTCAATTTTTACAAAACTTTTAATTGTTCGAAATGCTAAAGATTTTCTACTTCAGGAATAAAATACCTTACCTGTATTTGACAAAACTATCTGAATTTTGGGTCATCAATTCTGTTCATGTGTACTTGATTTGACTTTTAAAACATTTTTATTCGAGCGTCACTGACGCGTTTTTTTTAAGACAAAATGGGGGTCTGGCGTACCAAATTGAAAGCCTTGTATTTTATCTTTGATAAGTTTTTTTAAAATCAAAATCTTACCTTCACTGCATGTAAAGGTACGTATTGTTACCCATAGATTGGATAAGAATGCCTTTTGAAACATAGTTTATATGTCCAATTTGACATAATTATTAGAATCGTCTTTAACAGAAAAAAAAAATTTGAAAATCATTAAATACAAAGACGCATATGATATAACTAAAGCATAATACAGTAAATACATCCAATATAAAGTCAGGTAAATAAAACAAGAACTTATATTATTAACTTGATATTGTGTTGACGGCTTTAAAAACAGGTTTTTTTTCCTGATGAATTAATTTTACAAAATCAAGTTATTGTTAAGTACTTCTGAAAAAGTAATATCCCTTAATCCTTAAAAAATGACCGGTTCATACATAGTCAAAGTTTATGGTCAAAAACTTAAACGTTTAATATGTCTTCTTCATCATGAGAAACGCTATTATAATAAGACTACATGTGTCATATATTGAGCAAAGAAGGACAAAGATACACGCGTTTACATCCGGTTTTCGTAAGGTTCATGTAGCACATTCTTTTGCAGTTCCTGTGGAGTATTTTGTTAACTGTTGTTATGTTTTTTGTGTTTTTGTGTTGTTGTTTTTCACACGTTTTCTTTTCTTTTCTGTGACTTATACTATTAGTTTATATTGCCAACTGCATATCTTCTTCTTTGCAAAAGATCATTTAAACAGTTTTGACAAGTTTTCCTAAAATTTTGAAATAATGAGTGGTATCTTCTTTGCAGATGAATTTGTTCTTCATTACTTCTAGTTTTCACATGTTTTTAGCAGCAAACGTTAGTGATATTACTAAAAAACCAATCGCTGAATAATTTCATTGGACAGATTATACGGTTGCTAGTAAATACCTTATGTGTCCAAAATCATGTAAACAAAATATCACAAAACGGCGTAGTTTTGCAGGGAGAAATGTTGCCAATTGCTGCGTGAAATATGCACGACCATACTGGATAATTGAGAAGTTGATAAGAATTTTACACTTGAAATAAAAACAAGAAAACGATTTTGTTATAATTAACGATGGCGCTACTGGCACATTGTTTTACAGGATTTTATACCAGCAGGGCGATTTAGAAGTTATTCCAAGCAGTCTTTGTAAATTAAGAGGAATAGTGGATATAAATTTTTCTAAAAACCAGGTTGAAAATATTACTTACATCGAATGTTTTCACATGTTGGACACATTAAACCTGTCTTTTAATAGAATTGCAGTATTGGGAAATACAACATTCAGGAGATTGGAATATTTGAGAGTTTTGGATTTATCTTACAATAAGATACAATATATCGAGCCAAATACATTTAACTACCGCCAAGGTTCTCTCATGAAGATTTCTGTACATCACAATTTTCTAAGAAGCATTGACTCAACAAACTTATATCTCGATTATTCGTTTGACTTTATACAACTGAGTAACAATTGTATATCGGAGTTTACAAATGAATTGGATTTTAAATTCAATCTTTCAAAAAGTGGGGGAAATATAAATTTAAACTCTAACCAAATTTCGGAAATACCTAATTTTTCGAAATTAGGTTTTACCCGTGATATTATTTTTAGTGCTTTTTTCAAATATCCTATAAACCTTGAGGATAATCCTATAAATTGTGATTGCAAGATAGAGCCTTTCATGGAACAGTTCAAATTTGGCAGCAAAAATTTTGAAGAAAAACGAAAATTAACTTGTGAACATCCACCCTTTCTTCGTGGTAAACGGATTTTTAATATTAGTGCAGACCTTTTCATATGTAATATCTCAATGAAAGACAAATGTCCTTTTAATTGCAGTTGTTTTGAACAGCCATCGAGGTCTAGACTTGTGGTCAATTGTTCTATGAGGGGAAAATATAAGTTGCCAAGTGTTTTGCCGGAACAAAATCGTTTACATATTGATTTAAGTCATAATTCCATAACAGTTTTCGAATACCGTACTTATTTAGATAAAACGTATTCAATAGATTTGTCTTATAAACGAACTCTGAGAGTGGACCCGTTCATTTATGAAATCCGGAAAATTAGCAATATCAATCTCAAGCACAATGGTATATCGCAGATTCATAAAAATGTACAGCTATTTAAAAATAAACGAACAGTTCAGTTCGAAAATATAACTATCACGTGTTCCTGTGAGATGAAGTGGATTCAGGTTTGGCTTGAAAATCAGAACAGAAGACGTAGAGGCAATAACGTTATTACCTGTCGTTTTCCCGATAAAGACGTTGAGGCAATTTCTATCTCTCAATTTTGTGCCGATAAAAAACCGCGGTCAACTGTGCAATATGCAGTTTTTACTTCAATGTTGATCGTATTTGTATCTCTGTTTCTTTACTTTACACGGAAGTACGAAATATATTTATTCTCGAGGAATTTCAAAAGTCGGTACTTTGGCAGATTCAATAATAAAACCAGTCAGCAACCGAACAAATTTGATGTGTACCTGTCGTTCAATGCTGAAAATTATAATACAATGAAATGGGTAACAACAGGTCTCGTTAAAAATCTAGAAAGAAATGGCTTCAGAGTGTGTTTGCCTCCTAGAGATTTCATTCCAGGTGGTGTGCAAGTCTAACAGATTTTCACTGAAGTTGCAAATTCAAATTCGTATTTAGTGATTTTGAGCGATGATTATTTAAAATCACAAATTAATATGATTGAATGGAACCAAATTTGGACTCACTTTAAGTCGAACAACCCTCGAAGAATTGTTGTAGTTAATTATGATATTTTGGATAGCAGTCATATCAAAGATAGGAGGTTAAAAGCGTTTGTACGAGTTGGACAAACATTTGACTTTTGTAACTTCGACAATAAATTGCTAGAAGACCTTGAAATAAGGCTACGAACAAACAACCGTCAGATAAAAAGTGTATCTGATTAATATTCCGTGATCGGCGTAGCTAAAATGCAACATAATTAAGTCATGTTCAATTCAAGGAAAATAATGTGTGAGGTGCTTCATATATTGTGTAATACAATCTTAGGAAAATATGAGTTAATGATTCCAATTTGGATTTTCTAATGCAGAACATTTTCAATAGATAGTTTACGCCATATATATTCAGAAATATATTGATATTAATATGCAAATGTTAGACATAAAAAATCATTATCATTTGTGTATTGAGTTTTATAATATCTTTGAAAGTTTATTTTCTGGTTGAAGATGAACAAATCTCTTTTAGTGAGTCTTTTTCGTGGTATGTATCAACAAGTTTATGCTGTGTTATCGTGATGGATTACTGGTCCATCGATAGTATCTTCAGCTCAGAGTCAATGCTTCTGTTCTGGCATGGTTTATACCATACAGAGAAATCTGTCTCTCATCAATATGATACCTTTCTAAAATTCTCCTTTGAATAATTAAGATATTATTAAGAACTCTCTTGGGTAAAGTTTACCAAGATGAATTTGACTTCCTATCATATAAACTATAATATTCCTATGGTTCTGTGAATTTGTCATGCTAGTGTATGGCTAGATATGAGTTTTGAACTGTATGTAGTAGCTGAAAAAAACATATTAATACACAATATAAATGATACGGGTTAAATGTGAGGAAAGGAATGGATTTTAAAATACTTATGTAAATTTGCAAAAGTAAGTGATTGAGTCCCGAACCCGACACTTTTTATTGGTTCTATTGTAGTATATGAAACATAGCCATTAATCGTAGGTGTTTAATATAGCTTAATCCCGCACGCATTTGATTTACACTTAAAGAAATATATACAGACAAGCCCCAGTGTCATATGCTTCCTTGTAAAACTGCAGGGGGGGCTAGTTATAAAGTAATTCCTCATGAAGCTTTTTGCAACACGATACTGGTTTTAGAACGCAAAATATCAACAAATAGAAAACAATAGAAAAAAAACCGAATACAACATACAGGAACTATGCGCAAGGCTTACATTATGATTCGCCCTTCAAAAAAGAATTGCAAAGTTCATGGCTTTCTAAGGGAAATCCCAAAACAAATTTGGATTAGTACACAAAATAAATTTGCACCATGGTAGTACACGGTTCAGATTTTGAACGAGTTTCTTTAAACTAAAATAAAGGGTTTTGGAATAGTAGACGAAATAAAATGGATACCAATCCCTCGTTAAGGTGGTACCCAACACTTTAATTCAAATTAATTTGGCTCGTTTAATTTTCATAAAATTTTAAATAAGTATTTACTTTAACTCTTTGACAAGAATGTAAAAATTTAAAAAAAAAAATGAACCAACCATTTTATCAAAAAAAATATACTAGTTATATAGCAGTTTGACAGACACTAATTTTGATCATTGAGAAGCTTAAAATTCCCTTAAAAACACAACGTATTTAAAACATTTAGCTGATTTTAAAGAGTTATCTCCCTGTGGTGTTAGGTACCACCTGAAAGCAATGGTAAAGTCTATGATTTCCATGGAAAATAAAAGTTTAGATCAAAAACTAGATAAGGATGCCTTTTCAGAATCTAAAGGACTGTAGGTAATCTCATTGTACGTACACCAAAATGAAAATAACGTCACGTCATTGGTTAAATTTCCATTGTTTATGACATTTTTAACCAATCCGGACGTTTTGGTGTACACTTTTGAAAATATTACCAAGGATGCATTAGATTCTGAAATGGCGAATAGCATTATATGGTGAAGATTGTGGAAGATCTCTTCATCGTATGGTAAATTTGGAGGATTTGCCAAAAAACACCAATATTTGCTAAGAAACCCAAAATTTAATTTAATCCAAAAAAAACTGTGCGCATAATATTGCTATGATTTCCAAGATGTGCATATTATTTTCAATAAATCATAATCAGGAAACTCTAAGATAAAGCGAATTGTTGTGTACGCGTGGATAGGACAAAGTCAAAATAAATTATCGGGATTGCAAAATAAGATATGACAAAGATTCTGTGAAAGTTTCACAAAGAATGTGATGCGATTCGAGAGCAGTTGCAGATATGTTTGACAGACGGACGAACGAAAAAAAAATACGAAAGGAAGGACGAACAGACTGATACAATATCCTTTATATCGTCCGCTTTGGAAATCCAGGCAGCATTGAAACGTGTAATATGTAAATATATAAATCCTTATCATTAATATTATATTTTCTAATGGAAAAAAAATATGTTGTATTTGTACGCGTTAAAAGGGAATGTTTGGCCTTTTTAAACAAAATCAGGATGATGTACTTTAATACTAGGAAAACACACTTATAATTTATTTTTCCTGTTAAACATTTTCTATATATTACTAATTGTTATGTACTTATGTATATTATGTGTTGTACTTTTATCATTCTTGAGATGTTATATGTACCGTGTTATTTTATAAATTTCCTTGGTGTATAACTGTGCATTTGAATAAATAAACATGTTAAACCTATGTCGTTGTAAAATAAGGATACTTCACCTAAGTGTTGGTAAGTCAATCCTCTTTGCTCGAGAGCATGCATACACCTTTGACCAAGCTATTCAGAGAATTCAATTGAATCTCGACTCCTGAATGGGTGGGATAACATTTATACTCTTTACATTACATAACCGTCAAAACTAATTTAATAGAAAACGTCCTATTTGCTTTAATGGCCTTTCGATAATTCATGATGTTACTACAACTGTTGTTGTTTTTAGCAAATAACTAACTTTTAATACACTAATAAGACATGCAAAAACGGAGTGAGTTGTTTTTTGTTGTAATAATTACATTCATTTTTTTTTTATAAACAAAGTAAATTTTTAAGTGAAAGCAATTCCGATGAGGAAGAACGACACAACACTAAATCCAAATTTGTTTATTTAGTCTTATTTATCTTAGAAATCGCAAACGATTGTTAGCCTTTATGAAGTCTCAACAAAGCGCCACTTGATATATATTTTCAATGATACTTTCTCAAGTCAGGAGTCTTTAATTCAGCGGATGTCATTTGTTGCTGTATATCATATTTAATGTTTCGTTCATTGTTTAGTACCTTAATAAGGCCGTTTGTTTTCTCGTTTCAATTGTTTCAGGTTTCGTGATTTCGGGACCTTTTATAGTTAAGTATGAGGTATGTTTTTGCTCATTGTTGAAGGCCGTAAGTTGTTAACCTCTATGTCATTTTGGTCTTTGTAGAAAGTTGTCTCATTTGCTATCTTATCCCATCATCTTATTCTGATATGACAATTCAGACTTAATGATAGTCGAACCAAGACAACTAGGACCAATTTTAAAACAACTTGGTGCACATCTAAAGACAACTCGGACCAGCTTTAAAACAACTTGGTGCACATCTAAAGACAACTCGGACCAGCTTTAAAACAACTTGGTGCACATCTAAAGACAACTCGGACCAGTTTAAAGACAACTTGGTGCACATCTAAAGACAACTCGGACCAGTTTAAAGACAGCTCTGACCACTTACGATAGCAATACAGAAAATTTGAACATACTAGGATCACTTTTTATATTGAATGGCATGTACAGAAATATGCTGTTTTATTCATTTTATTGATATATCTGTTAATGTGACTGTGTTTACTAAATAATGTAAAAGTAACTGGGACCAGAGTCGTAAATATAGTCATAAGGGATATTTGCAACAAATTTTCAACTTTTAGTTACTATATAGAAAAAGCTCACAAAAATATATCAACGATGTCTAGTCTATGATTTGCAAAGGAAAACCCCAAAGGGATGTTGGATCGAGAATTAAAATATGTGCACAATGACATCATATATTTAAGAATCAAAGAAGGTTTCCGTAAACCTTTATATTAAAACAAGAGTTTATGAAGAATTGCGGATAAGAAATGTGTACCACACTCACCCCCTCTCCCAACCCTCCTCCGAGTTCAGATAAAACGATGACAAACTATATGATGAGCTAAGGAAACTTCCAAAACTAGATACAAAATCACTACATCCAGATAAAGCAATAGTCCATGAATTTTTGGAAGAAACAAAAAAATAAAAAATAGAAGATGTAATATGGAATTATATATAGTGATATACAAATGTATACTAAAGAGTGAAGATACAACAAAGTAAACCACAAAAACATCTTTTTTATAAATAAACGAAATCGTAATGCAAAAGAAAACCATGTGATTAAGAATCTGTAAAACGTTTAAATATTCTTTTATGCGGATCCGGAGCAGTTGTAGAAACAAAAGTAGAAGACTGACAAACGAAAAAAAGACGGACGAACTGACTGACTGTCTAATCACTATATACAGCCCTCTTCAGAAAATCATTGTTATTGGAACACTTAATATATGAGTATTGAATCTTTAAAATTTTTATCATAAGCACTAAATTTCCTGATGCATTTAAGTACGGTTATTTGTTAAATTGGTTAATCATTTATCTATGCTAAGGTCAAAGTTTAACCTTGCCGCATATTGCCTGTACTTGATACCATCGGGAAAATACAGCTACTGACTTCCTCTTTCCTATTCGAGGACGAAAACATGTCATAATATCCACTTAATTGAAGTGTTCTTAATGGAAGAAGTCAACTTATCAAAATGAATATCTTTTGAAATATCGTATATTATCTTCAATCCGGAGGCTGGGATATGGAGAGAGCCACGCTCTGTATTTTTGGAACATGAAACTAAGGAGATGTGGTACCGGTATGATTGACAATGACGCAACTATCCACCGGAGTTCAAATGAATGGAAAGCAATATAGCCAGCCGTACAACCTTCAAGAACGATTAAAATCAATAACATATAGTGGGCTATACAAGGCCGCCATGAAAATTCAAACGAGAATACTAACGCCCTTATTTATAACAAAAACAGGTTACGAAACAAAAATACTACGCCCATGAACCAACAAAGGCACAGCTAAACTTCCTAACCGAATCTTTGTATCTATGAAAGGATATGGTACATGTTGTTAGAACGAAATCCCCGACTTAATTATGTATAATTTATACAAAATTTAAGATAATTTAAATCCAAAACGCTACTACAAACACGGGAATATAGAACAAGTTGTGAAACGTACACATAACAGAACCAAATCCAACAACCCTTTGAGAGTTCCCTTTTGGGCCTTTCGTAAAACATATTATTACTACACTGTGATGACATTACTTCTGCCACATTTACCATGTCTCCTCTTATCTATATTCATGCTCTTCATCTTACATTTTTAATACTCTATTGTATTTATTGTGAATACATTTATGAATATGGCAAAATACATGAAATATTTGTTACAGCACAAAACAAAGTTGTCTTTTGTTAATTTTTGAAGTTGTTGTCATTTAGAGAATAAGGTGTAAATGTCAGATAGAATGAAATTCAAAACAGTGTGGCTGTGGCCATTTATTGACACATTAAATTCATCCATTGACTGGGACAATTTAGGTGAACGTTTGTATTTAAAGACCACTGCTCACTATGTATTTTTTAAAGAAACTTAAACTATGGTGTCACCAAAGGATCTCAACACCGTAATAAAGTAATTCGAAAAATTAATCAGAAATATAACACGATGTTTTGATTTATATCAATAATATAAATCAAAACATAAAGGTTATTCCTGATTATTTTTTCGAATTATTTTATAATTAAAGGCGTTAAGAAACCTTTGGTAACCCCACAGTTTAAAGGTCTATCGTAGGTACGACGTGAACAGTGGTCGTTACAGACAAACGTTCACATAAATTGTCCCAGTCAATGGATGAATTTAATGTGTCAATCAATGGCCACAGCCACACTGTTTTGAATTTCATTCTATGTGATAGTCTATACATATAGTTATAAACTCAACTTCTCAAACCTAAGCATATTTTGAAAACACCTGCTGCAAGTCTGATGTTAAAGGCAATGTACCTTAATTTTTAACTGTATATTGGTTTGTTTTTTTGATGGGTTGCTGTTTTAAAGAATATCAACTGTTTGAGCAAAACGACGAGTGGCATATGTGGAGCAGGATCAGGTAACCCTTTTGGAGCACCAGAGATCACCTCGGGTTTTTGTTGAGATTTGCTTTCATCGGTCTTTAGTTTTCTATGTTATGTTTTGTTTACTTTTGTTTGTCATTTTGTCATTTTCCTGGGGTTCATGTTGCTTAGTACGTGTTTAAAAAGGTAATTTTATTTCCTTTAACGCTTTCAACCAAAACAAATACTTTATGCATTAGAAAAAACAAAGTTAATGATAATAATGTATTTATTTACATATCAAATGTTGCAATGCCCTATGGATTTATAAAAAGTGATTTTGAGTTAGTCAGTTAATCATTCCGATCGTTTGTTTTTTCTTCTTGCGTCCGTCTGTCAAACTTATCAACAACTGCTTTTGAATCATATGTCAAAGTTTTCTGAAACCTCGGAATCTTAATCAGATGACTTAATTTTGCAATTCCAATTCCAGGATCAATTGTAACAACGCCGTCCAAGGGTTTATGTGGCATCGCATGGGCTTTGTCCTATCCGCAGTCCTTGTAACCATTTCCTCTCATTAACCCCTATTCATATTTAATGTGAAACTTTCGGAGAATAAAAAGATGCTGTAAAATTGTCTAAGACACAACACTTCACCAGAGACCAAATGACATAGAAGTTAATATGTATATATTTAGTTGAAAATCAAAGTCGTCCAGATTTAAGCTGCATACACACTAAAGTTTAATGTGTTCACTACTAAACCCATTTAAATTTTATACTGTCACTTTGATCTGAACAGCTCTTAAAAGACTGAGCAATGAAATATTAAGTCCTCTTCAGTCTTTCAATAAATTTTCAGACTTGTCCATTGGGAAAATTTAAGTACGGTTCAGACAATACAGTCGAATAAAATCTGTCCAGTCGGTTTTTTTTCCAAACTGTTCAGTAGTTTGTATATACATCTATACATCAGCAACGTACTGAATTGTCGAAAACGCTTCTGAAACTTCTAAATTGACTGCAAGCGAAATTTTTTAACAGTACTGAACCCACAGTTGATAAGTCTGAATATTGACTGAAAGTCTGGACATTTCATTGGTTAATTGTTTAGACTTTTCAAATGATATTAAGATCAAAATGAATGTTTTAGACTTAAAGTCATTTCCTAGTGCAATAACCGCTACAGAAAGAGGTGAAATTTCTGGTCTTCTAAACTCTGTCACCTTTTATAATATGAGTATTTTGATATCATAAAAAAGCCAGCAAATTAATTTCTCAAACTTTTAGCTGATTTATACTTTTCCTGAACTGTTGTTTATTTTTATTTAATTAACGTGTGGTTAGTTTGATCTCAATTTTTCATTGGTCAACATTCGGTTATGACGTCAAATGTTCTTGCTTTTCTCTGAATTTCCTATTGTGGCGTCATGACAAAAGGCAATCATGTCTGATGACGTCACATTGAAAGAACACATCTTTTGGCAGATCATTCGAAAAAAAGGATTGAGATTGTCTGCATATCGTCTAAAAATCATTAGAGAAACAGATTCCACCACATCATCTCGTGCAAAACGGTATTTATCAAATCTCGACAGTTAAAGTCTCGCGTTTTAAATTTGAAAATTTAACTGTCTCTGGTAAATAAACATCGTATCACACTCGATGCAGTGGTAGAACCAATATATATATATATCATGTATATGTGTAGGACTCTAAAGTACGATGGGGACGCTTAAGTACGACGGTCACGTTAAAGTGTGATGGCCTGCTTTAAAGTGCGTTTGTGTGGTTTTTTCGGGTGCTGGAAGAAGGATTTGTGTCCTGCAGTCGACAATTTTACTGTATAAATATAAAATAGTATACGCATAGGTATCCTGTATCCTGTTTCTATTGGAAGTGAACTGATGCATTTAAATCATTGTTTTACGTTGCAGTTTACTTTGCGGTCCCCGTTAAAATATTGTCGATTTTATCAAAAAAAGTAACGTCGGTGAAATAAAGGTACAATTTTTCAAGCGTAAATTATAAATTGTCGGCTAAAACATAGTTCGTACGTTGTAAGAAAATATAACATGCATTTGTACTCGCTACGAAGACGGAGAAAACTCGGCGGAAATTGGCTTTCTCTCTCATTTAACATAAAGCTTGTACAAATAAATGTTACTTATTCGACTATGAACGAATTTGTATTTGCAATTTACAATATTACGACTCTAAGGGGAGGTGTTCAGATTATTGATAGACTGTGTGAATGGCAAGCTACACCAATTAACCAAATATTTAATACGCCCGAATTGTAAAAAAATCATTTACAAGAAATATAGAATTTTGTGACACATAAATTACCTGTTTAGCAATTATTACGTGGTCGGTCTTCTAAATTTAAAAACAATCACTCCTGTAAATTATAATTCCTATCCCATATGTTGTACCTTAGCATACTAGCTTTTTGAAAAAAGACTATTTTTTTACATCCATGCACTGTAACGTTTTCAGCCCTCGAACCTTACCCTATTGGTCAATCGCACTTTAGCGTGACATATCATCGTACTTTTGCAAACAAACAACCATCGCATTTTAGCGTGAGACAGCATCATACTTTAGCGTAGACCATCATACTTAAGCGTGACCAACGCACTTTAGAGTATCATCACACTTTAGAGTCCTACATATTTACATCCCATTCCTTTTCTTCTCCACATTTACCCCTTACTTGATGGGTTACGTCTTCAGTTGGATTATTTTCTTTTAGTTTTGCTTATACAAATGGTAATCATTTCTTCTGATAAACTATTTTAAAATAAATAGAGAAATAATCCGAGTTCAGAACTCAGTGTTTAGTACCCTCCATTTTCAGTAGTGTTGTGTCCTGGTAACGTCCTACATACAGTTAAAACTTTTTACCTACCTAAACATTATTAAAACAAAACCCCAGAGAACCAAATGTCAACACGGTATAATTTTGCATTAAACCAGGAAAATCTTGACGTCTTACGTCCTAGATTGTTTCAATATTGTATGGATGGTGTACACACAACTTTGAGTCAAACTACACCGCGTTTGAAAATTCCATTGCACATTCATTATATGATATTGGATCAGTATTAGGTTTCATTTTTCAAAAATTATTTCCAGAATGTATTTTCACTAGTTTCTATACTCTTCGAATTGTTTGACAGATGTTCAGATCTGCTCTATGTAACATTGATATGTTAACATTGAGCCACTAAATATGTTTATCTTCAACTAGATAATAAACTTTAAAACCGTGTTTAAAAAATGTAATGATTTATAATGCCTTATATTTACATATCTATACAAGTATATTTTCTAATTGTATATGGCTGAAACTGGCAATTTAATTATAAGAAAATGCTAATCTGGGTCGTAAGTTCATATTGCTTTAAGACTGTTTTACGTCATGGACGTAACAACTTAAAATTACCTTTTATTGAATGGAACATGCCTTTAATTATATTGCATTTTAAATTTAACATCGATAATGTTATATATATAAGATATAGATATAAGATAATGTGGTATGAGTGCCAATAAGACAACTCTCCATCCAAATCGCAATTTGTAATGGTAAACCATTATAAATCAAAGTACGTCCTTCAACACGCAGCATTGGCTCACACCGAACAGAAAGCTATAAAGGGGCACAAAAATTACTAGTGTAAAACCATTCAAACAGGAAAACCAACGGTCTAATCTATATAAAAATGATATTAATTAGTTGTAATCTATGGGTTCGTACTTCAAGGTAATCCATCAATTTGTTGTCGAAATTACAAAAGTCAAAGGCTTTTAATCGCCTATCTTTGATATGACTACTATCCAAAATATCATAATTAACAACAGCAATTCTTCGACACTTGTTTGACATGTACTGAGCCCAAATTTGATTCCATTCAGTATTTTGAAATTGTGATTTCAAGTAGTCGTTGCTTAGGATTACTAGATACGATTTTGAGTTTGCAATTTCAGTCAAAATTTGTTCGACTTGTACACCACCCGGGGTAAAATCTCTAGGAGGCAGACAAACTTTTAATCCTTTTTTGCTAGCTTGTAAACTACAACTGTATTTACCCATTTCATTATATTGTAATTATCTGTATTGAATGACAAGTAAACGTCAAATCTGGTCGGTTGCAAACTGACGTAATTATTGAATCTGCGAAAGTACTGCATTTTGAAATCCCTTAAAAGTAAAAATATTTCGTACTTCATTGTCAAGTAAAGAACCAGTGATATCGATACGATTAACAAAAAAATGAGCAATGCATATTGCACAGTGGATTGTGGTTTTTCTGCGGTACACAATTGAGAGATAGAAATCGCCTCAATAACTTCATCGTGCAAAAGACAGGTTATAAAGTTATTACCTCTACGTCTTTCATTCTGATTTTCCAGCCAAATTTGAATCCACTTCATATCACAGGAACAAGTGATCGTTATATTACCGAACAGACCCGTTCGTTCATTTTTAAATAGCTGTACATTTTTTTGAATCTGCGATATAGCATTCTGCTTGAGATTGATATTGTTAATTTTCGGGTCTACTCTCTTTATTCGGTTATACGACAAATATATTGAAGACGTTCTATCTAAATAAGTACGGTATACGAAAACTGTTATCAAATTATGACTTAAATCAATATCTAAACCATTGTGTTGCGGAAATTCACTCGGCAATCTGTATTTTCCCCTCATAGTACAATTGACAACAAGTCTATACCTCGATGGCTGTTCAAAACAACTGCAATTAAAAGGACATTTGTCTTTCATTGAGAAATTACATATGAAAAGGTCTGCACTCATATTAAAAATCTGTCGACCCCGAAGAAACGGTGGATGTCCGCATGTATGGTTCTACATTTCAACAAAGTTTTTGCTAGCCAATTTGAACTGTTCTAAGAAAGGT
The DNA here is from genome assembly GCF_965363235.1 of Mytilus galloprovincialis. Lineage (NCBI taxonomy): Eukaryota > Metazoa > Mollusca > Bivalvia > Mytilida > Mytilidae > Mytilus > Mytilus galloprovincialis. Next base: position 59,493,234 of record NC_134851.1, on the reverse strand, counting down.
TCGACCTTGCAATTACAATTTATAGGATTGTCAATGATATTTATAGGGTATCTGAAGGCAATACTAAATAAAATTGGAAATGTAAGGCCTAATTTCGAAAAATTTGGAGATTCAGAAATTTGGTTAGAGACTAAATATATATTTCCCCCACTTTTTGAAAGATTGAATTTAAAATCTAATTCATTTGTAAACTCCGAAGTGTGATTGCTGCTCAATTGTATAAAATCAAACGAATAATCGAGAAATAAATTTGTTAAATCAATGCTTTCCAGAAAATTACGACACAAAAAAATCTTCATAACAGTCGGAAAGCAAGCCCTTAGAAACGACCGTTGTTGCTACTTTCTTAAGACAACAATGGGACTGATATTAAAACCCGCCATTCCGAAATTGCGTTAATTTCGCGGATTTTTTTTTTGGCGCCAATTTGGAAGTTTATCTTTTTTTCAGTTTCCTACTTGCCATTATGGTCTGAAATAGATTTATTTCGATTTGTGAAGCATGGAGTTTATTATCAAAAGGAAAAAAATCTCAAACATGTCAAATTGGCCGTGTTTTACAATCCCGTAATGCCGTTGATCGTCGTTTAAAATTATTTTCTTCTATTTTTCACAGATTAACAAAGACTATATGTACTATACAAACAATTAATAATACGTATCTCAAAATTTAAAAAAATCATAAAGTATAACGTTCTATTACCCCTTGGGAAACCCCGTTTGAACTAAATTCCAAAAGAAAGACATTTTTTGACATTGTAGTTTTTCGGTCTTACACATCGATGGCATCTGAACACAGTCAATGTACACACATTTAGTATGTTTGTTTGAAAAAGTAATGGCGAGATCAGCTTGGAATATTTGACTGGATTAATTATTCTCTTTAAGTCAGTGAAATGTATGACTTAACTAAAACAAGGTAAGGAATCTTATACCGTCTTTGCACAACCTTAACTGCTTTAGATGACTGACATAAAACACATTCGTTGTTTATTATATTTATTTTTTTTTGTGATAAAGGAATCCTGCAAAAGTAAATGAGAAAGTACTGTCCTAAATTTCAACTTAGGTAGCCAACAACCATTTCATTTTCTGGAGGGGGAAGTGGTGGTGGCTATTGATTGTTTTGAAGAAAAAAAAGTTTGTTTTTGGATAAAAAATAATTTGTATTTGACCCTGAGAAAAAAAATATGTTTGTTTTACCCTCAGCTGCCATTAAATGAAATGCTAAAATTGATAGAGAAGAATTGTTTTCAACTTGTCTGGAAAAAAATCCATAGTTTCCCCCTCCCTGAAAACAAATGGTTGCTGCCTTCAAACAATCTCTTTCAGAGTATCATTTTAATCAATCTTATTCAAAGCATTATCATACTGACATGAAGTGTGACTTAATTTTGACTTGTGATCTAAAACATAATTGTTGACTTAGCCCCCAGAAACTGCTCTGAAATACTTTTATATAAATGTAAAAATGCATAGTTTTTTTTAATGTTATTATTATTTTTTTCAAATAGAAAAAGAAATATATTACTGAGTCTATTTTGTTCTTATTTATTTTCAAGTTCATGATTAGCCCCATTTATATATTGGTTTAGTGTGTTATTTTTATAATTTGAGTCCATTCATTAGAACTATAACTTGCATGAAATCGATGAGACAACAGTATTGTTATATTTAGTTTGTTCATACAAGGATTGCAAACTAATTTTCCTTTTATAAATTTAAAATAATAAAGATGTTACATTCAGAATACTTTCATTATGATCTCGTTTATGTTTAAATAAAAAAGGTAGGACCAACTTGCAAGTGTCATTAATGAAAAGGAATTCCTGTTTTTTTATCATTTTAATAGTGCTGTCTTGATCCATTATTCATGAATATTTAGACTACCCCTTGTATTAATTGAGTAGACATTTATTTCTGTGTTAAAATAATTTGGTTGCACCAGTAAAAATACTTACCAAAACATGAATATTAAATTAACTCTTGGAATATTAAATTAATATTAAATTATTAACTCTATTATGGCACATAGGGACACATAGGGCCTATTTCACAGGGAATGAGTTCTGAAAAGTGAAAACATGTGTTTCTCTATTTCTTGGCACATGTTTACAGTATCAAAATATATTTAATAAGATAATTTTTAATAATATCCACATGTAAATAACAGCATATGGTGCTTGATATAACAATAGTTTGTTCATGATAGTGTCAAACAAAGGGACGTAACTCGTGAATTAGCGTCGGCCCCGCTTCGTCAGAAATATCGACACATCTAACTGGCACATTTACGTATCTTAGCATATCAACTGGCACAAATTTGACATATCATAGTCCAAGTTATGTTACATAACATAATTTAAATTCAGCATAGCTTCCCGAGAAGTTAAGAAAGAAAATTACATTTTAATTTTCTGTGAGCAATTTTTTTCGTCAACACCTTGACTTTGAAGACACATTTTGAGAGAAAAAATGAGTTTAATCCATAATTGAGTTGAGTAATATATTTCTTATATACTCAAGAATGTTCACTTAAAAGGAAATTAGTTTTAATTCATGGAAAAAACTACAAATTCCAAAAAACGAGCTTCACTTTCGAAATTCACAAAGACTGCTTGGAAAAACATTTAAATTGCCTTGCTGGTATAAAATCTTATTGAACAATGTGTCATTAGCGACACCAGGAACTATAACAAAACCTTGTTCTCCTCTTGGTTCCAAACGTAATGACCCGATTAAATTCTCAGATTTAGAAGTTATCCAGTATGGCCGTGAATATTCCACGCAACAAGTGGTAACACTGTTCCCTGCAAAAGTACGCTCTTTTGTGATCTGTTGTTGACAAGAGTTTGGACACATAAGGAATTCACTAGCAACTGTATCTTCGTGCCACTGAAAATATCCAGGTATTGGCTGTCTATCAGTATCACTAAAATTGGCTTCTAAACAGATGTTACCACCAAAATTAATGAAGAACAGTTTGATCTGAAATAAAAAAAATAGTTGCTATTAAAAAACAAATGAATTATTTTAAAATTTGAGGGACACCTGTCAAAGCTGTTCAAATCATACAACTACTTAAGGTAGATACATGGTATACCGCCATCTTGGATTGAACAATCACAGTAAAAAATCGGTCTAGTTATTTGCCTAAATCTGCAAATTTGGAGACAGATTTGCAATTTAATGGTTATACTGTTTAATGATATAAAGAAAACGTGGTAATTTATTGTATAATACAAAATATTTACACAAATATAATATATTTTTGCTTTTAGAATCATTGTTTTCAAATGAGCCATTTAAGGAAAAATAACTCTTAAAACCACTTAAAAATAAGATACACAGTTGGCAATATTAACTGTAATTCGGTGAGAAGGCAAATAAAACATTGGTTTACAGACTCAAACAGAGGATAAATAATAAAAACAGTCCACAATATACCACATGGAAACTACTAAACAATATGCAACATGAACCTCATGAAAACCGGATAACAACTTATGTGTGTTTCTTGACGAAAGATACACGTGTCGTCTTATTGTGACAGCGTTTCTGGTGATATGAATGACACAATTAATTTCAACTTTTTAGTTTATAAACTTTGCTTATCTATTTAGTGAAACCTATTTAAACCGAACCTATTCGGGACTTTAAATTTTGTTCGGTTTTGGCCAATATTCGGTTTTATAAGGTTCACAACGCATACAAATTGATATGACAGTGCGTAAGAACATGTTTGGTTTATACAGGTTATCGGTTTATGCAGGATTCGGTTTAGCCAGGTTTTACTGTATTAGTTTTATGTATGAAAAACAAAACAATAATATTTTAAACTCGATTGCTCTATATAATAATTAGTCAGATAATGAAGGAATAAAAATGTGTTTAAAATCTGTCTACATAATATTAGGTAAATTTTCGAGATTCATGATATACTTGCTTGACTTCGTATATTTGTTGTATCGGATATTTTCACTAGGAACGTTATGAATAAGTTTTGAAAGAGTAAAACAATATTTGATATCAATGCAAAGTACCAAAAATTAAAATATTCAGATATAAACATAATCAACATAGTAAAGAATAAAAGATAGACTTGTATAAAACAATAGTGCATGTAGTGATTTGATTGCATTCTGTTTAGAGGAAGGTTGACTAGTAACGGTTTTTATGAAGTATCAAAACTATCACATAGTAATTTCTTTATCTTTACATTTAAGAACTTTAGGTTTCTAATAATAATAACTTGGATTTGTTTACAAGACGCTATAAACAACCCGGATTTTACTCATTGTTGACGTATTTAAGGTGACCTGTAATTGTTAATTTGGCGACATAACGGCGTACGTTATTGACGATGACTTCCTGTGAAAGAAATGATTCGAGAAATAATATATTGAGTATTTACCTTTTACATATCAGGAAGCATTTTAATATACTATCTTATTTATCAATATGTTTTTAACAAGTTAGATATTGAGCATAGCAACACAAATATTGCCTAGCAACAGCAAAATATTTTTTTTAAATCAAAGACAAATGCATATCAGTTCGTAGTTTTATCGTACGAAAGAAATAAAAATAAATGCAGATTGTCAATTAATTAGCTTTTCAAAGTTGTATGCAAAGCATTTAGGATAAAATAAGTCATTTGTTTTACGTAAATGCCAACTTTGATTTTTCTCTACTTTTTTTCTCATGTGGAATCTTTAAATAACGAATAATTCCCGAACTTTTTTTATTTATAGATGTGTCTTTTCTGTAACCCCCAATCGAGATTATTGATACTTGCCTATTACATGAAAGCATGCATAATTTGAGTTATAAAATAATTTAAAACTCACCATAATTATAAACTCCATCACTCTTCTCTTTCAGTACGCAAGTATACTTAATGAATGAATATTTGTACAGTGAAACCTGTTTAAACCGAACCTATTCGGGACTTAAGATTTTTTTCGGTTTTGGCCATTGTTCGGTGTTATCAGGTGCACAACGCATACAATTTCATTCGACGGTGCTTAAAAACATGTTTAGTTTATACAGGTTTCTGGTTTATGCAGGATTCGGTTTAGCCAGGTTTCACTGTATTTACAAACAAAGAGTTGAATTTCTGTTTAATTGTGTTATGTTATATGTAAGTTATATCCTGCCACCCTTCCGTCAACTTAACAGTAAACATGAACCAGATTTTTATCGGATTATTCACAATGGGTTGTAAATGTGCATTCGTTTACGATAACATTGCAATTTGATCTTAAATTTTCTACAAAGATCAGATGAGGCATTATTTTTTTTTTATCAATTTAAAGTGCATTTCCCATAATTTTGTAAGACTTCCTATTTATGGAAGTTACTATTTGATTTTCATAGGAGGTATTTTTCATTATTTTATCCTGACTTTCCTCTACATCAATTGCCATCCTGCTTTTTTGCAAAGTGATCCATCCTGTCTTTTTTTTATTCCGAAGTTCTGTCCTGCCTTTTGTTCAAATTTAATCATGGCCCCCAAGCTCCCCAAACCTCATAAAAATCAAATGGTAATTCCCTAATATTATATCTAAATTTGTGGTAACTTGAAGGTACTAATTAGCAAGTTTTGTTTATGAAATAATTAATTCATGCTATGCTCACAAACATAATATGTCTACCCATGTTAAATTAGCAAAGCACATGGCATGATAGAATCATATCGACTATAATAGAAACATTTAGAGCGTTTGTACTTCTAATCGGAAGCTATAAAAGAGGGGCGAAAGATACCAGAGGGACAGTTAAACTCATAGATTGGAAATAAACTGACAATGCCAGGGCTAAAACATAAAAAGACAAACTGACAAATAATAGTTCAGAAGACACAACATAGAAAACTCTGAAAGGGTAAGCAGATCCTGCTCCACATGTGGCACCCGTCGTGTTGCTTATGTTATCACAAATCCGGTAAATAGTCTAATTAGATAGGTCACATTAGTGAAAGTGGAAGGGTATTGTAGTTACGACATAAGAAATATGTAGTTGTCAAAGGTACCAGGATTTTAATTTAATACGCCAGACGCGCGTTTCGTCTACATAAGACTCGTTAGTGACGCTCAGATCAAAATAGTTAGAAAGCCAAACAAGTACAAAGTTGAAGAGCATTGAGGACCCAAATTTCCCAAAAGTTGTGCCAAATACGGCTACATTGTGAAATGAATATTCCATAACGGTCAACCAACTCATTATGACTATAACACCCGTCCAAACCGAATTAGATGAAGCCGATACGATATGGAAAATCAACCATTTCCACAATAAAACATGATTTTAGGTCAGGTGCAAATAAATCAGTGGGTTTAAACGTTTCAATAGGTACCAACCTACGCCCTTATCTGACACAATAGTGCAACATCACGACATAGAAAGACACAATATAAACATCAATTGAAATGCCTTAAATCAATCAAAAGACTATTTTTTAAACAAGTGAACCACTGGCGGATCCAGAAATGGTGGTCCGGGGGGTTGAAACCCCCCTTTTTTGGACGATCAATGCATTTGAATGGGGACATATGGTTGGGAACACCCCCCTCCCCCCCTTTTTGTAATGGGTAAGGACCTTACCCCCGCCTCTTTTTGTAATGGGTAAGGACCTCCCCCCCCCCCCCACCCCCAAACCACTACCTTTTTTTATAAATGGCTGGATCCGCCCCTGTGAACATACATATAAATTTCATCAATGACACACTTATTCAATAAAATAAGGGGTGAGATGTAAACCAAAATCAAAAAGACAGCCATATTTTGGATAAAATGCTGCCAAATAACGTACACAGGTAATTAAAAATCATTTGGTTGTAAGGTATACAGTCAAGGAGTACTTTTTTGATTTCTTAATTTTGGTAAATCTTAATTGAACTCGATATCATTTTATTTACACATTCACATTCATAGCTCTACAATCTTTCGGTGCCTGTTTTTCAGCATAGCACAATGTCATATTTTCACTGTCTATTAATGAAGTCTTTACAATAAATCCATTGGATGTCAAATGTTTGACCGATTAAAATTTTAGTGCTTGATACCTGCTCTTCTTTTAGTTGTTATTAGCTTTGAACTAGATATCAGTAACTGCTAGTACTATTAAATCTGTACTAGTGTCTTTCTTATGCTGTGGGGTTGTATATCTTTAAGTCTGCCCCATCCTGTCCGTTTCTTTTGATGTATTGTTACACCATTTCCCAAGGTTAAGGAGGAGGGTTAACATGGTCAATGCATTCAAACTAGTTTAACATTGTCAAATGTGCCTGTCCTATGATTGATTGATTGTAGTTTGGTGCTGTATATCATATTCGTTTTTTGTTCATTATTTTATACAAATATCAGGCTGTTAGTTTTCTTGTATGGATTGTATTACATTTATCATTTCGGGTTTGTTTTATAGCTGACTATTTTGGTATGGGTTTTGTTCATTGTTGAAGGCCTCACAGTGACCTATGGTTGTTAATGTCTGTGACATTTGGTCACTTGTGATGAGCTGTTTTAATTGGAAATCATATCATATCTTTTGATGTTAAGCTATTCACACACATGTTGCTCGCTGGTAGAGGTAATCTTTTTGGAATATCAAATATATCAATGACATACAATTTCACAGAGGTAATACAGTGAAACCTGGCTAAACCGAGTCATGCAGAAACCGAAAACCTGTATAAACCAAACATGTTCTTAAGCACTTTGTATGCGTTGTGAACCTGATAAAACCGAATAATGGACAAAACCGAACACAATTTTAAGTCCTGAAGAGGTTCGGTTTAAACAGGTTTCACTGTATACCAATAAGTAGACATGGGTAGAGATTTACACATAAATCGATATATAAAAGGGTTATTTTTTAACCCCAGCTGGATTGTTGTACCCAAAATTGCATGGTGAGTCAGTCCTCTAGCTAACTAGTAATAGGTACACAGTTGCTTTACTTGATTTGATGCACATCTCTTGATCAGGAATTATCATCATCTTTTTAAAAGGAATTTCTAAATAAAAAGCATTTTCATTATATTAGTTTAAACATATTTATGTATGGTGGATTGGGAAACAAGTTATTGCAACTTATATTAATCTTGCCATATAGTGGCATTAGCCTGCCCTTTTTCGAAATCTATCATCGGACTATCATCGTTTCTCAAGACCATATTCGCAAATGGTGTCAAGGGAGAACCGAATATTTGGTCCCTGAAATTTTCTCCCCAGAGTGGGGATGGAACCAGGAACCTTTGTGTCAGTAGTCCGATGTGCTAAGCACTATACAACGACTCTCCTATTCATAATGGCTTTCCTGGTTACTCTTCAAGAATTGTTATACAACTCCATACAAAGGCACTTGGCATCACAAGAATAAAGCACTATGTTTAAAAAATTTTAGGTATCTGCAACATTAATTTCCTCAAAATTTAAGGAAACAATTACTGTGGGTTCATTTATTTTTGTGGGTACCAATTTTAGTGGTTTGAGGAAAATTTGCATATTCGTGGATATTCAATATCATGATTTTGGCAAAGTCTGCACACATTCCTTTAGAAAATTTGTAATTCGTTGAATATCTGAATTTGTGGTTCTCCTGTACCCACGAAATCCACGAAAATTAGTATCCAACGAATATTAATGTATTCACAGTACCGCACTATTCATTCAGAAGAACTGATGAATTTCATATTTTCACAATCATTTCCTAAAAAAAAATATGAGCTCTATTCAAAATCAATAAAAAAAAATTAAATAATATTCTCACAGTTTATTTGACAGATAAAAAATATATAATTTAATATACAGACAAAACGGTCCAATACAATCTGCGGTGAGTACAAACTGTAATACAAAATCTGTAATAAAATAAATTCGTAAAATGTGTGGACGGAATGTTTTTGAGAGTTTGAAACTACGGGAAACTACGGAAATATACTTCACATTCTGTTACGTACTCTTTACAGGCCTTTGCCATTATCACATACCTAAAATATCATATTTTTCAAACAACAAATATTTAGACAGGTTTTTTTAATTGAGACCAATCTCTATAAAGTCAATTTCAAAAAGTAAAAACTACATTTTCTATACATGTAAAAGATGAAAACATTTGAATGCTACTTAAGACAGAAAGAAGAACATCTTTAAATAGACCAACAAAATCTATTTCAACTTGAACCATGTTATATCGGATTAATCAAAATATGAACAGAACAGAATGTGAAGAACTTTTTCTGACTATCATATGTAAACAAATACAGATTTTAAAGCAGTTTAGAGAGCTACACACATAATAAAACTCTTCAAATGTAAATATAACAAGATATCACAGACAATCTTCAAATAACATATAAATAATTATGTACAATAAAAATAAACAGATACATTCATTTTATACAGTGTGGTCATTTTGAAATATTTTTTTCAATTACATTTAACAAAAGAATAGATATTTACTGTTTTCCTAGTAAAGCATCATTTTCATTTCCATTTAGAAAGAAACAGTTGTCTGTTCTAACTTGAAATAATTCCTTTTTTATGGATAAAATATACATAGGTCAGTTACCTCCCTTTGAAAAAATAATCTTCTTTTCACTATAAGGGAGTATATATAGAGGATTAAAGAAACAAAAAATTAAAAAGCTTGCTCCAAGGAAACTATTAAGGGTAATAAATCAATTATAGTCCAAACATTGCAAAAATGCATATTTGAGCCATCAACTTTACAATGATACACAAACCTCATCAAGAAAATAATTGTTTTAAAACCTGTTTGCAAAAGAACATAAGATTTTCATGCTTTTGGTTAAATGTCCATCATTAAAACCCAAAACGCCTGTTACAAAAAACTCTGAATTTCAAACCATAATTCAGAAGATTCTGAAACACAAGATGCACACTCTGAATTTGCTTCATACAGCTATGCTCATGTTGTAGATAAAAACACAGGTACCACTTATATCATATTCTCTGGGGGAACTAATGGTCAAAATATCCTAAAGAGAAATATTTACTTCAAATTCAGTTATGTTCCTTTCCTAGCATGGTAAAGGGACATAACCCATTTAAGATATCCCCATTCGCTTATATGAAAAGTTAGCTCCCTTAATATTGTTCTTCTACATTACAGATAGTCATGATTTTTTAAGCATGGTCTGTTCTTCTGAACACTGAATTGGTTGTCAATACACAAAGACCATAAACTCAAGAAAGTATCTTTATCTTCTGAATTGTTTACAATCCTAGATCTTATTTCTGGCTTTTGGCAGATGCTGTTCTTTTAGGAAGAGCTATAAATCTAGGTCTGGCAGTGATGTTGAATTCTTCATTCAAAGCTTCAGTCATTATGTTTAATAAGGCATTCTCCATCACTGATTCGGCCATGTTTCCAAACTCTGGATTCCTACAAAGCAATGGCATTTTTTAATACAGTGAAACCTGTTTAAACCAAACCTCTTTGGGACTTAAGATTTTGTTCGGTTTTGGCCGAAGTTCAGTTTTATCAGGTTCTCAACACACATAATTTGATATGATGTTGCTTACGAACATGTTTGGTTTATATAGGTTTTCTGTTTATACAGGATTCGGTTTAGTCAGGTTTCACTATATAGCTTTCAATATAGAAAAAATCAAATGTTTAGACATTGAAAGGAAATAACTCTTAGAATCAGGTATCCATCTGTCATAATGTTATAATCTGTAAGCTTTAATATGGAACACAAAATTATTGATTTTCTGTGCTTGAACACCACTTTTTGACTATTTCATGGCGGCCAGTATTTATGTGGTGGAGGAATCCCAGGATTGCTGGAGAAAACCACTGACCTTCATTAGGAAAACTGACAATCCTATTCAATTAAGACAGGAGTCGAGTTCACCTGCAAGAGCGGGGTTCGAACTCAGAACCTCAGTGTTGCCTGGCTAGTAATAGCAGTAGTAATTATTAGATCACTTAGCCACCGAGGTCCCTCTAGAACACAAGTAAATAAGAGTAAAAAGATTTTTTTCGGCTGTTTTGCTACTGGCTTACATCTCGCATTACTATAGTATTCATTTCTTTCCTAATAAGACTTGTATTCCCTTTTTCAATTAGAATAAAACCATCTTTTTTCACTTTTTAAAATTTGATATTCCCATTTTGTTCTACTAGTTATAAAACTTCCAATTTTTATTTTTTTTAAAACAAGGAAATTATAACAATATTGCATAAATAAATAGCTTAACAAAATAATGCTAAACTTCTTAACATAATCTTAATTTTTAAATAGGTTGTAAATTTTTCAACAAACAAGGAAGTAACAACTAAAAGCTTAACAAACCAATGTTAAACTTCTTGACATAATTTTTTTTTAATAGCTTATAAAGTTTGTTAACAAACAAGGAAATAATAACAATATTGTATTTATAAATGAACTACTCATCATAAGTATGCACTTACTTTTTTAACAATTGTTTTTCTTTCAATCTACTTTCTTCAAGTTTAATTCTCTGGATTTCATCTCGAGTGTACCGAGGAGGTGTTTTTGTTTTTCTTCCATTCTTCCCTTTTCCCTGAAATGACAGATAAGAATTGATTTAAGGATGTCTGCTGGTCTATGCGTCAGATATTTTCAAAATCCTATGTTTTTATATATCTCAACAACAAGGTCATGGACCTGTAACTTTTTCTGCTGTTTATGGTACGCGATTTATATGCTATTAATTTGTAATAGTCTTTTAAAAAAACAAAGAAGCGAACATCCTTCAGATTCTTTTTTTTTATCAAAACACATCTATTGAATTTGGTTTGGGGGGAGGGGGGGGGGTTATTTGGCACCAACAACATACCTGTCAACTGACCTGTATGTGACCCGAGATTTTCTGAGGGATCACCCAGGACACCTCGCGGGTCATTGAATAACCCAAAAAATGACCATTTTCACATGGATTTCTTAGCCTTCAGATTTCATAAGTGATTTCATAAGTGAAATACCAGCAAATTCGTAATTCTTCCATGAACATGAAGTTCAGCTAGCGGTGTAAACTGTCAAATTAAGTGACCCGTGAAGTGCATGGCTTCACTTGACAGCTTCGGTGTTAATTAACATCAGTTACCTTAGGCTTAGCTTTAAGTTGTAAATAATTTGTGTATTTCACTGTTGTTTTACAAACAACTGGAGTTACTTTCCCTTTTTTGTCACCATTCAAAATTGTTCCTTATTTTTACATTTTTGGGGGTAAAAAAGATTAAATCTAAAACAAATTGAATGCAAATACATATTGAAATATTACTTTTCATTATTTTTCTACCGTCATACAATTATAAAATAAATACTTCCTTTAACTGTTTAACTTTATTTTCTTATAATCTAATTTCAATTTTTTTTTCTAAATGTCAAACATGTAAGGGCTGTAAAGTATGTTAAATACTTCCATTTGTAGAATATAAACTGAAAAACATTATTAGAGGGTAAAGTTGATATCATGTATGTATTGATAATAAAATGTAATACATTGTATAAATTTAATGAATATCAATAACTAGAGGCTCTAAAGAGCCTGTGTCGCTCACCTTGGTCTATGTGAATATTAAACAATGGACACAGATGGATTCATGACAAAATTGTGTTTTGGTGATGGTGATGTGTTTGTAGATCTTACTTTACTAAACATTCTTGGTGCTTACAATTATCTCTATCTATAACAGTACTTTCTGTGGAAAATGTTATTGAAAATCTTCAAATATTAAGAAAATTGTTAAAAATTGACTATGAAGGGCAATTACTCCTTAGGGGGTCAATTGACTATTTTGGTAATAGTGACTTATTTTTAGTTCTTACTTTGCTGTACATTATTGCTGTTTACAGTTTATCTCTATCTATAATAATATTCAAGATAACAAAAAAACAGCAAAATTTCCTCAAAATTACCAATTCAGGGGCAGCAACTTACAACCGATTATCCGATTCATCTGAAAATTCCAGGGCAGATAGATCGTGACCTGATCAACAATTTTACTGCCTGTCAGATTTGCTCTTAATGCTTTGGTTTTTGAGTTATAAGCCAAAAACTGCATTTTACCCCCATGTTCTATTTTTAGCCATGGCAGCCATCTTGGTTTGTTGGCCGAGTTACCGGACACATTTTTTTAACTAGATACCCCAATTATGGCTAAGTTTGGTTAAATTTGGCCCAGTAGTTTCAGAGGAGAAGATTTTTCTAAAAGATTACTAAGATTTACGAAAAATGGTTTAAAATTGATTATAAAGGGCAATAACTCCTAAATTGGTCAACTGACCATTTTGGTCAAGATGACTTATTTGTAGATCTTACTTTGCTGAACATTATTGCTGTTTACAGTTTATCTCTATCTATAATAATATTCAAGATAACAACCAAAAACAGCAAAATTTCCTTAAAATTACCAATTCAGGGGCAGTAACCCAACAACGGAATGTCCGATTCATCTGAAAATTTCAGGGCAGATAGATCTTGACCTGATAAAGAATTTTACTTCCTGTCAGATTTGCTCTAAATGCTTTGGTTTTTGAGTTATAAGCCAAAAACTGCATTTTACCCCTATGTTCTATTTTTAGCCATGGCGGCCATCTTGGTTGGTTGGCCGGGTCACGCCACACATTTTTTAAACTAAATACCCCAAAAATGATTGTGGCCAAGTTTGGATTAATTTGTCCCAGTAGTTTCAGAGGAGAAGATTTTTGTAAAAGATAACTAAGATTTACGAAAAATGGTTAAAAATGGACTAAAAAGGGCCATTACTCCTAAAGGGGTCAACTGACCATTTAGGTCACGTTGACTTATTTGTAAATCTTACTTTGCTGAACATTATTGCTGTTTACAGTTTATCTCTATCTATAATAATATTCAAGATAATAACCAAAAATAGCAAAATTTCCTTAAAATTATCAATTCAGGGGCAGTAACCCAACAACGGGTTGTCCGATTCATCTGAAAATTTCAGGGCAGATAGATTGTGACCTGATAAACAATTTTACGTCTGTCAGATTTGCTCTAAATGCTTTGGTTTTTGAGTTATAAGCCAAAAACTGCATTTTACCCCTATGTTCTATTTTTAGCCATGGCGGCCATCTTGGATGGTTGGCCGGGTCAAGCCACACATTTTTTAAACTAGATACCCCAATGATGATTGTGGCCAAGTATGGATTAATTTGGCCCAGTACTTTCAGAGGAGAAGATTTTTGTAAAAGATAACTAAGATTTACGAAAAATGGTTAAAAATGGACTAAAAAGGGCAATAACTCCTAAAGGGGTCAACTGACCATTTCGGTCACTTGACTTATTTGTAAATCTTACTTTGCTGAACATTATTGCTGTTTACAGTTTATCTCTATCTATAATAATATTCAAGATAATAACCAAAAACAGCAAAATTTCCTTAAAATTATCAGTTCAGGGGCAGCAACCCAACAACGGGTTGTCCGATTCATCTGAAAATTTCAGGGCACATAGATCTTGACCTGATAAACAATTCTACCCCATGTCAGATTTGCTCTAAATGCTTTGGTTTTTGAGTTATAAGCCAAAAACTGCATTTTACCCCTATGTTCTATTTTTAGCCATGGCGGCCATCTTGGTTGGTTGGCCGGGTCACGCCACACATTTTTTAAACTAGATACCCCAATGATGATTGTGGCCAAGTTTGGTTTAATTTGGCCCAGTAGTTTCAGAGGAGAAGATTTTTGTAAAAGTTAACGACGACGGACGACGACGACGGACGACGGACGACGGACGACGACGGACGACGGACGACGGACGACGGACGCAAAGTGATGGGAAAAGCTCACTTGGCCCTTCGGGCCAGGTGAGCTAAAAAAGGAATTAAAGGGAAACTTCGCAAAAAAATCAAAAATTGATATGTTCATTCTGTATAAAAATGCTCAAATTCATAGATATTAAAGTTTTATTCCCCTAGATAAGAGATCACCATCGATTTTAAATTTAGAGTATCAATTCTCTGCGTTCAGCCATTTTGTCTTCTTTCCCGATAAATAACAACGATATGTCTATAAACCACAAAGGAACAAAACTACAGTAACCGATGTAGTCGTAATTGCGTGTTGATATCTTTTCAATCATCCGACTAACTAACTAACTTGATACGGAAAATATTCTTATTTTTTTTCAAATTACCATGGTCTGTTATTTTTAAACTGTTAATATTGGAATTAGTGAAAAAGTCAAAGTTGAAATCATAAATAAGTGTTCCCTGAAAATTGTTTTCGAAAATCTAATTTGCTCATAATTCTTTAAAGTAATAAACTTTATTCAAATAAATTCTGATCTTCCCTCATCTGATCACCACCATGGCTAAAGGTATTACTCCCAAAGGTATTGTGAGGGGTGTGAGGTGACACGTCCAGGTATTCAAGCGATTTCCTGTCGGGCTTGCAAGTTCATACATCGTTTCACTTCTGTAGGTATTGATCAGTGTACACGGCCGATAACTTATAACTTTCTATTTGAACTATCAGGTGTATAATATACATCTCTGTCTTGCGTGTCCGAAAGTGATATAATATACTAGTCATTTAAGTCATACGCTTGTTTATAAATAACATTTCTGGTGTAAAGAATATTATTTATAAAAATATAAATAATACCAAAAAAAAAAAAGATTTGAAGAAATAAAAGGGTTAATTTGGGAAAATGTAATATATACTCGTTGTCAATAGTAAAGAACAGATTGGAACATACCAGAAATATTGATTTAAAAAAAAATGTACGCACTCACTGTCGACGATTCGTTTATACGCCTGGATAGAAAGTTACAGAACTATATCGCAATTTAAGATATATACATGTATACATTGAACATAAGAAAGAAACATACATTTTGTGTAAAATGGGGTAAAATTTTTGTAAATAGACTAGTCCACGTATGCCAACAGTATGTAATAGACTATTGTATACCAAAAGAAGAAGAAGGGATGTGAATATTTTCTAGGAAAACTATTGAGTATTACAGTTTCAGATCAATTTCGGGATTTATTTTCTTTCTTGATATTCAATGACAGCAATTTTAAGAATAAACTGCTTGTCCCCTTTAGGGGTATTCTTGCCAGTTGAACAGACTTATAATTACATTCAAAAATAGGGAAAGATGACATTAAATTCGTTGTCTTTTGTTTTCAAACATCGTTGGTCAAATAGCTAAAGTATTATATGCTGTGAGACGAAGACTATTTTAATAAGGACGTTCCTGATTATGAATAAATTTGGTTGACGTTTTTCACACTTAAAAAGAATATCTATTCGTAATTTTTCGATTCCATTCCAAGAAGATCCTTAAATTTCCTGTCAATTTTTTAAAACATCTTTTTTTTTCAAATAGCTGAAGTATTCCTGCGTTGTGAGATTTAAAATATTTTGATGAGAACATTAATTCCTAAATAGGTAAATAAAGATCGCTTTGGATGGACTGAATTATATAATTGCAATTGTTAATTATCTGTTTGAAATATTAAAGGTTGCCGATTCTAATTTTAAAAAGTACAATTTTTAGTTCATACACTCGTGTTTAGGCTATTTTTATTAATAAATTTATTCAATTAAAATAATTCAGTATTTTATCGTTACAATAGTAATCAGAAGTCATAATTCATTTAAAAGTGAGCTTATGCAAAATATATAAAAATATACAACAGCTATCCAGTTATTGTGTGACCTTATTACTCCCGTAAATTAATTTTAATTCTTTTTCTGTGTCTAAAACTATAACTGACTCCCGTATATCATTCATACGAAATGTTGTTCACACCTGAAATGGTGAACCGTGACGCCTAGATGTCACTGAATGAAGATCAAAAGATTAGAATTACATAATGCTAATCTTTTAATTACCTTGAGTTTAACTACGCATTCAACATTCACTAAGTGTCACAAATTAATACACATTTTATTTCCACAGTACAAGCAAGTGAAAATGTTTGCTGGAATGAAGCAAAAAGTTCAGAATACAAACATGTATTTTTTAATACACTATTGAACATGTCAGTTTCATGTGTTTGCTTAAAGTATTTGTAGAAAAAAATCATAAAAATGTTCTATTGTATTATTTACTATGATTACTTAAGGAGGTAGACCTAGGTTAAGGGAAATAACTCTTAAAATCATCAGTACATTTGTGTCAACCATTTTTAAAAATCTAATCTAAGCTTCTTGGATACATAGATTATTTTCAATCTGTTTCAGGTAAATGCTTAAAATACAGTGATGAACTTGACTTTTACAAACACTTAACTGATTTAAAGAGTTATCTCCCTGAACCAAGGTCTACCCCCTTAAGTCGTATAAAAAAATCCACACATAAATCCTACGATCTAATTTTAAAAGTTGCATGGCTATCACTCACTTTTTGTTGGTTAATAGCTACACCAAAAGTCGTCGATGCGCTTTAAATAGCGTTAAATAGATGGTTAACGAACAAGACTTAAATGAGATTAATTTCACTCCCAACATGCAACAAGACTTAAACTACGTCACATAAGTCAGGAAGTTTGAAGAAATAAAATTAATAATTCTCAATGTTCTTCTTTATTACTTTTCATATCAAAATAAAACTTGGTGAATATGTTTTTTATGGTATTATGAACATAATAAGATGAAAAATGAAAAATTGCGAATTATCCCTTTAAGGCAGTGTTACACAAATTTATCAAAAGCTTAAAGTGCAATAACTAGTCTAACTTTTTGCAGAGGAGGGTGGACTTTGTCACCAACCACTAACTACAGAAACAGCTTCTGACATGGGGAGGGATACATAACAGAGACAACCATGATTCTAAAAGACAAATGGGTACCAACCTTTTTCTGACTAGTCTGACTTCCTGCGGATGACGGAGGACTTTGTCGTTGACCATTGACTACGGAACCAGCTTCAGACATGGGCAGAGATACAGAAGAGACACGCCCATCATCTTCCTTGGGAGGGGATGACCTTCCAGTAACCTTTGTAGATTCTCTTGATGGAGTTGGTGCTGTAACTGGACGCTGCCCGATCTGGGCATAATATGGAATTGATTCATTGGTCACTTTTCTGACCGCTTCATGGAAGTATGTATCATCCAATAAACCTCTGTAAAAGATATAAATAATTTACATTTTCATTTTCAAAAAGAACTTTTTATAAATAGAAAAATATAAACGTAAGATATTTTCACAATAATCCCTTTCCCAATGAGTTTCTGAAAATAACAGTTAATACGTCCTCAATTACTCAAATAAAATACAATGATCTCTAAATTCTAAAATAACAGTTTGTAACAGTAAAACTAATCCTAGACATCCTCAATTCTTCAAATAATTACAATGATCTCTAGATTCTCAAATAACAGTTTGTAACGGTAAAACCTATCATATACATTCTTAATTACTCAAATAAAATACATTCTAAAATAACAGTTTGTAACGGTAAAACCTTTCATATACATTCTCAATTACTCAAATAAAATACAATGATCTCTATATTCTAAGTAAATCCTTACCGCAGCACATTACTAAGGACACCAGACACAACATCAGCCTCAGCAGTAGAACATGTTATTAGATCAGGTGTAGCCACTGTCTGTTTTTGTTTCTTCTCTATTTTTGGTGCCATTTTCTCACTTAATGAACTGTAAAAAATATCATATAATAGCATATAATTTAGAATAAGAAATTTTGTTTATTAAATCACAATTTAAAAATTATTTTTAGGTTCGTAATATATGTCTGCATTAATGATACTATTTTCCTGTTTGCTTTAGTGTAGACCCAATATGAAAACCTATATTGTAAAAATAATAAGAAAAGGCATATAGGAAATCAATTCACATGAAAGTCTTGTTTAATTCAAAAAGGATTTTTTTCTTTAACTTTTAGCATCTTAAAGATGGAAGAAAATAATCATAAAAAATACCAGGCTTATTATTTGGAGAGCCAGATGTGTGTTTCAGCTACATAAGATTTATTAATTGGGCATGAATCAAAAATTTGGAAGGTCAAATAACAAAACAATTTGACGAGCATTGCAACAAAAAATTTCTGAAATGTTGGGCTTTGTAAGGCTTAGTCAAATTAATAATTGGATAGAAAAACCACAAAAATTTGAATAATTCAATTTTTTTTTCCAGTTATATATTACTAAAATTGACTGTATCTAGAATATTTTTAAAAGCAACAAAGAACTTGCAATACCTGAAGTTGATAGTAACGCAATGTGTATTTCAACAACTGTTCAGCCATTACATCATGTACATTTAATAAACAACTAACATATTTCCACCCTAGGCAATGTCACTGACAATACGATGTCCACAATGTACAATAGTATGCAAGTATCCCAACAATACTATCAAAACATAAGATACTTACCGATCAATATAAAAGTTTCTGTATTCCTCAGGGAAATTAATTTGGAATTCTCTAACATCATGAGTTCTGGCTGTTAGTCCAAGATGCAATAAGAATGGCTTAGGAGAGTTAGGTTTCTCCCACAGTAAAGAATCTTTCTTTATTTTCTGGACAGCTATTTCTTTTTCCTCATCAGGGGATAGCACTTTGATTGGTGGCAGGGTCTATGATTAAAATAATAATAAGAGAATGTGTTATTCATTGTTCATCTTCAATATTTATTTTCTGATTGATAGCTTTTACTCACTGTAAATCAGAAATTGTTTGTGATGTTTTAATAATTGTGCAAAATGCAATAGGGTTTAAATCACAATAATTTAAGCTGACATTTTTCATATGAATTAAAAAAGGATTTTTCTCAATATCGCAAAAATAAAATCACATTTTAGTCTAAAATTTAAAAAATTGCAATAATAAATGCATAAATTCATACAGTATTATATTTCTTACTAAATATAACAGTTTTTCAATAGTTCAGTTATTCATTCAAAATTCACATCATAAATGAACATTTGTACTTAGTTTCATTTTGGTGTAATGACATCTCTGTACTTGACCAAAACCTTAACAAGATAGTCAGTAACAAACAAATATACAAACAGACAGACAGAGGGACAAGCAGATGACTAGAAAAATTACTATGGGGGCATATAATGAAGATAAATATATATAGTGTATCAAAAATTACCCTTTTACTTGGTCATCTCAGCTCTCCTTTTGAATTCTTAGTGGGTGTTAGGGGTGGGTGGGGAGGGGGCATATAATGAAGATAAATATATATAGTGTATCAAAAATTACCTTTTTACTTGGTCATCTCAGCTCTCCTTTTGAATTCTTAGTGGGTGTTAGGGGTGGGTGGGGAGGGGGCATATAATGAAGATAAATATATACAGTATATCAAACACTACCCTTTTCTTGGTCAGCTCAGCTCTCCTTTTGAATTCTGAGTCAGTGTTAGGGGTGGGTGGTGTGGGGTATTACAATAAAGATAAATAAATATAGAATATAAAAT
Source organism: Mytilus galloprovincialis (assembly GCF_965363235.1). Lineage (NCBI taxonomy): Eukaryota > Metazoa > Mollusca > Bivalvia > Mytilida > Mytilidae > Mytilus > Mytilus galloprovincialis. The sequence continues at coordinate 59,472,804 of NC_134851.1, read as the reverse complement.
AATACCCTATATTTGGTCAGCTCTCCATCAGAATTCTCACGTTTTGTTTCTAATGAACTAAGTCGACTTGCTGACCTCTCCTGAAATAAACAACATACATGTATGTACATTCAGTATTGATCTACTTGTAAATTCTGAATTTTATCCATTTTTTTTAAGCAGTCATTTTTTTTTTACTATAGGCACAGATAATAAGAAAACAGATTCAAATGGGTCAACTGATTTTAATATGTCCAAAATATGAGCCATCTGACAAAACTACACTAATGAAACAAGTTCAAATGAGTATTTAATTTATAATTATTGATATTTGATTTTGTAGTTTAGACATTCTCTGCATACAAAGTCTTTTGAAAATATGTTATAAGTTGAACATTTAAATTTGTGCTTCACCTTTACCAACAAAATTCATGAGAATTGGTGTCCAACGAATAATAATGAATCCACAGTATTATAAGACATTTTCCTTAAGGTGGTACTTAACACTACAGGGAGATAACTCTGTAAAATCAGCAGATCATTTTAATGACGTTGTGTTCATAAGGGAATATTAAGCTTCTCAATGATCAAAATAAGTGTTTGTCAAACTGCTATATAACCAGTGTAATTTTTCTGATTTAACAGTTGGTTCAAATTTTTTGAAATTCTTAAATTTTTGTCAAAGGATCAAAGTAAATACTTTGTCAAAATTTTATGAAAATTAAACGAGCCAAATTGATTTTAGTTAAAGTGTTAGGTACCACCTTAATAACGTTTCAACTTATAAATCTTGAGATTCTGACATTAATATGTTACCTAAATTATAACATCAGATAAACTTTGATCAGCATTTAGATCTTGAAAAGTGTGAGAAAAATATTTCTCTTCACTAGTGAAATATCTGTTCTCAAATAATTGGTCAAAATTTAATTATGACGTCAAATTTTCTTGGATTCTTTTCAATTTCCTTTTGTGATGTCATTAAAAAAAGGCAACCATTCCTGGTGATGTCACACATAATGAACACAATTTTCTGCCAATGTTTCTATTTATAATGCTTTAGATGGAGAAACAATTAATGGTTTACCTTGATTTCAACCTCAGGTAAACGTTGATCAGCATCTAGATCGTTCTCTGTGATTGTAAACTCGTATGTCTGTCTACGTTTTTCTTCGTTCCAATCCTGTAATCTCTGTTTGTACGCTCTGTTCTCTACTTCATCAGTTATCTATAAAACAAGAATGTGTTCATTGTACATCAATGCCCTACTAACACTATCATTTTCTATGTTTAGTGGATTGTTAAAACTCTTAATTTGGAATTAAAATTAGAAAGATCATATCAAAGGGAACATGTGTACTAAGTTTCAAGTTGATTGGAGTTCAACACCATAAAACCTTAAATGAGTACTATCATTTTATTTGTATAATATGGCCTATTAAATTGGGGTCAAAACTAATTTGGCATTAAAATTAGGAAGATCATGTGTAGAAAGTTTTATGTTGATTGGACTTCAACTTCATCAATAACTATAACCTGAAAGGGACACTATTATTTTCTATGTTCAGTGGCCTAAAAAATATTTTTAAAGGATACATAAAAAATATATTTGAAATTGTGTAGCGATTACAATTTGAGAATGATACATCTTAACTATCTTACCTCACAAACTAAGTCCAGGTCATAAAATGATGGGACGCCACAGGCAACAAATACCACACGACACATACGGCTCTCTCCTGGGGCCAGGTAACCTCTCACAGGTGATATAGACAAATACTGTTAATGTAAATAAAAAAAGATTAAAGTTTTAATCATAGATAAATATCAGAAGATGTGGTATGAGTGTCAATGAGACAACTCTCTCATCCAAGTCAAAATTTGTAAAAGTAAAAAAAAAAATACTTGTCAAATTGTGAAATAATAGGCCAATTTTCAAACTTTTCTGGTTGATGCTTTTTTATTGTCTGTTCATTGAAGTATAATTTAAAAAGAAAATCTTGGTCAGATTTTAGAATAAAGGTATTCCCGTAAAAAAAATATTAAGTTCTTTAATCAAGGGTTGACACCATAAATAGTTCACTAAATTCAATTAAGACATGTTGAGACATAGGCAAAAATTGCAGTGTTTGGACATCTTAATTTCCATAAAGGGCAAGTAAAATGAGTGTGAATGGTAATAAAGATAGTTGAATTAAATATAAAGAATTAAAGTTAGAAACCTACAAACATTTTGGTTACCAGTTAGGTATCATGCAATATAGTCACCTTTACTGTAAAAAAATTACAAAAATATGTCACATGCAGAATTATTTTGTAATTAGAAAGAATACTAACTGTAGACCAATTATTATTATTATACCTTATATATATAACAAACAATTCTATTGGATAAAAACTTATCACGTGACATGGAATAATTCGGTTAATTTTCATTTAATTTCAAGGGAGGACGAATAACCCTTAAAATTTACACCAGCGGTGAATAACCCTATTATTCACCGGCGAATAACCTTTTTTAGTGTCTAGATTTGCACTCGAATTACCTCCCATGAAAATGACGTCACAGACGTAAATAAACAAGATGGCAGGGTTCACGTTACACTAACAGCCCATCGAGAGACGAGGAAATAAGGCTTTGGAAATGAGTGCCAGCAGCCGATGTTATCTCCTATAAACGGTCCTTTTCAGGGCCATTAATATTTTACAAAAAGATTCTACCTTTGTTGTACATCCGAGAAATTCTAGAACACAAACATGACAAATGTATTTTCCTGGGCTATTTTCAAACATCAGCTTGTGCTTGTTATGTAAAAAATGTAGTGTTCAAAAGGCCATTCCACTGGTAATTTGGTATAATAAAACAATTGTGGCCCCTTAGAATCGATGAATATCCAAAATTGTCAACCCTTAAAAGTTATTTCACTTCGGGCTGCGCCCTCATTGAAATAACCTTCTCGTGTTGACAATTTTGGATATTCACCTTTTCAACGGGCCATAATTGTATATTATTATTATTGTTGTTGGTGTACTTATTTACATGGATGTTATGGTGTAAAAGTAAGCAAAAATTTAGAGCGAAACAACTAAAGTTCATATAGCAGGGATTTTCCCACCCTCATTTTGGGTGCAAATTTTGGCCCCAATCCAAAGAGAAATATATTCTTTTTTCTCAATTTTCAGCTCCAAAATTCCCCATCTAATGTAGACATTTTTGTTGGTGTCTTATCATGTTTTTTTGTTTACAAATCTCTTGAATTTTATTAGCAATTCATGCAGTTATTCCTTCTCAGAATGTAGGACTTTGCAACTAATTTTCAAAACTTTCTTGAGGGCATATCCCAGAAACCTCCTAGCAAATTGCACACGGCTGGTGCCAGCTGCCTCCTTAAAATTTTACAAAAAGAAAGGAACAAATTCAATCTTTTTTTGCATATTCAATTTATTACTAACACAATGGCATGCAATATAGCACAAATGTGAATACAAATTTAAATACAAATTTTAATTTCAAAACAAATAACTCTGTAAAGAAAACAAAATCTATATTGTAAACTCACTTTAACAAGATTCTAAAATTTGTTGTAAATATTGGTTATTATACATTTTTTTCTATATATATATAAAGTCTTCTTCTAATATAATTTTAGCTAAAGGAATAAATGAGAAAATATCTTGATTTTAAAAATGATTTCTCTTTATCTTATATTGATTAATGTAAATTCAGAAAGTTTTGTCGTTTTGATTTTTGCAAAAATTGCGACAATAAAGGTGTCGCTAAAATGATGACACATTCCCAATTTCCATTCTCAATTTTACTTGCATTCTAAATTTTGTTAATATTATTTTTATGAATTAATTCCTAAAATCGCAATTATTAAACACGCATGTAAATCTATAATTGTCCAACAACATGTGGATTATAGAAAAAATAATCATCTTTTTGGGAGATTGTTTAAAATAGGTGAAGAATAAAGAGAATTTAACATAACTTTTTTTTCAGATTTATGTAATTATTTAGATTGTTTTTATTATATTACCTGTGCATCTGACTGTGAAGTAACATGCCATTCAAACGAAGCATCATTCTCCTTTGAACGATTAGACACAAACACCATACGTCGTGCTCTGCTGAATAATGGCAGGTTTCCAAAGGAAAGCCTTTCTTGTGACAAGTATACAAGCTGCAAATAATTGAACCAGTTTATTTCATGATTATTCAGTAATATTTTAGCTTGGGAAAATATATATTGAAATAAAAAAAGAATGTGTCTATGGGCATGTAAATGCCTGGGGTCAAGGTCATAAAACTTTGCTAAGTGCTTGGAGCACAAAAATCATGCTCGAAACATGAAATCCAGCATTTTGATTGGTTGATTTTCGAGTACGAGAACGAAAAACTGACTCGAAAGATTTGTGACCGCAAGGCCTGGACTCAATCTTCAAACAAATGAAAATGGGATGGACGGATGAAACAGAAAGAGAAAAGGATGGAAAGATGGACTGTCATGGGTAACACTTTTAAAATGCCCCCTTCAAATTCATTGGTGGCATAAAATCATAAATGTTAACCAATAAGATAGAGAACAGCAATAAAAGTGTGGTTCCTTTGTGCTTTTTTTGTGTCTTTTACTGTACATACACTGATTATGTGTCTTGGACAGATACCCCATATCTTTTCTTTTTTATAACACAGCTAAGTAATGAGTTCATACACAAGTTTTCAACAAGAAAAAAGTTATTCTAGTAAAACAGGCCTAAAAAATTGAATTAAATTTGATTGAGCATTCATGAATTTTTCATTAATTTCATATACACATTTTTATAGGAGATTCAATTTTTCATATGAACCAAATATCATGCAAATCACCAATTCAATAAAATTAAACAGATTTTTTTTCAAGTAATAATTCGACAAAAAAATCAAATTTACTAAAATGCATCAGCTTGATTTATCTTGACAAGTTTTCATTTAAACAGCTATCTGTGTTTTTGCATGTCATAAATCAAATGTAAGAAAGTCACAAGCGAAAAAAGGTCATAAATAAAAAAAATAAAAAGCAAAACATTTTTCAAGAATATCGGTCAAACTGTCAATGCTTTTTTTTTAATCAACAAATAAAAATGTTGATTCAATCTTTTGGTCACTACTTTTTTTAACTGAATTCCAATGTATTTAACATTTCAAAAGTTAAGGTAAAACTCCATATGGAGGTGCTCCTAATTAAAGGAGGCTTATATTAAGAAGAAGAAGTATTCCATTTGTTTTGGAGCATATTTAACATCAAACTAATTTTTTCATACCTGTCCAGGAACAATGGCGCTCTGTACTCCAGGAACACCAGTTAAATCTGATTGGTCAGTCATCGGCATGGTTTCTCCCATGATCCTCTTGTCATATCCCACACCAGTAAATGTTACTATAGCTGTATCTCCTTTATCTACAATCACGGGGACATCAACCTAACAACAGAGGTAAAAAAAAACATTTATGATAACATAAGAAATAGCAATGCATCAAGCAAATTCAAGTCTCCAGGACTATTCACTTTAAATTGGAATACTGGTTTAAACTGAACAGAAATTTGAAATAGCAATTTTTACATAGAATTTGGCCACTTGTATGTTTATGATAAATAACAGTTGATTTTTTTTTTTACTGACAATGTCGTCATATGGGTGAAAGATTATGAAAAAATTCACATATGGATACTTGGATTATTGTTGCTTAATTTATATTTATACCTTTATACCTTTAAATTTATCTTCCGGTCGTTACATAAGCCAAAGGCTTCTACTGACCCCTCATCTTAGACTGTCGTATATGATTTCTCATCTCATAATAATATATTTATACATAATATATTACACTTATCAAAAAAATACTTATTTAGGTGTGCGCAGCTAAAACACTAACACGAACATATGAATTTATATGGGTTCCAATTTTCGCCATTTAATACAGACTTAAAATTGTTCAGAGTCTTTGCCGTCACTGTTAAATCTGATAGGTTATTCCACTGATCCACTACTCTAATTGAAAAAGTATTTAGTCTATGTGTGGTCTTACACTATTTTTTAAAAAGTTTTAATGAGTGACCTCTAGTATTATTAGATGGTGCTAAAGTAAATAAGCTCATTGAGGAGGCTCCCACAGGGTACCCCCCTCAGGTTGCAAGGTCGCTTTTAAATTCGTTGAGAGGTTGTTTTTAATGGAAATGTACAGGTCGCAGGTCGTTTTTTTCCCAACACAGAGGACGGAAGTCGGTCGGAGGTCGTTTTTTCCAAATTTTACAGGTCGCAGGTCGTTTTTAGAAGGCCCTCAGGTCGGAAGTCGCCTCTAAAAAGCCCAGAAGTCGCAGGTCGTTTTTGACCCTGCGGGAACCTCATTGAGGGATGCCAATTTTTGTGGATCTTATAGGTTTAGGTGAACCACAAAATTAACACAGTTGAAGAAAATCAAAACCCTGAAATTAAATATCAAATGAAAATTGGCACACAGGAAAAATCTTAATGTATCCACAAGTATAATATAATACCACTGATGCAAGATTTTCCTCCTAGTCAATTCTAATTGTAATATTACAAAACATACCATATAAGTTTTGGCCTCAATTGGTGAGAATCTCCATTCTACAGCGAGCGATCGTCCTGGTGGTATCTCTCCAAATGGTGTCAAACACTCAAATACTGGCTGGTCAAAATTTTCCTACGTGTGTAAAATATTAGATTGAGATTAGAAATAATTCTTGGCATGAACAAATATGTAAAAAAAGAAAATTTACTTTCTTTAGTGAAAGTAAGGTTTTACTTAAGGAAGCTGGCTTGTCATGTTTTAGATGTTTGTCAGATTTTCGGAATCCTCTTGTTTTATCCATTTGAATGCATTAAAAAAATTTCCCCGGTGACCCCCATTTTTCTTTTTGTAAATCTTTTACATGTATAATGATAAGCCATCTGTAAAAGTCTTTTAAATTTTAATTACTTTTTAACAGTTTTTGAGAACTTCAACTTGTCAATGATAAAGCTATGAAAAGTCAAGAGAGAATATTTTCCCGCCAAAATTTCAATGGCTTTTATCTCGAAAACAAGCACGGTCACCTATATATTTTTATTGCTCTTTGGAATCCTTTATAAATCCCCTATCTATATAAACTAGTGTTTTGAAAAGTTAATTACTTTGAAACTGAGAAGCGAACTCCCTTAAGGACGTGCTTAGGTGAGGTTTGGTCATTTTTGTCAGATGTTCAGACTCTTTGTATTTTTTCCTATAAAACAGGGCAAAAAAATATTTTGCCCCACAACACCCATTTTTAATTTCAGATAAGACTTTTAGCTAATAAAAGGTCATTTACCAAAATTTAAGCAATTTTTTTATTTCTTTTCTTTCAATTTGAGACCCAAATATAAGGGAAAAGTCTGAGTCAGCATTTCCCACCATTTTTCAAAACTAAAAAAACTTGAAAAAAGCGTTATAATCTATCAATATTTTTAGCTTATTTTGTTCCTCAACTAATACTCTTTTGACTTTAAGCATTAATGTTAATATCTTGATTCGACTTTAGAACATTCTTTATCCCTCACTCCAAAAAAATCGCAATAATAAATGCATGAACTAATTTTTCAATTGACAACATTCAGATATAAACTAATCCTTAGTTTTATCAATGGCCCTACCTGTTGTAAAAGTTCAAGAGGTGCAAGGTCAAAGGTGAATTTAACTGTTTTAGCACCTCCATTATAAAGTTCATACACTTGTTTTGGACTTGATTTTTCTCCCACTGGTACTGGAGTAAACAGATGTTTATTGGATGGGAAATGGATATAATTCCTTTCTGCTTCAACTGTGACTCCAATAAAATTCAACTGAAAAGTAAATAACTTTAATTTACTGAGAGTAAAATGTAAAAGCACAAAGCTGCAAAAGAATTCAACATGATTAATATTATTTCAGAAAAATTTAGTTTCACAAAATGAAGTGCATATTATGACCACCCAGATACAAACTAAAAAATACATCTAATGTGGGTATCAGAAAAGTTAAATTGGCAGGACAGGTAATTTTGCTTGTAAATTTAACCTCAATGTAAAAGATTTTAGGATTTAAATTGCTTAAGTTATCATTGAAAATTTCCACCACTTCTTCTGAAAAATGAAGCTTTTGAATCAAACAACCTCTTGAATAATAACTGGTTTCCTACTTACCAGAACTTCTCTACCCCGAGCTAACTTGAGAAGGACAGGAAGTCTATCTGTTCCTGTCATGTTGTGTCTATAGGTAAAGGTTACAGTTCGACACTCTCCTGGTTGAAGTTTTCCTTCCTGTGGTTCTACGGAAAACAATTTGTTGTCCATTACCTTCATCTGAAAATATGAATAAAAGGAAGATGTTAGGTGATACAGCAAGCCACCAACAAAATAAACCAAATAACATCTACAGGCTTCAAAAAAATATTGATTGATTGGGGTTTATTGCCGCTTTGAACACTATTGTGCTTTTTGTGGCTTTCAGTTTTTATTTGTTGAGGAAACTTGAGTCCCCAGAGAGAACCATGAAAACTAACAATCCTAGTCCATTAAAATTGGAGTAGTCAGCACAACTGCTGCTTAGTTTAAACATATTTAATTATAGTGGATTGGGAAACAAGTTTGGCAACTTATATTAATCCCTTTTCACTTTGCGGGTGCGAGCATTAGCGGCACTAGCCTGCTCTTTTTCGAAATCTACAAGGATGTCTTTAACCTGCAAGAGATATGGCTCTCTCTTAACACGGGTCAGCCATTTATCGTCCCATTCCGACGGATTATCATCGTTTCCTCAAGACCATACTCGCAAATGGTGTCAAGGGAGCGCCAAAAATTCAGTCCCAGAAATTTTCATCCCAGACGGGAATCAAACCAGGGACCTTTGTGTTAGTAGTCCGATGCACTAACCACTACACCACGGCGGCTTGCAGATTCAAATTGACAACCTGAGTGTTGATTGACTATAGTACTGTAAATTCAGACAATATTAATTTAAAAATGCGAGTTTGAATTATTGCGATTATAACAACTGTGACAGGGATGCTCATATTAACATTTTTTTGGTTAAAAGTTTTTAAAAAATCATGTCAATTTTTTCTCAAGCAGCTGCAGCATTATTTATTTACTTAGATCAACTACAAATCATTTTTCTATTTTTGAGTTAGCTCAGACAGGCCATCTTCAAATTATTTTTGATATTTGGGTGTTTCAATACATTCTCCCATCCCCTATCTTCTTTTTTTAATTTTAATACACCTACATGAGGTGCATATCCTCTACAAATCACTATACGGTATATATTTGAATTGTTTACATTACCCTAACTCCAGAAATTTATTGATCTATTAAATTAGCATTGTACATCTTAGAAAATATCAAATAATATTATTGTTTATATTTTTTTGAAGCACAGTGCATTTATACATGCATTTTTTTCTTTTTTTAAGTGTAATTTGTATTAAAGAATGCTTATATACTTAAATTAAGAAAATCAAAAGATAAAAAGCGAATAAAAATATTATTTTTTAAAAACACAGGTTATCAAGGGAAATAACTCAAAAATAACATTGACAAAGTCATCAATAATTTTCTGATATTTTTGATTATTTTGAATGACTTAAAGTTACAATTATATGCCCATTTATTTAATAACAATATATAAATATAAAAAATTCTAGGGATTGGAATGACTTTCTTAAGGAAAAGGCTGTGTGATGAATAGATGTCTCAATGTTTTATACTGCGCATGTTCATTATAATATAACTTGTGTGACATTAAAATTCATATACCGGTAATTTGTATTATATGTATTTTCAAAATAATTACATTAGATGTATGTTTCATTATAATACATTATTCTGATTGGCTACACTGCAATCTCGTGTTATTCCTTAATCAACTGCATTTCACAATAAAATTTATCATTCATGATGACACAAGGTCCCACAATTAAGTGTGCAGGTAAATTAAATTAAAACTTTAAAAAATCCTAGCTAAAAAATGTAATTTTAAGTATTGAACTTTTCTTTTTGTAACTTCATAGGGTTGTAAAAGCGTTAACCATTGGCACATTTTTAGAATGAAGTATTTCTGTATTTCATACAAAATGTACTTCATTCAAGGCTTTTATACCCCACTGAAGTTACAAAAAGAAGCATTCAATTCTTAAATAAGTACCTCATGTAGTTCGTCTTCATCAAATTCTCCCGTCTCTGCCCAGTACTCTAATTCTAGCTGTAAGTCCGATGGGAACAAGAAAGCCCTGAAACAGGAGCAATAATATTTTTAAGTCTTGCTTTAATTATAATTTAAGAAATGCACATTAACATAGAGTGGTTGAAGGCATACATATGAACAATATAAATATATTTACAATAAAAGAGTAAAAAATAGCAACATATATTCTGCAGAAATAAATGAAAACACATTATTTTAAATTCATGTTTCCGAAGCACTTTTCTGGATTTATCTTCATCAGAAAAGCTCAAAGACAAACATTCGAAAAACAAGGATTTATACTAACTGAAACAAATGAAGAGCTATATTTTATATAACAAAAAAGAACCTTAAAAAAAGCTGAATCCATCTAAGGCAAACTTAGCCTAAGGAAGTTGAAACCTTAGTTTAATTAAAATTTCGAAATTTATTAGTAGACAATTTAAGAAAGGATTGTTATAAATCATGTCAGTACCGAAGTATTGACTATGAGCTGATGATATTCCCTCGGGACTGATAGTCAACCAGCAGAGGTATCGACCCAGTGCTGAAAAAATGAGAAAAAACAACATTATTTAAATTTCATGTTAAATAAATTTGTGTAGAAAACCTACCAATCAGTGGCTACAGTTCCTGTATTTTCAAACATTAAATTCACAATACACGGCTCACTACCCACAGGTGCAGCACTGAAGTTAAAGTCTAATATAGCTCTGGTGTACACTGGTGGCCGTCTATGGTGACTAAAATAAACAAATAGTTCTGTTAAAACAAAGCACATAAATAAATCTAATATAGCTTTTTATCTGATAGTTTTTTGCATGTGATATGTGATGACTGGAGTAGATATTATTTTCACATTTTATCGAAGGGTTTTACTTTAATAATATTTTTTTCAAATACATCAGGAAAATAATTGTGAGATAAAGAGTATGCCTGATAGTACTGTGGATTCATTTATTTCAAAGAGTAAAGAAACTTTGTATTTTCGTTTTCATTTGATGTCATGGTTTTGCTAAAGGTTACCTAAAAGCCTACAGAAAAATCATACTTCGTAAATCATTCAAATTTGTGGCTCACCTTGACCCACAGAAAATAGGTTTTCCACTAATAATAATGAATCCACAGTAGGTAAAATACTTGCAAAAAAACAGTAATGAAGATTTAAATTGGGTTTTAACAAAAATGCTTTTATTTAATTTTTTTCAAAATATTTTGGTCATAATGAATGATGTATGCAAGTTTTATACAAGATGATATATATACAAACATTTAATAATCCTTGAAATAAAATTGAGAACGGAAATAGGGAATATGTCAAATAGATAACAACCAGACTAAAGAGCAGATAACAGCCAAAGGCCACCAATGGGTTCCTTAATAAAATGTGTTATAGTTCATTGAAAATGGACGTCATGCATTCTGAACAGAATATGAAACGATTGAATGATTTTTTTTGTAGATTATCCTTACCTGTGCCTTGTAGCAACACTGTATCTCAGTTCCTCAGCAGATGGATCTGAATCCAAACAAACGTTCATACTGAAATTAAAAAAAAAAAAAGAATTTAAGAAAAAGTCTATTTCCAATAAAAAGAAAAATGTGTTAGAGGACACAAATTCCCCCACCCAATCTTCAGGACGGAAAAACTGAATGATATAAAGACGGAAAGATGGACAGTCAAGGGTAACACTTAATGCCCGGTCACCTACAGCTGGGGCATAAAAAATATCTCATTCACTTGTACAGATTATTATTAAAATACATTGATTCTATAAATTTATGGGTTTTCACCATTCAGTTAAGATGACATGTATCAAAAAACATCACATTGTTTTATACTATTGATCTTGCTCAACCAAATTTGGGTTCTGGAAAAAATCTTTCAAAGAGCATTTATGAGTCAACATTTCTTTTAAAAGAAACAAGATAAATATCTTTCACCAAAAATATTTTATAAAAACAATGTAATTCATGTCAACAATACACCTTATAGCTATTTGGATAATATTTTTGACGTCAAACAACAACCCCTTTTCCATTTGGGCATAAGAAATTTTCTATTATGACGTCAAAATCTTACGTGAATTTTTATATCTAGTAAAGGCGGACAAATAGCAGTATGGTGTATACTTACTTGTCTAGAGAGAACAGACCCCATAACTGTTTCTTACTGATACCAATGGCACTACCATAACAACGTGCATCAGTGACGGCCATGACAGGGAACACTCCAGTAGTCAACACATGACACAAATGTTGGGGTTCTGTGGCTGTGGGATGTGATGTTGTGGCTATAAATAGATTGAAACTCATGTTGTTAAAGAATTTCCAGGATCTAGATATTATCATATTGGTATAGTATAACTGAAAAAATTTGACTGAACAATTTTTTTTCTATTTTTTAGTTCAACATTCAATTGTATTTGACTTTAATTATTCTGTATTCATTTGAAAATTGTATATAAATTTGGTTTGAACTATTTTGCATGTAACATTTATTGAGATTTGTGTGAAGATATTATAACCATCATTAATATATAGCAATTCAGTTATATATAATTTTCAAGGGGCAATAACTCATTTTCAATATTTCAATAATTCAAAAAATCTGTCCCCATTGCTTTGAGATAACATAAACAATTTTTTCAGATATTGTGACTTCATTTATTTTAGTGGGTACCAATTTTTCATGGATTGCTGAAAACCTTCACTTTCGTGGATATTAAAATATTAAAACAACTTGAAACCACGAATTCCACGAAAATTGGTATCCAACAAAAATTAATGAATCTACAGTAGTTAAATTATAAAAAAAAACTTTAGTTTAATGACTGGTACCTTCTGGTGTCACAAGTTTATATGAAACAGAAAACTGGTACTGGACCCGTCTGACTGGTTTTACAGTTGCCATGATCACATGTTTAGATCTAGCTGGTAAGATGCCTTCTGTTCTCTCTAACTGGAGAGCTGTAATAAAAAACAAACACAAATCATAATTTCTTGCCTTACAAACATTTTAAATACTCTTTTTGTCATAGAACGCTAGTTAAATCTCCTAATAAGTACTGCTTGTATGTCATGTCTTTTTATATGTTTCTATGAGGTTCACAAACTGAATTTAAGCAGGTATTTTTCATACCTCACAAACTATTTTGGCAGTTTTTTTACATACAAACACATCAAGCAAATGGATAACATCTGTCATATTCCTGACTTGGTCTCAGTTTTTTTCTTATGTATTAAATGGTGGATTAAACCTGATTTTATAGCTAGCTTAACCTCTCACTTGTATGACAATTAAGATTTATGTTGAATGCACCTGCCAAGTGCAATGTTCGAACTCCCAACCTCAGAGTTGACAGGTTAGACTCTGCCACAAACTTGACTTGTGAATTTATTTAGAAGAAAAATCTCCTACCTATTCTGTCATCTATAGTTAGTTCCTCTGGATAAGGACCGGTCATCGTCTGTTCTATAAAAAGCTCATAATGGAGGCTGCATGTACTCTCATTAGAAATAGTAATAGTCTTACAAGCTGAGCTTCCCACCACAACATCACCAAATTCAATATATGTCTGGTCAGCCTAAAATAAAATATGAAATGTTGATTCTTGAAATCTTGGGAAAAAAAATAAAAAGATCCACTTAATTATGAATATGCCTTTGACTTTAGATTGCAGGTTTTCAAAATTCACATATTTTAACTTTAAAATCTTTGCTTTATGTATCTTCTTCAAATAATAAAATTATCTACTGTAGAAAAAAAAAGTGAATTTTCAGGAAATATCATTACAAAACAAGTGTAACTGTGAGCTACTACTGCTCACTGATGATACCCCCGCCGCAAGTGGATAATGTTAATAGTGTAAAAATATGTAAGTGTTCGGTAAACAGGAAGTTGTCGAGTGATGAGTCTGAAAACGCATCACACCATATAGCTGACTTATATAAATCCTGAAACCAAATTTCAGAAATCCTGGAATTATAGTTCCTGAGAAAAATGCGACGAAATAAAATGGTAAGTGTTCGGTAAACAGGAAGTTGTCGAGTGATGAATCTGAAAATGCATCACACGGTATAGCTGACTTATATCAAGTCTGAAACCAAATATCAGAAATCCTGGTAGTGCAGTTCCTGAGAAAAATGTGACAAAAATTTTCAACTTGGCTATCAGGTGTAAAAATGATACAAGTGTTCGGTTAACAGGAAGTTGTCGAGTGATGAATCTGAAAACGCATCACACAGTATAGCTGACTTATATCAAGCCTGAAACCAAATTTCAGAAATCCTGGTAGTGTAGTTCCTGAGAAAAATGTGACGAAAAATATTCATGGGACGGACGGACGGACTGACTGACAGACTGATGGACTGATAGACTGACGGACTGACGGAAGGACAGACAGAGGTAAAACAGTATACCCCCCTTTTTTTCAAAGCGGGGGTATAATAACCACTAAAAGAATTGTCAGTGGATTCCTTAAACTATAATTGTTTTTGTTTTTCCCTTTAATACATAAGGATTGTCTATAGATTTGATGAGGTTAGGCTATTAAACCTTTTTTTTGCCAAGGACAAGAAACCATTATAGCCATTACCTTAATATCTCCAATAGTGCCTTCACCAATAGCTCTAACATTAAATTCCTTTTTCTTTCCACCAGACGATGTACTGCTGAATCCCTGCCCCCAGACAATAAGGCTAGGCTTCATCACATATTTCTCCTTAGATGTTGGAGTAAATGACCAAGCATGTGTCTAAAATACAAAATAATGAATAGTGCTAAATAAAATATTTAGGGTGTCTATTATATTAATCAATCATTGCTAATACTGACATTAAATTTATTCATTTCAACAGACTCGTTAGGTTAATTGAGGGTTCTGCACCAGCAAACATGTAGAACCCTGCCACATTATGTAGGTGCCAGTCCCAAGTCAGGAGCCTGTAATTTAGAAGTTTTTTTTTTCTTTTTCATATCATATATTTTTTTGTATTTTTTTTTTTTTTTGGTTTGCACATAAAATCAGGCTGTCAGTTTTCTGTTCTGAAATGTTTTACATTTTTTATTTTTGGCCTTATATAGCTTGCTAAGCAGTAAGTGTTTTGCTAATTGTTGAATGCCATTATGTGCACTATATAATGATATGATAGTTTCAACTGTCAAATAGAGCAGAAAATGTTTGATAAGGACTGATAATTTTTAAGAGTTATGCTCATCAAAAATGTGGGCAATTATAGCAGGAAATCTGAATTCTGTTATTCTGTGGTTAATCAAAGCAATTGTTCCGTGAGATTAAATCATACCTGATTTTCATTCGGTTGAATGATGCCACAATCTGGAGTTACAGACAGTAATTTCTTATCTGCAAATTTAAACTTCCATTCAAATCTGGAAACAAAATAAATTTTAAAAAATTATCTCGCTATATCAATCAGTATTTTTTTGTTTATTTTATTCTAGGACTTTTATTTTTCCCCATCTTGTTAAGAAAAATAAAAAATACAACATATATTTCTTTTATGTGTAAAGAAATATTTTAATTTCTCTTAATTTAATTTTCATGAAAATGTGTATAAATTATTTAAGTTTAAACATTTGAAAATATGTACCAATTCCAAGGTTTTCTTTATTTCAAAGAAGAAAATCATTTTGGAGATACAACCTCAAAATGCAATTCTTCATTTATTCAGTTGACCTCAAAGGTTGGTGAAATCTAAGGTAAGTCTGTGGTTAAAAGGTTAGGGGGTCAGGTGTGAACATTGAAGGTTAAGGGTCAGAGTTCATGATTAAACTGTAAATAAACCATACCTAAGAGGTATCCTAGAGACATTTTTGATGGTGTAACATTGTTTTGAGAATGTTCCGATACAAGTCTCTCGGAAATATAAACATCCGTCTGTATCTAACAAGACTTCTGGTGATTCAGCTGATCCCCATACTTCAAGCTCCTGAAAGATAAAGAAAGCATTTAAAAGATTGAGATTAAACTGTTAAGCTGGGGTCACACATTCACGATTTTTACTGCCGTCCTTGACAGGACCATTCCCGATTAAAATTTGTCAAAAGTCTGATCAAGATCCTGTGAATCGTGGATGGAAATTCGATTTGTATCTTTCGCCAGGTAAAATTCTACCGAGTCTGTCACGACTGCGTCCCGATTCTACCGAATGTAATCCGACAGAGATCAGATAGTGACAAGACAGTGAACCGACGCTGACGGAAGTTATCCGTTTGAAAACTGTCAGCATAATCGGGATGATCAGGTACTGTCGGAACGTAATCCTATCACGTTCCGCTCTATCGCATTGCAAACGGCTTTGTCTGGTCTCAGTCGTATTGTATTCTGTTATTGTCGGGACTTCTCCAGATCATTCCCGTTCCACAGGACACCGTCCCGAATACACAGAACATTGTTAGAAATTCGATCCGATACAGCAGAATCTGTCACGACATAGGCACGATTGTAATCCGACTAGACAAAATCGGCTGAGTTTCCCCGAATGTTACGGGACGCACCTAACTGTCGGGGTGCTTTGCCGAACTATTCGGACCCTTCCCGACCAGTAGGAATCTGTTACGAACTAAAACGACTGCGTTCAGACAATAATAGGACATTCCAGATAATTGAGGATACTAATCTGACTTTTTCACTTTTCGTGTCGTATCGCTGTCTGATCTCAAACGGGAGCAATAATCGGCAATGTGTGAACCCCGCATTATAAAAAGCTCTGATTCCTTGCCCAGCTTTGACTATACCTTTTTTGTCCTTTTTGGTTTATAGCTCTTCATATTTTTTATAAGCTTTGGATTTTCAAATATTTCAACCTGAAGCATCAGTGAAGAGACATTGATTATCGAAGTGCGAATCTGGTGCATAAAAATATGTACCATTAATGTTATTATTACAATACTGAGAGGGGGTCGGAAAGATCCTGATCCCAAAATCCCGAGCTTAAAAACATGATATCCTGAGGTCCCGAATTTAAAAAAAAATAAATCCTGACATCCCAAATTAAAAAAAAAAAGAAAGGGTCAACCCTGAAATCCCAAGCTTAAAAACACCCAATCCCGACGTCCTGAAAAAGATCCTCCCCCCTCAATACTATTAAGGAAATAATGATCTGTAAAAGAATAAACATTGATGTTCAGAAAATATAAATGCAAATTTAAAATTGGCTATGATCCACATTCTGTTTATACAGGTCTGTCTAATAATCAGGAGCCAGTAATTCTGTGGTAAGGTCAATGTCACTTTCATATTTTTTTTATTGTTTTGTACATTAATCAGGTCGTTTTGGTTTTCTTGGTTGAAATTTGTTCATGTCAGGACCTATTATACATGACTACTGTGAATTCATCTATTTTCATGGATTTCATGGAATTTAGAAAGACTTGCATTTTCATGGGTATTTGATTTTGTGGTTTTGCAAAACTCTGCATACAAGCATATATATAGAAAGTTTGGTCTTTCATTGATCATAAATATCTGTAGTTCACCTTTACCCATAAAATCCACGAAAATTGGTATCCCCCTAAATATACTGAATCAGCAGTATATTATGTAAATGTACAGTGAATGGACTGCAAAATTAAACATATTTATTTATAGTGGATTGGGAAACAAGTTTTGCAACTTATATTAATCCCTTTCCACTTTGCGGGTGCGAGTGCTGCCTTGAAGCGGCATTAGCCTACTCTTTTTCGAAATCTACAAGGGTGTCTTTAAGGTGAAAGAGATATGTCTCTCTCTTAACACAGGTCAGCCATTTATCGTCCCCTTCCGACAGACTATCATCGTTTCCTAAAGACCATACTCGCAAATGGTGTCAAGGGAGAGCCAAAAATTAAGTTCCTGAAATTCTCATCCCCAACAGAAATCGAACCAGGAACCTTTGCGGTAGAAGTCCGATGCACTAACCACTACACCACGGCACTCTTGCAAAATTAATAACTAACTAGAAGACGCTGAATCAGCACCCTGACTCTAAACTATTCATTATTCAATTTGAAAAGATCTTTGATTTGGTGATTCCTTTGTTGTTCATTTTGACCTGTATCTCATACATATCATTAATTTCTAAAATTCTGATTGGTTTTTGTGTTGTACATTTTGACCTGTATCACATACATATCATTAATTTCTATAATTCTGATTGGTTCTTACCTTGTTGTACTTTTCATTGTCATTCAGCCGTAACATCAAGTTATGTTTATACGTTCTGACCTCTGCTGGTGTACATTTCACTACGAAAGTCATCATTTCACCTTTCATCAAAGCTTTGGCAGGCTTCACAGAATAAACACTGAAATAGAGAACAAATTTATTTTGAAAAAGAAAAGTTCCTATAGTAAACACTTCTGGTTTGAATGATTGTTGGTGTTTTAACGCCACTTTTAAGTGTCACTTTTGGTCTATTTTGTAGTGGCCAATTTTTATTGATGGAGGAAGCCAGAATGCCCAGAGAAAATCACTGGCTTCCATAGGGAAAACGTCTGGTTTAAAACTGAAGAAAAAAAATGAGTCACAAATATAGAAAAAAATAGAAAACTATGTCCAAGTTGAACTATGACATTCATTTATGAAATAAAAGGTTAGTATTGCTGCAATGCAGTAGTATATATGTTTTTAATTTTCATATATTTTCAGTTCAAAATTGTTCCTACACAAGAAACTGAAAAATTTAGAGAACAAACATTAATACAAACAAAGCAAGCAAGCCAACCAAACCTTTAACTTGCGAGCATTAGGAAAACAGCTGTAATGTTTTTACTTACTTGTTTGGATCTTTTTGTACATCAAAGAAGATAGGTGTTGTCCCATTGTTTCTCATTTGTAACGTTCTGTACGCTGATTCTTTGGTGTTTACAGCTGGGAATACCAAACGTGATGTGTCTAATGTATATCTGGGTAGGAATGTCTCATTGTTTGGCAGGAAGGTCTGACCTGAAACAAAAAAGAGTATAGCTGAAGGACGCCTCCGAGGGCGGGAGTTTCTTGCTACATCGAAGACCCATTGGTGGCCTTCAGCTGTTGTCTGCTCTATGGTAGGGTTGTTGTCGCTTTGACACATTCCCCATTTCCATTCTCAATTTTATAATTGTTGCAAATTAAAATATAGAATTTTAGTCTACTGCAAATTAAGAATGAAATGCATTCAATAGCTAGTATTAGTCTTTGATAACTGATATACTGTTTGATGCATTTATGCATATATTTTATGTGTTATATCAAACAATTATAAGCAAAAGATAGATTGTAAAATTTACTCTTTTAGGATATTGAATATGGATTCATTATTTTTGTTGGGTACCAAAATTATAGTTATAGATAAAACCACATATTTATATGTTTATACAAGGTATAGTTTTACTATAGGCTTGGATTCAGTCCTTTGCAAATTCACTTATTCAAATGGACGTGAAAATACATTCTTTACTCAATTCTAGAGAAAGCAATACCAATGAAAAATATTTTTTTGTGAGTACAATGTACCAATTAAATCAGTGCACACGAAATTTAAGGTATCCATAGTGTATTTATTCAGTTGCATTTTTCCGGCTTAAACCATCATATTAATATTTATATTTACAGCATTGTATTTTTCATCAGACTGACCACTCATGCATGACATTTATAGCACAGAATAATGTAAATTCAGAAATTATTGTGTTGTTTTATTATTGCGACAAATGGGACAGGGTCATAATCCCAATAATTTAAACTCACATTTTGAAATTTTTTTATATGGATTAAACAGGATTTTTATCAATATCACAAAAATTAAAATTGCATTGTTGTATTAATAAAGCAGACAAAAACATACAAACCTGAACAAGTTAGATTTAAACACCACGGTGGAAAGTGTGTTGTATCTTCCACCAGACGGAAATCTCTCAAGCTCTTGTAGTAGGCAAAACATTCCAATTCTGATCCATAAAATTGATTTGGTGCATTCTAAAGAGAGATTAAAAAAATAGAGAGGCATAAGTATATATAAATGATGTACCAGATAAGTTATTTTAAACATAACGTTTTAACAGTAGGCTGAACTTAAAGCAAAATTTGTATACTGATTAAACTTGACAGCAAGTATTTACTGTCTTGGTTAAACAAATTGTTTATTCTTTAGTTTTCTATGTTGTGTCATGTGTACTATTGTTTGTCTGTTTGTCTTTTCATTTTCAGCCATGGCGTTGTCAGTTTATTTTCGATTTATAAGTTTGACTGTCCCTCTGGTATCTTTCGTCCATCTTTTAGTAATAGTTTTAATAAAAAAAAATTGTTCAGTTAAATTGGTTTTTTTTCTAAAACTTATAGTTTAAAAGTAATAAACCACAATATTTATTTAGCGATGATGGATTAAAAGGTGAATATTGCTGTGATGCAGGTGTAAATATATTCTTTTCTCATATAATTTCAGTTTTTCTATCATAGGAACCTCCAACAAACAATGAATATTCAAAAAGAAACAAATCCTTCTTTTTCATGTTGTTTCAAATCATTAAAAAATATTCTAACATGGCACTACCCTTCAAAAAATGGCTTTATTCCAATATTGACAGTAGCCTTAGAATTAAACTCGGTAACACTGATAATACTTCTATCATGTATATTGTACAAAAAAGAAAATGTGGTATGATTGCCAATAAGACAACTGTCCACAAGAGACCAAAATGACACAGACATTAACAACTATAGGTCACTGTACAGCCTTCTACAATGAGCAAAAGCCATACCGCATAGTCAGCTATAAAAGGCATCGATATGACATTATTAAACAATTCAAACGAGAAAACTACCGGCCTTATTTGTATATATAAAAAAAAAACGAAAAAACAAATAAGTAAAACATAAACAAACGACAACCACTGAATTACAGGCTTGTTCATTATTTGATAATGAATTGTTGAACATGTTGAAGTTAAAATGTAAACCTTCATTAATACATTAAAGTTCAAAGTTGAATACTTACAGGTTTAAATGTGACCTGGAAGGCACATGACTTCAGCGGTGGTATATCCATGGATAGAGGCATCACACAAAATGTTTTCTCATGTCCTGCAAAAGGTCAAAAGTCAAATATGTTAATCATTTTTTTTTAAACAAAATAATTTTAACTTAAAAAGATTGACATCTTCAGAAATAAAGAAATTGATTAAATTAGATGTCCTTTCTCTGTGGGAGATTTCAATGCATTTTTTAAAAAAGGTTGTGATATTTTTCAAATCTAAGTCAGGATAAGCAATATTCATTGATTAGTTTTCAACTAAAAATAATTAGAGTTACCTCCCATCCACTGCACAGTTATCTTCCCTTTAGTGTGATTGGTAATGTTGATCACCTGAAAATAAAAATAAATTCTAAATCATTAGAAAAGGTTATTTATATTTCATTAACAGAGAACGATTTTAAAGTATAGAATAATCATCACTGATTTAATAATAAAAATATGTCGGAGAAACAGAAAGCTCACTTAACGAAAGAATAAAAGAGCATCTTGCAGATATCCGACATGATAGAGATACAGCTGTGGCAGAACATTTTAACCAAGAGGATCATTGTAAAGAGAACATCACAGTTCAGGTTCTGCAACAATTTACGATAAATCCGCAAACTACAGGAGATATATTGAGGCATAATGGATGCAAAAACTAAATACAATTAGACCATTTGGAATTAACGTTAAAAAGGAATGACTTTAATTGATCAAAGCTTATATGATTTAACTTTCATTCATACAAAAGTATTGTGATGTCATGTTATTATGACGTTAAAGTATTATGAGGTCATGACATTTCCAAAGACATTTATCTATAACATCTTTTCAATGATTGAAAAGGAAATACAAATGTAATGTCAGCCATGTAGTTGAGAGGAAAAATAAAGACCTGAAGAAGGCCAATGGCCGAAACGTCTTGAAAAATTGATTTATTTATACAATTATAATAAAAAAAACACATTCCCTCAATATTCTGCAATGTGTGTACAAATTTACAAGAAATATAAAAAAAGAAGATGTGGTATGATTGCCAATGAGACAACTATCCACAAAAGACCAAAATGACACAGACATTAACAACCATAGGTCACCGTACGGCCTTCAACAATGAGCAAAGCCCATACTGCATAGTCAGAAGCCCTGAAATAATTGCCCAAATCACTCTTTTTATTGTATCTAAATATTTAAGACAGGGAGCAAAGATTGATACAAAACTAATAAAACATGGAACTTTCAAGCATTCACATAAGAATACCCTTTAATTGTCAACTGCAGATATCAGTCA
The DNA here is from genome assembly GCF_965363235.1 of Mytilus galloprovincialis. NCBI lineage: Eukaryota > Metazoa > Mollusca > Bivalvia > Mytilida > Mytilidae > Mytilus > Mytilus galloprovincialis. The sequence continues at coordinate 59,450,293 of NC_134851.1, read as the reverse complement.
GATGGGAAAATTTTGAGATCTTGTAATTTATATTGCAAAATAAAAAAAGGCTTTATCCAAAAGGTGCTTTACAAATATGTCACAGTCAATGTGTGTAATATATCTTTTTAAGAAATGCTGTAGCTCACATGTGTTTTGTTGAAAAATGTGTGAAATGGCTAGTTCAGGTCAATATTAAGACTCTGTGTATGACCTCAACTTTACACATAACACAGGACATTTCTCCATTAAAGTGTTCAGACTATATACACATGTTATTTCATCAATAAAATTAATATATTTGGAATGGATTGAAAAATGTAAGAACTTTGGGGCCATTAATAACGGCTCATCGTGTCACCTTCATTGGTTGGACATATAGATTATTTTTTGGAAAAAAAGCTTTTGGTTATGTAAGCATTGAAGATGATGGTGCAGACTGTTTGGGCCCTCTTTAACAAACTCACCTTATTTTCAATGGTTCTAATATTCTGGCAGTTACCAAAATCAATGTTGTTGGTCTCCAAACTCACATGAGGAACAAAGTTCTAACAAAATATAAAAAGTTTAATTTATTTAAATACTTGAGATAGAAAAATACAGGAAAAAGAACTTAACACATTTAAAATTATTTTAATAAGCAACTGGATCTTTTCTCAACATATTTAATGAAAATTTAAATATTTCTAGGTTGGGTTTACATTTCTCAGTCTTTAATTTTATTGTTTTGTGTACTATTATTCGTCTGTTGGTCTTTTATCTTTTTAAGCCATGGCATTGTCGGCTTATTTTTGACTTATGAGTTTGCTTTTCCCTCTGGTATCTTTCGCCTAGCTTTTAAAACAAAATGTAGAATTCATAATAGAAGATGGGTAATGTGTCAAAGAAACAACAACCGAGCCGGTTAAGTATGACTGTTCAGCCTTTAGTTTTAGTTTTCTTTATCTTTGTTTTTATTTCATTTTCACCAATTGCTAAGGCTTTTCTACCTCAGGCATAGATTATCTTAGCTGTATATGGCAAAACTTTTAGGAATTTTGGTTCTCAATGCTCTTCAACTTCGTACTTTATTTGGCCTATTTAACTTTTTTTTATTCGAGCGTCACTGATGAGTCTTTTGTAGAGGAAACATGCGTATGGCTATATACAAATTTATTCCTGGTATCTATGATGAGTTTATTTGCTGTTTCTTTGGAATTTTGAAAGTTTGATAGCTTAATTCTTTTCATCACTTCACCATGTTAGCAATGTGCCATTCCTAATCAATTTGTTGTTGTTGTTAGAATCTGTTAGATGCCTTTCTCGCTCATATAATATACCCCATATGTCCTTTTACTCTGTCAGATATACTTACAATAACCTCACAATGGAACCCGTCGTTGAAATATTCGTCCATTGGATGGACCGAATGTATTGACTGTGGATTGTGTGGATGTTCTACTTCCGTCTAAAAAAGAAAAAACAAATAAATGGAGATATTTTTATGATTACGAATTATATGACACAAGAGTTTATACTTAAAGAAAAATTCAAATTTTAAATTTTTACAGCATAGTTTGTATGCAGAAACAATAATAATAATCTCACGTTCTTGTCTATTGTTCAACAAAAGCAATAATAGAGTCTTCAAAAACAGTCCCAAGTACCAAGTGCTCCATTTTGCTTTTCTACAATCGTATGGGTTAATTAAAAAAAAAAATTGTTAGCTGAAAATCTTGCAATTTATTTTTTCAAGTTAGTCAATTTCTACTTTATTATATAATTTTAAACATATTGGATTCGGACAACTTAAATAAACTTAAACAAGAGCTGTCAAAATGACAGTAAACCGAATTCTTTTACATTTATTTGTGTTCTGGCATTTATCAATATTACAAGGACCAAAACTCCTAATAGGAAATTTTAAAAGGTTTGGTTGAACGGTTCATGAGTAAATGCACGGACACAACATTTTTTAAACTTTCAAGAACCGTAACTCCTGAACGGTAAAAGTAAAAATCGTCATTATTGAACTTGACCTCCATTTTGTTGTCAGTAACAACATATTAAAATTTTAAAAGGTTTGGTTGAACGCTTCATGAGTAAATGCACGGACAACATTTGGTTGCCGCCCGCCCGCCCGCCCGCCGTACATCCCCAAATCAATAACCGACATTTTTGACACAAAAATCCGGTTAAAAATGTACACAGAAAGAGGATAATATAATAAAACTAATAATGAAATGTTACCTCTGGTATCATAACTGCTCCAGCGTCATCTATTTCCAGTTTGTTGCTCCTAACTAACTCATTCAGTTCCTGTTAAAAAGAAAAAGTAACTAGAAAAACGTCCATATGCCAATTACCTAATTTGATTCTGTTATTACACACTTTTTAAACAAATTACTTCCCTTTGCCAATCAAATACTGGTTCTATACTGGACAAAATGGCTATTGCCAATGCATAGCATGATAAATTGAAAGTGATGTATCACCGGTTTCACTAATTTTTCATGAAAAATAATTTCTGGTGACAAAAGAATTTAGCTAAACAACAGGTATTTAGAGAAATGTTTTTACCTCTGGTGGGTATGTAGACAGACCTCTTTCTACATGACATTTATATCGGTCTAAATGTTTAGATAACAATACTGCTGGTTTCACTGTTTCTGAATGACATGTTCCTATAAGGTCTAAAAACAATGGTCCCTGAAACAAATAAATAATAAAGTCATGACAAGTAAAAGTGCATCTTAAATCTTTCTGAATATAGTATAAGATAATAATTTATTTTGTTTGCGTTTAAAGGATTTTTTCTTGTTTTGCAATATTAAAACTGGACTATTTTCTTCATATTTTTTTTACCTTGCGCAATATTACTGCATTTACATTTACAGTCAAATTATAGGAATGGGTAAATTTCAGACAAGAAAAAAATAGACAAACCAAAATTTACCTAGATGTTACTTATCAAGGAATCAGAATATTAACAAGTATTCAAGGATCAACCAAACAACACATGATTAGATAAATGCACATTTCCTATCAGGGGCCTTTTTAAAAATAAGAAGATGTGGTTTGATTGCCAGAGAGACATCTTTCCATCAAAGACTAGTCATATAAGTTATCAACTATAGGTCACCCTTACCTATCAATGATTTTTTAAGACAAGTTAAATATTCTTGGATGAGTTATTTTTGTAATAACATCAACGTTAAAAGTAAATTATCAAAGTAGAAAATGCTATTTCGTTTGTGTAAAGTATCATTTTTTTATTTGATTTGCAAATCATTCTATTTTATAACAAAACAATGTGATATCTTCAACAAATATATCAGACAGGTTCTACAACTTATAAAACCCTATACTTTATACCTGATTGTGGACAATGCATGCCATTCCTGACTTTGAAAGGGACATTTTAAGAAAAAAAATAGTGGGTTGAACCTGGTTTTGTGGCATGCCAAACCGCCCGCTTTTATGGCAATGTTAAATATAACATTAAAATGATAACATTACATGACAGGACTACACCTTACTTACCTGATTGTGGACAATGCATGCCAGCCGTTTGTAATAGTTGATTGGATGAACCGGAAAGAACTTTATTATCACTGTTATAGTGCTGTTAGCACGTACGGTTCCCGTCAATTTCTCAAATTTGAAAACACTTTCTTCACAATCTATCATAAACTGAAAAAAATAGAAGTACAATAAAAGTACATTTTCTAATCGACTCTCTGATGTATACAAGTAGCTTGTTTCTAGAATAAACAGTGAAGTTAGAAAACAAAACAAAAATAATCATACTAAAATATAAAAAAGAAGATGTGGTATTATTGCCAATGAGACAACTCTCCACGAGAGATGAAATGACACAGAAATTAACAACTATATGCCATTGTACGACTTTCAACAATGAGCAAATCCCATACCCTTAGTCAGCTATAAAAGTCCCCGAAATGACAATGTAAAACAATTCAAACAAGAATTTTAAGTTTTTAAATCACAGATACTGCTGTGAATAAAATTGATATTTTTAGTCAAATTTCAAATTTTAAGATTTATTCTCAAAGGCCTTACTTACAATTTTTATCGCCATCTTTGATTCGGAAAAAAAATATTTACTAGATTTTTTTTACAATTTTATCAGTTCCTACATTTTATATATAATTTCTCCTAATTTTTTCTCCAATAATCCAATCAACACATGTAACAAAAAAACTGCTATTTTCCCTAGCCCTAACCAATAGCTGAATTTGTAACTTAACTATACCTGGAACTGAGCATCTACATCTGAGTTGTTAACGATATCAATAGTCTTTGTTCCGATCCGTCCTGAATCAATTTGCATAAAGTTGATTGTTGGTGAGCTTAGTTGAACAAATGGACCTATAAAATATCATAAAATATATACTGTATATTTCAGATATTATATGCTTTCATCATAACAAATCTTGTACAACCAACAGATATTAAACAAGAATTGTCCCCAGTACACGGATGCCCCATCCACACTATCATGAATAAAAGATGGGGTGGAAATTTCCCAGTTTACACAATTTAATAGACTTTGTGGGTTTATAAGGGCAATCAGATGTATGTTTCTTGTTTTTGTTGTTTTTGACTTGTGATGTTTATCCAAATCATTTTGTTTGTAATTATAAATGTGATATAAAACGAAGTTCTTTATTATTGGTCGACCTTTTTAATTTGCATACTGACCTTTTGATACTCCTTGACATTTGACCACACTTTTACTGATGTTTCCAATAGCAACAATATGGAAGTAATCAATACTTGTTGTGTCAACTGTGTGAGGGTTATAGGTCAACTGAAATGAAAAGTCTATGTTAATTTTTAAGTTCAATCAAAGTCCTTTAATGAAAATAATCATACAATTATTTTGGGAGGGAAAATAGTCAAATTTGCACCAAATTCCACAAATTACAATGCTTCTATTTCTCTAAGTGACATTATAAAACACATTCAACGAAATTACTGTCAGGTAATCAAGCACCTGTATTTTCTTTTTTTTTAATGTGTAATGTATATAATTTACCTATGTGTCCATATGCACCTGTCCTAAGTCATGAACCTGATGTTCAGAAGTTGTCGTTTGTTGATGTGGTTCATAAGAGGTTTTTTTTTTAATATAGATTAGACTGTTGGTTTTCCCATTTGAATGGTTTTACCCTACTCATTTCTGGGGGCCATTATAGCTTGCTGTTCAGAGTGAGCCAATGCTCCAGGTTGAAGAACGTACTTTTACCTATAATGGTTTACTTTTATAAATTGTGACTTGGATGGAGAGTTGTCCCATTGGCACTCATACCACAATGTTTAAGTTATTTTTCACATCTTCGTCTACGTACTGAATTATTGTAATAAAGTTTCTTTTCTATTTATGATTTGAGTTAGGCTAGGGAATATGGAAATAAAAATAATGATTATTGGATTCATCATATTCATGTACGAAAATTATTTTGATTGTTTGGCTTTTGAGTAACTTTAGATATTAAAGCTATTTTCTTAAAGATTGTAGTTTAAAGGTTTGGTAAGCTTAATTGCTTTGTTTCAGTTTGTATAAATAATTGCTCAAAGATAGACATATCAATATAGTTAGTAGCACAATTCTTGATTTTGTGGACAATCAAATACAGGATCTATTGTTACAAGGCTTGTCTATTTTTTAGAGTTAATTTCATAATGCATGTAAGTTAAGATTTTGGTTAAATTGTTTGCCTCGCTACTATAAACTTTTGATCAAGCATTGTTATTAAGATTGAAATCTGCAAACAATATAATTAGGCCATGTGAAACCTATATACATCTTATTTAGATTTGATTGGACAATATCAAATAATCAAATTTAACTTGGATACAAACAAAGCTAGCAAGCCAACCAAAGTTTTAACCTACATATGTATTAGGGAATTAGCTCTTACTGTTTAACAGTACTTACAGGTAATTTGATTGATCCCATAGGAGGAAAAATTCCTGCTTTCTGTGGACAGTCAAATACTGTATCTATCCTGCTTAATCTTACCAAAGTCTTTACCTACATGCATTAGGAAATTAGCTCTTACATTTACAGTACTTACAGGTAATTTAATTGATCCCATAGGAGGAACAATTCCTGCTTTCTGTGGACAGTCAAATACTGTATCTATCCTGCTTAATCTTGTTGGATGTTCTACTTTAAATGGAGCTCGTACCTGGAAAAAGAAGAAGTTGGAATTTTTGATCAAGAAAGAGTGTAAAAAAGTTCATGAAAGAAATTTTGCAACATTTTTATTAATACAAAGTTGTTCTGTCAAATGCATTAAAAACTGAACAAATTATTCTGACGTTCATATTTGTTAACTAATTTTATTTTTAGAGCTGTTCTTGATTTATCAAACAATGCATGAAATTTAAAAAGATATTAAAATTTTATTTCCAAAACAATCATTAGTCTACCAATTAAATCATATCTCCTATTAAGGTGGTAAAGGGTAATTTTCATGCATTTCTGTTTTTTTAATTTATGTGCTTTCCAGTTTTGACGTTTTATTTCTTGTTTTCTCGTGTTTGGTTCAATGAGCGTGCTTCATGTTTCCCTTTATTTACTGTCCACAATTCATGTCCATACTCTTTTTTTCTCGTTCTTGTCTAGCATTTAATGTTTAATTAGATAAAAGAAAATTTGAACAAAAAATGTCAAAAACTTTACCAAGAATAAGTCATATTCTGAAACTATGAATTGTGAGTAACTTACAGGAGCTAAATTGTGTAGTTCTATGTACTTCTGTAAAGTTGTCCCAACAGGAGCACCACCAAACTCGACAGTAGCCTCCAAGTTATCTTTGTTCAGTGTTGTAGCTGGTCTTCCAGGCAATGAAATCAAAATGTGGGGATATTTACCTGTAAAAATAAAGTAAATAAGTATTGTTGTTTTTTTTAAGTTAGTTCAAATTTACCATCAAGAGCTGTTTTCATTCAAGGTCATGCATGATCTCAAATGAAAAGTCTAATTTTACTGTCACTGCATATTGTCGTGAATTAGTTAAGTTTCAGTTCAGACTATTCTGTACTTTTTTTTTTGTTAAAATGTTTAGCACAATTTTACGTAACAATCGGCCCACAACGTTGTCACTAGCTCACGCCTATTATTGACTCCAAGTAAAGCATTTAAAACGCCTTTGATTTTACTCGCTCCTTTTATCTACATGCTCAAAACACATATACTACATTTAAGTGATAGGTATGCAAGTTGGGCTACAAAAAAAGAAGAAATCTTTAGAGATATTTGTTTACAGCTTCATTATTTTGTCATCTTTTCAATTATTCATTTTGTTTTGTGTCTAAGTAAACATGTCATACATTAAAATTTTAAAGAACTGCAGTAAAAACGAACAGAAAAAAACAAAAATACATCAAATAATTACTCAATGATTCAACATTTAGAAAACTCCAATTACCTGCTCGATTATCTAACTATTAGTTGGTTGCCTTTTTCAGCTTCAAATTCTAATGATTAGACTTGACCATTGTCGGACAAAATTTGAGCATTTTTTTGGCAGCTGACAGTTATCATGGTAACTGAACCCTGGTAAAACCAATGCAAATCCAGGAATTATATATATTCATTTTCTGCATGAATGCTTGTTTTGTTTGAGTTTAGTTGATGTTCATTATCATAATTTATATTGCTGTTAATAATCTAATAATTAATTGCTTGTTATTTTCAATTCCTTTTTTTTTTATTTTATTATCAGCTCACCTATTCCTTCTAATTTTGTAATTTTTCCAAGATTCAACTCATTTCCATATTTACAGACAGCCTCTGCTTCAAATACACTGGCATTCTGTAAAATAAAACAAGAGATTTTATTTGAATGTTGTACAAGTGAGAGGTTTAGCTAGCAATAAAACCAGAATTTTTCTATGTAAGACCAAATCAGGAATATGACAGTTGTTATCCATTCGTTTGATATGTTTCAGCTTTTGATTTTGACATTTGCTTAAGGACTTTCCATTTAGAACCTTCCACAGAGTTCAGAATTTTTAGTATTGTACTTTTTACTACACTTGATGTTTCAAACGATTATCATAAATGTTGTATTTACTAAATCCAGAGGAATGGTCACTACAACCTATTAAACTCATATTTGATAAAATATTTATAGAACTTTTACTGTCTGAGTATTTCATTGACATAATTAGAACTGACACAACCTCAGTGTTGACTGGCTAGTGATTACAGTAGTAACTACTTAATTAGAGCACTCAGCCACCTAGGCCCTCAAGGATGAGTCTATCAAATGATGTTTACCTCTGGTTTGAATGTTGCCTTAAACTTTTTAATCTGCTGAGATTTTAATATTGCTGCTGGTGGATCTATAGTGAAAGGTTCTCCAACCTCCCATTCCACTTTTGTTTCAAGGTCACTGAAAAATAACAAAAGTTCAAAATAAATGAAAATTTTGCTTTAGATTTACTCAAGTTTATACTCAATAATATGGAATAATATTGAAATCACCTCAATTTCTAGATAACAAAAGATTAAAATTTATCTCATTTTTTAACCGTAAAACTTTATTTTTTCTATCAAGTCTTGTTTTACTAACTTTGCACCTTAAGCAATCCAAAATATATAAAAAAAATAATCAAACAGCAAAAAAAATCACTTTCGTTATCAGAATAAAACTTGAGAGCAACACATCAATTTCCTATGGTTTACAAATACAATCACTTTAATAGTCTAAAGTGAAAACATAAATTCATTTAATTTTAACTCAAGTGGCTTTCTTTTGGACCTACCCCGAGTTTTTGACTTCAAATATGGTCTCTACAGAATCTTTAGCAGCACACATACTGAAATCTAGGAATTCTGGGACGGTGATGTCAACCTGAGGCAAAACAGCTGTAATTGGTACTTCAAATACTCCATCCTTATAATATACAAAGTGATTAACTTGAAAAAAAACCAAATAGTTATATATAGCAATAATCAATATTCGCATTTTGAAATTTTCTTATATGAATTAAACAGGATTTTTCTTAATATAGCAAAAATTAAAATTGAATTTTAGTCTTAAATTACAAAAAAAACAATAAAAAATGAAGGCAATAATTTCTGAATATACATTTTTTATATTGTAAACATAAAGGTTAAGAGGCTATTGGTTCAATTTGAAATAAGACACATTTTTTTCAAACAAAAATTGAAACCGTATAAAACATTCACTTAAATTATTACCTTCAACGAGTACATAATAGATAATGAACTTTATAGCTGACAATATGTTATAGGTTTTTCTTATTTTTGAAGGCCATACAATTGCCTGTTATTACTTACATCCACTTCATTTTAACTTTGAAGGATAGTTGTTTCATAGGCAACTATACCGTATCTCCTTATTGTTATATATATATGTAAATGGAAATGTTTATTAAACATGGCAGTTTTTGCTTGATGAAATCTGTAAGCTGTAACTTTAATAAAAGGAGACAATTTCATTTTCATATGACCAACCTTAGTATGGAATTCTATACTGTCCTCATAGACAACTTTCTCCAGTGGTCGGAATGTTATTGGCAAGGAGAAACTGGTACCTGCACTTAAAACAACTGGTTTCGGAAACAGTGTTGTGTAAAATCTACTCTTTGGATTCCTGTTCAATAAATCAATATACAAAGTATAAATGTTAAAGTAATTGAAATTCTGTAAGGGTACAAAAATACTGTTTGAAATAACATGAATAATGAAAAATCTGAGGATTCCTGTTCAATAAATCAATATATATATATATATATATATATACAATGTAAAAATGTTAGAGTATAAAATGAACATTCTTTAATAGCTGTATCTATTTGAAATAACGAACAATCTATTAGTTTTTCTCTAAAATGAATCTGGAAAATTTGAATCAAATTTCTTTGAATATTCATATAAAATCCACATATGCAAATTTGAAATCATTTACTCAGTAATCCATCAGATGTTACCTATGAGTCTTTCTTTCTATATACAAATATTTTCTGACATACAATGTATTACACATTTATGATTGTTCAGTTCCTTTTCTATAACATCAGTCATGTCAGTATCTATCACAAACTTTATATCAAAATAATTTTATGAAATTAAAAGTCTATAACATATTCATACATACTTATATTTAATTTTTTGTGTTTTGACATTGACATTCTTCAGTACAATATTTTTGGTGTATTCTCTTCCAGGTTCCCATCCTTGGTACACCACATTATTGATGACCTCAATTCCATAGTAATTATTCTTTAATATCTGAATTTGTCGTGGGCTTGTTGATGGCTCCAGTTTACTAGGGTCTCCCGGCATAGGTCCCACCTGCGTCATTTCCAAAACTGCTGGCATGATGCCTTCTTATACTGTTCTGAAAAATATAAAATTTAACACTCATGAAAATATCCTATAAATAGGAAATTAGTTATCCAAAACAGGTGTCTACATACATGACATACCAATAACAGTTGGGTCAGGATCCCTAATAGACCTTGAGATGAGGAACTCAGATGACGTAATTAAAAAAAATATTAGTCCGCCATACAATTGTGGATGCTGTGATTTTAAAAATGGACATAAATGAACAATAAGAACTGTTTTATAGAGCTGGTGTGATGAGAAAAGAAAGATGTAGATTTGACCTGAAATAAATTATTAGAAAGGACAATTTTTTTATTGAATTTTATGATCAGAATTTTGGGATTATTTCATGAGGAAAGTGACATTTTTCACCATCTTCCGGGGTCCATCAATTTGCGAAAAAAGTAATCTCACTTGCCACCCCGAAAATTTAACCAGACATGTATAAATGTATCAGCTTCGATATGAGCCATCATACATGTTCAAGTAAACCCATATATGGACTGAGCAACGGAGGAAAACGTTACCATTACCGCCTATGGAGAATTAATTGTAAATGTATACCCAATTTAGAAGCTTAATTCCAGAAGTTTTCAGGCTGATTTATGGATGATTTCACCTTGTACACCACCGAAAATGATGGTTAGTAGTTTTTTATTTATACCTAGTTATTATAAATGGTTTAAGATAAATATTATTGATAAAGATCAGCAAAAACTCAATGAAACTTTGCTTTTAAAATGCATTACTGGCACGGGGCTGAACACTTTTTTTAGGCACAATCATAACTTTGTTTACTTCCGAGAGATCCGAAAGGAATTTGTTTACTATATTGAAAAAGGCAAGAAACAACTTTTAAATATTATTAAATTGTAAGTAAACATGACACAATATAGTCTTTGTTATGTAATTATCACTTCGGTCTACAGGAATACCTGATAATCAAGGGAGATAACACACTTCATACGAGTAAAGTGAGATACATCATCGCATGTGCTTTTATCCAATGATTTGACCCCTGGTCAGTAGATATCATATGCAAAAAAACAGAAAAAACATGTACATGTTTTAAGAAAATCATGAACTAATATTTTTAATGCACTTGAGCAAAACAATAGATATTGTCATTTCTCAGTGAAAAAGGGGGAGGGTCAAACCTTTTTGAAAACAATATTTCTGCACCTATTCAACTATTAAGCTAGTTAGCTACTACCCATTGCTTCTAAAATAAAAGGTTTAAATGAAGGTGACTAAGCCACAAGGGAGAAGCATTTGTCTTTCTTTGTGATTAAACTTTCAAGAATTAGATTTTTCTCTCTCAATAGTACTTCTGTATTTAAATCAAATGATAACACAGCCTGAGTAATTTTTTTGTCTTATTTCAGTTCCAGACATATCATTACTTTTTAACCTGAGATGGCAAACTAGAGGTTTTAAAAAGTCCTGAATAACTGGTAAGCATTTTGCTTTATTAGGCAAGCTCTAAATTGTTTATTTATGGTATTTATGCAATTGAAATTACAGTCGTAATGTTAAAAATATGCAAATATGAAAACTGTTGCTATGGTCTTGGTATTAAATGAAAAGGCTTAGTTACAGATCGTTTCGACTCAATATTTCGAGTTAAATCTTACGGCAACTGTATCTCACGTAACACTGCAAACTATATTTAGCTCTATTTTGATCTGTCGTTATTTAATGACGCCATAATACATGTGATGTCACAATGTTTCCTTTAAAACCTCATGTGGATTTCTCACTAATAAAAGGTTTTCACTGAAATACATGTTAAAAACATTTTTTCTCAAATAGAATTATGTGAAAGGACAAGTTTTGAAAATTTGCACTATATTGCACTCTAATTATATGATAAGGATGACTTTCCAAGTAGTTAAGAGTGCTTTCCACAGTTTTAAATACCAGATTTCCACTAGTAAGAATAATTATTTTGGTGTTGGTTTTTTTATAAAATCTTCATTTTTGCATAATTTCTCTGTCAAAATGCACTTTAAGGCACAAGAAAATTTTATAGAATGCTTTAACAGGGTCTGTGTATTGTAAGTAAAGGTTATAATCAGAAGTTTTGTCCTTGTTTTGACTAGTGAAGGTATTATGGAAGAAATTAATTATACAAACACATTGTATTCAAAATAAATGAATATAGCGACGAAAGTGTCATTGCCGTATAGTGCTAAAACAACTTTATTTTTTTTCAGAAATGGACAAAAATACACAGATTTATTCAGAATGTTATACCGATGAAGATCACATAAAAATATTTGGAAAAATCAGAAGTATGAATTTCAATATGGGTCAGGATCCCTAATAGACCTTGAGATGAGGAACTCAGATGACGTAATTAAAAAAAATATTAGTCCGCCATACAATTGTGGATGCTGTGATTTTAAAAATGGACATAAATGAACAATAAGAACTGTTTTATAGAGCTGGTGTGATGAGAAAAGAAAGATGTAGATTTGACCTGAAATAAATTATTAGAAAGGACAATTTTTTTATTGAATTTTATGATCAGAATTTTGGGATTATTTCATGAGGAAAGTGACATTTTTCACCATCTTCCGGGGTCCATCAATTTGCGAAAAAAGTAATCTCACTTGCCACCCCGAAAAATTTAACCAGACATGTATAAATGTATCAGCTTCAATATGAGCCAACATACATGTTCAAGTAAACGATATGGACTGAGCAACGGAGGAAAACGTTACCATTACCGCCTATGGAGAATTAATTGTAAATGTATACCCAGTTCACATGGATTTGATCATTTCCACATCCCTTCTTCTGATAAGCAGCAACTGTCAACTGATTGACAATCTGCCACATTAAGCACATGATTTTTTTAAACTTACATTTTTGTGAATAAACAAAACAAAATAAAAATGGGTGCAATTATAAATATATCATTTGAATTTAATGACAAAACTGAGTTGTTACAATTGATGAACGTCTTAATGTCATTCAGTGCAGTAATTAGGTAAATGTATATTTGATGTCGCTACAGAGGGTTGATGTTTGTGATCATATGTAGTTTAGAAAAATATTTCGTTAATGTGAAGACTTTCTTAATTATTTCTTTAGCATGTAATATATGCCAAAATATTGATAATTATGTATGAACAGAGATGCAACTAATCGTCGGACCTAAGGGGCAGAATTTATGCAGGTCCGGCAAAACTCGTAGCTGTGCAGGACCTGATGGCCGGCAATATTTAAGTCCGCTTGGGTCCGCCAAAACTGAAATCCCCGTCTGCCCCGGCAGAGTATTTTGTTTATAAAATTGCGATCATCTTTAATAAAAGTAAATGTCCTGTTCCCCCGCATTTTCTAACTCCGGGAACCAGTATTTCCGCCCAATAATAGTCTTTCGTACCTTGTCCATCTCGCCCCGAACAATTCTCCGTATTTCTGTCATGTTTTTTGTTTTAGAAATTCGCTCTCTAGGAAGGAGGTCTATTAAGCATAGTTGATAAGTTCAGGAAATATGTCATGGCCGATAAAAATAAACTACAATTGTTATGAATCACAGGTTATTTTAAAATAATAATAATATCAACAAAATCAAAATTAACGTTTGTTCAATAGCATAATTTCATTTGATTTTTGAGTGAAAATATGGGTCTGGCAGAAATTTGATGGGTCTGGCAAAACTTGGTACCCTGTAGGCCCCATTGTCTGACAGGAAAAAAAAACTGTTTGCATCTCTGTATGAAGTATTAATATTTCATAGTTCTGTGTTAAATTTTTGGTGTGTTGTGGTATACTGTGTTATAAAGGCCCACACTGAAAAGGAACAACTAAATAACTGTATCTGTGATTTTGGTCAAATTAACAGACCCAAATTCATACTTTCTTATCATGCTTATGGTACCAAGGACATGGATGACCTTAAAGCTAAACTATGCATACCCTGAACATTACTCTCTAACACTTAATTTACACTAGCTCTTGGGATAAAACCAAGAACATGAACCATAAAATAAGGCCACCCTCAAATAAAACTGAGAAGATCTTATATGAAAACATATTTATAGTGAACCTAGCTAAGATTAGTGACGGCCCTGTGCATTTTCCTGGGTGTAACTTGGGTGAAAGATAACATTAAAAGGCATACCTGTGACCTAGAATAAGAGTGTGGAACTATGTCTGTTTAATATCCAAAATTTTACAAGAAATTCTGTTCAATCTTATCCGCCGCCATATTGTAAACATGAAAATGGCGCTGTTGCTAAGCGATTTTGATATTATCAAATTTAACAGTATGCATATAGTTTTATTATTTTTAGGGAGCTAATTCGACGAAGATGATGAATAAAAACAGAATAATACACAAAATTAAGTAAAGAACTAGTATCAGGTGTATGTGTGCTCTTTTCTTTCAATTCATGCAGAAAAGAGTTCTTTAAAGGGGACGTAACTCGAATTTATTTTTTATTGGTATAACCAGAAACCATAAAATTACTCTCTAAATAGTACATATAAACGTGCCCGTAAAGAAATTGACAAATCCCATTAAAATGTGATAAAAAGTTTAAATGTTTGTCACTATCCAAAATTTTCCAATGGAAGTTTTTAAATCATTATTGTCTATTTTTTCCGGAACTTACCTGATATATTTTCCACTGGACGGAAAGCAAACAATATCCCCAAGAAACGAATTGTACCGGTTTCTACAAGTTTCTAGATTATTAAACAAAAAATTAAATTAAGCTACTACAAGTTACTAGATATTTAAACAAGAAATGGAATAAAGCAAGAATACATGTGCAATTAGTTATGATTTCGTAGTCATCATGGCCGGTCATGGTAGGTAGTACAATGTATATAATTGTTCTCAAACATACTACTTTTCAGTCGTTTATTATTAAAAAAAAGACATGTAAACTTAAGATGGATTGAATTATTATTGTAACTTTATGAACGTAGAAACACAAAGACAGGTGCTGATATCGTGCGTTAGCAAAACAAATACGATACAAATACATTTAAGGATTGACTGTAATATTTTTTCTGTCTATGAAGAAATAACATACAAAATTTGGTGCACACTGAATAACGCGCGTAGCGGGTTATTTAACCGTGTGCAACACATTTATTATGTTATTTCGAATAGATAGAAAAAAATATTACAGTCATTTCTTATAATTTAATTCTTAATTCCATTTTAGAAAACCATGAAAACCATGAAAAAACGTTGATGTCGTCACGGTCACATGACTAAATTATGTCTATGGGCAGATAACAAAATAACGTCAGCCAATAAGAAGACGTGTTACATCCAAAATCAAATTATTAAAAAATAATGTTAAAGTAGTTTAAAACTGCATGGCATTATAAATTAAGCTGGTATTTATTGCATGTTTTTCAAATGTTTTTTTCTTTCTGTTTATACAAATTATCCCGATTGTCTTATGTGAAAATGCCATGCTGTACACCAATTGCAGCCCTGGCCTTTGATTGGAATAATTTAATATTCTTTTTTAATTGTCAACATGTGTATTACAATTGTTGGACGTGTTATTCAACAGAAAGTTCAATATAGCATTCCTATTGGAACGAATGTGCACCAACTTTAATTGTCGCCTTCTTTTATGCTTCACACCATGAACAAAAAAAGCTATAACTTTACCCTGTAAGTTCCCGTGGGCTCTTTACCCTTACTGAAAAATTCAGCCTCCTGCAAACATTTGCTGCAAGTCTGCTGCGAACTTGCTGCAGACTTGCAGCGAACACAGACTCCGTGTTTGCGGCGTGTTTGCTGCAAATACGCTGCAGGTCTGCTGCAAACAATTTATCATGCAAATGAGTTTGCTGCAGACCTGCTGTAAACATTTATATTCAAATGAGTGTTTGCTGCAGACCTGCTGCAAACATATTTATGCAAATTAATCTTTCTCATTCGTGTTTGCTGCAGACCTGCTGCAAACATTTATATGCAAATGAGTGTTTGCCGCAAACCTGCTACAAACATATTTATGCAAATTAATCTTTCTCATGCGTGTTGAGGCTTGGGCTTAAATCTTCATAAAACATGACCAAGTATTGTCTAACCTATAAATATTGATTAATAAAGTGAACATGTTTTGGAATCTTTTATTTAAATAAAATAAATGTCCCCTAATTACTGAAATTCAGCTCGAAAAGTTCGTACGCGTTATGACCTGAGATTTCATTCTTCAATGCAGGTCATGACCTACATTTTCATCGTCACAGGTTGACAGATATGCAACAACTTAGTCTGTTTCCCGGCCGTTATTGAAATTCTTGACAATAATTGATATTTGTAAATTCCGAAGGCATACTGAATGTTTTACGGAGGGGACCAACCTAGCAACAACTTGACGAAAATATTTCACTTTCTCATTGTAATCCTTCCGTTTTTATATTGAAACTTTCTGAAGGCACCTCAAGGTGGAGTTCCATTTGATGCGTTATTTCACAGCTTGTTTTTATTTTACTTATAATTATCGGAATATATGAAGAATAGCTGGTTTCAAAGGAGGTCCTGAACTAATTGTTCTTGCGCAAAACTCCGGGGTTTTGAGCAAAACTCATGCCGGGTTGAACTTATCTGTGTATTTTGTCTTTATATGTTAGTTGTTTTTGTATTCAATGCGCATTTGATGATTTAATTTACTACTGATTATACAGTTTGTTCTTATGTTGTGCTGTTTTACCATTGCATGTTCAACTTTTAGAAGGTTTGGCTTCTTACAAATACGTTTAGTCATGCTACATTCTTTATGTGCCTACCGCAAGTCAGTGGTCAGTAATTCAATGATTTTCGGTGGTTGCAGTCTTCATGGCGTTTTTGTTTTTCATGTGTTTTTTTCTTTTTTTCTTTCATAAATCAGATTGTTATTTTTTCCCGTTTGAGTCGTTTCACATTTTGTCACGAGCACATTGTTGAATGATGAACTGTGACCTAAAGTGGGCTTAAATCCGCGTCATCTGGCCTTTGTTGGATGGCTGTGCTGGATATTCGTCTTATTGGCAATAGGTTGACATCTCCTGTTTCATTTGAGCAATCTAGCGACTAGAATACACCGCGGTTAAAACTGTATTATTTGAAATATCATTGTGAAAATGGTAATTGTATAAAAAATAGTAATTTGAACTTCTATATTGTCGAGGCAGCAGTAAACCTAGCTTAACAAGTGCATACGTCTATTTGCTATTGCGGTGTGTACATAAACGCAGTTGCGTTCGACCGATATGTTAAACTATACAGCATATTCTTCTTTTAGTACGACCCTGTCGCAATGCAAAATATGTCGACTCAATCATACGTAACATTTATTGTTTCAATGGATGTAAACATGTCCAATCCCAATCCCTTTCGACATTTATTTAAAAACTTTTCTTTTGTATTCATTGTTATTTCTTCTGTGTTGAATATACATTAACTATTTTCCACTGGACTTTAAGGGAGCAACACTCAATCAATCAATTTGTTAAATACTACAGCAGAATGCCTTGAGTCTGTAGGTAAAGGTAGAATCTTTGGTTAGCTTGTTTGTTAACTGAACCACGAAGTCATTATTAGGTTTGATACACTACCCTCCTTTCGAAGTAGTCTAGTCTTACAGACATATAGATTGGTTATCTGTTGGGCTAGTCTACTCGTAAAGGAGGATAGTTTACCTTACCTATAATGACTTCACTGTTCATCTAACAAGTTGAAGCTATATAACCGAAGATATGACCTTTACCTACACACATAATGAAATCGGCTGTAATACTAAAGCATGACCTTAATGGTTGGTGTTTACTTTGTGCTTTGGTTTTAATCATCCACATGATGTCCGTGGAATTTCTACGTTTTACAGTTGTACTTCCACATATTTTAAACGGTAATCTGCTTTAT
This sequence comes from Mytilus galloprovincialis, assembly GCF_965363235.1. Classification (NCBI taxonomy): domain Eukaryota; kingdom Metazoa; phylum Mollusca; class Bivalvia; order Mytilida; family Mytilidae; genus Mytilus; species Mytilus galloprovincialis. The sequence continues at coordinate 59,432,054 of NC_134851.1, read as the reverse complement.
CAATGATCAACACTTTGAGATGCAGCGATAACCACATGAGCCAGTGACATCAGATTTACAAGTCGTGCTTTTTCTTTATCTGTTCTATACATTGTTATGAGGGTCTTCATTTCTGGATTCTGTAAATTTGCATGCAGCCATTTTGTTTTCTATTTTTACATATTTTGGTCCATTATTTTTTTCATTTTGGGGGGGGGGGGGGGGGTTAGCAACCTATCACTCTTCTTCTTTTATAATTTTGGTCCACCTTTCTCTTATCTTTATTGATTTATGCCAATTATTCTGTACATTTTGCCCATTATTCACTTTTCTGTACACCCCTCCAGACCATCACATATATGATAGATAAATAGTTGATAAGGGCCGTTCTTGTCCTCCATTTTATTCTAACTTCAGTGAAACAATGAAGGTTCCTTTCTGCGTAGTTTTCTTAGTGTTTGTTTACCTGGCAGGTAATTGACATTTTTAACCTGTATTAAGAAACTCATAACTTTATCTCATATAAAAGCATTTTAGTTTTTTCACTACCTGCGATATTCAACAACCGTTTACGCCGAGTTTAAAAAGACCACTGAAAATAGTTTTGCCAATTCTATTATTGCCAATGAAAAATATACAAGTTTATTTTTCACTTAGGAGACACATACTGATGTTTTTACAGGGAAATAGAATCTTGAAAATTTTATTCAACTTTTTTTTAATTATTACATTTAATTTTTTAAAGCCAAAATTGGATATGTAGGCTATACACATTTTTATTATAAATGTTTTATTTTACATATCAATGAAAGGAGACCTGAAACAAAAGTCTGAGAAACAGCAACCCTACAACACAAACGAGTAAAAAAGAAAACTAGATATATATTACTACAAAAATATCTTTTAAAGTGCTTCACAGATAAAAGATCCAAATTTGCCACTTTTCATTTGTAACCGTGTGCGATTATTAAGCTTGTCTACAGTGCATCCGTCTTTTACTTACCACTAACATTTTCTTTTTTTTTGACTGCAATTTCGAAAATAATTTGTCAGTTTTACTCCGACCGATTTATTGCTATATCAAGTAGTATATGTCAGTGTATGTCATGAAATTACGTGTCAAGCAGAACCTACGATATAGATTCATGGGGTAAATGCCTTAAGAAATTGGGATTGGAAAAAAATGTTTCAATACATCCACAAGAAAAAAAAGGAATTTAGAAAAAAAAACCACCAGATAATTTGCCGTGTGGCCTAATCGTATGCCTTATTTCAGGTTCTACGTATGCTCAACTAATCACACCAACGATGGCTTGTGAGATGAAATGCATTCATGACAAGACAGGCGGTCTTTCAGTTTCTTTTGAATCACCAATCTATGCAGACTGTCGGGATTACTGTTTGAAACATGCGTAAGCCATTTTATTAATCAATCAATCAATCAATCATCAGATGGAGGTCAACATACCGGGAAAAAAGAAATTTGAAAATAAAGGAGTGTTTGTTATGCATGATTGCTATTAAGACAACAGAGACCAAATGATACAAATGGATGTAACTATAATCCATTGTTTACGGCCTAGCGTCAACAAAGATGTGATGCTACATATATGTTTTCCTTTTTTTCAAAATCGAAAAAGCAGACTTTCACTTCTTCTTACTACATTTGTATAAACTTCAAGATTTACCTGTATATTTTTAAAACCGGTTTTTTTCTAAAGTGAATATTTTCGAAGGGTTAAATATTTCGCAGTGGTGACTTGCCATGGCTTTGTTTGGACTTGTTTGTTTGCCTTTTGGCCTTGAATGTTTGTCCCTAATATTTTATTAACTGTGCATTTGCATTCAGATATCGCAGATCAAATTTATTTGTTTATAGTGTGTTAATGTACGTTTTTTGATTGAGTTAAGCCTGCCAATTGATATTTTACCGTGCGTTTTTCTATGTTGGGATGTTATTCTATTGTTTCAGAAAAAAGGGAGAAAGTTTGGATCCATTAAAACGTTTAATCCCGCTGCAAATGTTTGCACCTGTCCTAAGTCAGGAATCTGATGTACAGTAGTTGTCGTTTGTTTATGTAATTTATACGTGTTTCTCGTTTCTTATTTTTTTTTTTTAATTTTGTATAGATTAGACCGTTGGTTTTCCCGTTTGAATGGTTTTACACTAGTAATTTTGGGGCTCTTTATAGCTTGTTGTTCGGTGTGAGCTAAGTTATTTGGATGGAGATTTGTCTCATTGGCACTCACACAATATTTTCCTATATCTATTGAATAGATTCTAATGGTTATATGTAAACCAAATAATCCTATCGTTCATGATATAACTATCTCACTTACAATATCGAAAGGATCATGACTGGGCGTTGGAGAGGAAAGAATTATTCGAGTTGTTGATAACTTGAAATTTGATAAATTTGATTGGGAAAAAAAACACCAATAGATTTTTTTTTTTAATCGTAGGAACAGCAAACAATTACTTAAGGAATGACTGTAATAATACGATCGTAGCGGGCTATTTAACAGTGTGCACCACATTTTTATGTTATTTCGAATAGACAGACAAAATATTACAGTCATTTCTTATAATTTAATTCTAAATTCCATTTTAAACCGTAGAAAAGCATGAAAAAAAAACATTGATGAAGTCACATGACTAAATTATGCCATGAGCTGATAACAAAATAACGTCAGCCAATCAGAAGACGCAGTACTTCCAAAATTAAATTATATCGCAATAAAACAAATGAATATGAAAACTGATTTTTTTACATACAACATATTAATGATACAATATAAGTAAAATAAAATATTTCTACTTACTAAAATTGAGCCTGAATGGAAATGGGGAATGTGTCAAAGAGACAACACCCCGACTAAAGAGCAGACAACAGCCGAAGGCTATATATACCAATGGGTCTTCAACGCAGCGAGAAAATTCCGCACCCGCGCGTGAATGCCTCAGCTTGCCCCTAAATAAAAGTTCATGAAAATGAACGTCACACAATGAACTAAAATTAAAAAAACACACGACTGACAAATAGATATAGAAAGATGAGATATGAGTGTCAATGAAACAACTCTCCATCCAAGTCACAATTTATAAAAGTAAAAAAAACCATTATAGGTCAAAATATGCTCTTCAACACGGAGCCTTGACTCACACCGAACAGTACGCATACTGAAAGGGCCCCAAAAAAATACTAATGTAAAACCATTCAAACGGGGTAACCAACGGTCTTATTTATATATATATATATACAATCTAATTAAAAACCGATCTCTCATCGCTCCCGTTTTCTGATATGTCGCGTGGCGTGGCGACATGTCAGAAAACGGGAGCGATGAGAGATCGGTTTTTAATTAGATTGATATATATTAATTAACAGAAACGAGAAACATTCATAAAACCCATCAACAAACGACAATTATTGAACATCATATTTCTGACTTAGGACAGGTGCAAACAATTGAAACGGGTTTAAACGTTTTAATGGTACCAAACCTTTACTTTTATTTGAAACAATAATAATAATAACATCACAAAAAAGATCAACACACTAAAAAATATCAATTAATAGCTATTTCTATTTCAGATACGATAACTTGGGAAACTTAGGAACACTTGGATGAGAAGTATATATGTTACTAGCACAGTGACCGTACTAAAGAATTAAATATTTAATAAAGAATTCATTTTCACTCTTCAGTTTCATTGTACTTTATGTACACTCTTCGTGACCAGATATATATATAGAGAGAGCATAGTCTACGCATGTAAAATTTCTTGTCTGATATCGGATTATATTGATATGTTTAGCAATAAGACATGGGGTCATTTTTTTAAATGCAATATTCTTGTCTTTCGTTTTTGCTAATGTGCGTTGTCTGTATGGCTTTTGGTGTTACTTCGATGCATGTGGTGTGGCTCTGTGCTTATACCTCCCGTTATTGTGCCAATCACGGTAAAACTTGTTTGTTGGTTGTCTTTCATTTTTGCTTTGTGCATCATTGTGTTATTGTAAAGTGGCAAATTTGTGTATTCTTGTCTTTATTTTTTGCTAATCTTTTTTTTGTGTTAAGATTATAACTTTAAGTTAATGTTGATTGCTGTATATTTGACATTTTTACTTATTATTTGTTTTGTTCAAGCATCGTTGTCAATATAATGGGATTTGATACGACTGTCATACAAACTTGTGAGAGTTTTAGCTATAGGTATAAAACCAGGTTCAATCCACCATTTTCTACATAAGAAAATGTCTGTACCAAACCAGGAATAAGACGGTTGTTATCCATGCATTCGTTTGATGTGTTTGAGCTTTTGATTTTGCCATTTGATTAGGGACTTTCCGTTTAGAATTTTCCTCGGATGGAGTCAAGGAAAATAGTTCCGGAACAAAAACGATCACTGTTTATTTTTTAAAACACGTACGTAAAACTGCGTTGCACTTTTTGTTGTGTAAAATATGGATCATTTTATCAAAAATTCCTAAAGCTACACTTCATAAAATTATCTATTTCTTCAAAAATACAATGAACATATTATCGGCCATATGCCTTTAGTTCTGAACTTATGCCATAGTATTGAAGCTTTCAAGAATAAATTTTGATTAAGGACATATTATTTCTCTCGCTAATTGATTATAACTTAGACTATTATTCTAACTAAACGTCTCAGATTTTAAAATTACATCACGTTGTCAATAACTGCAAATAACATACAATTAAAAAAAATGTAGCTGCTTATAAAAATGTAGCTGCTTATCATTTAATTCGGCGGAGGACATTTAAGCGCATAGATAGGACATGCTAGTGAAAATATCGGACGTTTTAGCACCAAAGTGTAAAAAGTCGTGGATAGAGGGCGCTGAATTATTCGAGTTAACCCCTAACCCGAATAATTAAGTCGTTATATTCCGCTGATCTACGAAGGCTACATTAACCTCGTGTGGGAGAAAATCGGACACGGAAAGGGCTTGAATTATTCGAGTTAATATACCCCCGGTACAATACTGTTGAATTACATTAGGAACTGTCTTTCTCATTATTTTGTCTAGATTTTGGTGAACGTTCGTCTATACTTCATATTTTTATAAATGTCTAATCCAAACAATGTTTGTGTTGTCAATAATTTTTATTAATGTCATCAGTAGCAAGGATGTATATGTTAGTTATACGTCCTTGTCAGTAGTAATCTGAAACCCGAGCTGAAAATATTATGGGGAAATCGGACCTTTTTCGTCTGTATTTAAAGATGCTTACGTGTTGGTGCTTGGTTAAATCTAATGTCCAAAAAGCATGAAAATCACTCATCTGGAACATAGATCTGTCATGGCGAAGTTACGGTGATCATCATGTGGAAAATAGAAATTTTAGTGGCCTTCTCTGTGTTTACTCTCATTTGTGGTAAGTTTTTATAGAAGGGAACAATTCGTTATAATTTTCTATCGCTAAAATATTGTCTTTAATGGCGCTGAATCGATAAGTACATACCATCTTTCTCGTTTCATTGTTTGTAAACAAAGTGACACTGATGTACATTGTGTATGTAATCTACACAATGTGTATAACACATTCATTATCAAAATTAAGTTTTGTTGCATCTGTGTGACTGTCCAGTTATTGGAAGTAAGGGATTATGGGTATTAAAACTTTACAGTTTGTCTGTGATAGACCCCAGACTTCATGGCACCTTTACACAATAATAAACAAATGGGTCATTTTTTTCTTCACTGACTTCAGTGAAAAAATATCTAAATATGGAAATGTAAAAATTGTCGGAAATTACCAATTAGATTTTTTTCATCTGAACTTCTGAAGAACATTTCTATACTACATGTATAATATATGTCAACTGAGTCTTTTTACTATAAACATGATAAACATGTAAAATGGCACAGAATTGTGAAAAAATCAGCAAAATTGCCAATAAATGAATTCCTTATCTTGAATTACTGAGAAGTTATAAGCCTATGAAAAGTTATAATTCACAATTTTAAAGCCTACTAACTGTCTAAAAAAGTATAGTTCTTTGGAAGAAGTTGTTTCATTTTCTACAAATATGTTCCATCTAAAGTATCCTACCGTAGTCTCAATTCGTTCATCTTGTCAGTTCGTTAGGTATTTGTGTTTGAACTTAACAAACGGGGAAACTCCGCATCGACGTCACTACGCTACTTCCGGCGTAGAAAAACAGTGCAGCATACGTTTTTTCTGCACTTTTGAATAAAAAAACATTTCTTAAGGTAAGTTTTCATTGTTGTTCTCAATTATTGCCAAAAAATGCCAATTTTCTAATGCCCGTTTCAATCCCGACTTCCGAATGTCTAAAAACATTCTAGAACTTCACAAAATCCCACTTCCGGCCTCCATTGCTTTGTGTACATTCCATTCAGCGTCATCAATCTTGTGGCAGGCAATACAGGTCAAGCAAATCGTATTTTTAGGAATTTTAAAATGACATGCTCCTTACGTCTTTCGCGATTTTCCCGCGAAAAAAACCAAACCAAAATGAAAGGAAAACTATATGAAAAAACGATGTCCATGCCATAATTTTGTACAGGAATATAGAGTTGGTTAATTAAAAACAATTTACATTTATTTTTCATAGAATTTTCTTTTTATTCATTATAAAAAGATCGATATTCTGACCATCATGATTGTAGGTAAATTTTTATACAAAATTCCCTTGATGTCAAAAGGGATGACAAAAAAAGAGTTTCCTGTTGAATAAAACCCAAAATTATTGCAAACTATTTTGAAGCAATATCCCACAATGAAATAACGTATACGTAATTGCCGTAGACTGAAAAATCCCCTAATTGACAGTAGAGCAATTTGATTGGGTATAACGAATTGACATCACGTGATTTTGACGCCATTGAAATTTGAATGTAAACAAACAAGGTCAGAAGGTTCAGTATGGGACAGCATCGTACATTTAGTTACTGACAAACAATTATGAGTTACCAAGCTTGACAATGCATGGTAATAAAAAATGAAAGCTAAGTCTACAGAAAAAATAAGAAAAAAATAGCCTTAGGATAACGACTTATCAACACACCTGGATAAAAAAACAATTTACCACAATTTTTTTTTTTTAGCACTATCAAATGAATACACAAATGAGGGATTATTACTCATTTGGGGAATAGTTCCCCATTACCATTTGGTGGGGTGTCCCCTACCTGTTAAAGAAATCTTGTATCATTTTATGCATGCATTGGTGGAGGCACAGGTACAAGCACGGAACATTTTAAAGAATTTGAGCTTAGCTTCATAAATATCCTGTACCACTCTACCAGTGTAGATTGGAGTCTTTCCCAATGTTGGATCTTGAAAAAGCAGATAACTATTAACCTGATCAAGACTAAGTTTTTTTTATGCATATACATGTATTAAATTATCAGATTTTTGAGACATTTTTTTCATGTGCAAAATATGTTTGATTGATTAAAAAAATTTAATTCATGTCACTTTTGTGCAGGGTTCTCATGATCACTAAGGCGAGTCCATGAGTCCTGGACTCATCAAAATCTGTCTGGACTCATCATTTTCAAAACTAGTGAGTCCACAGATGCATCAAGACAGAAATATTTTGTATAAACTAAACACAGTTAAATACAAATATCATCATTTTATAGCAAAAGTTTAAAAGTAATCTGAATTTAATGTCATTTCATTGCTCTGTTAGGCCATGGAGACTTAAATATTACATTATATTGCAATAAAATATCTTCTCCTTGCTGTTGGACTCACCATGGCCAAAAATGACGAGTCCCTGGTCTTAATGAGAACCCTGCTTTTGTGTACACTTGTAATGTATTAAATCTAATAGGGGAGATAACTCAGATAATTTGACTTTTTGAATGCATTTTTTTGAAGCTATATTCAGCACTTTGTAATTTATTTTAAATTTTGTCGTTAGTTATATTTATAATTTCTAAATCTATTTTTCTGTAGAATGCTGTTTAAGTTACCTGTTAAATTGTTACGAAAAATGTGAATTTTCACAATCTGTAGCTAAAAACAAGCTTTCAATAAATGAAATTATCTGAGTGATCTCCCCCTATTGAATTTATATAATTTTGGAAACAGTTGATTTGAATTATGCTACATGTGTATATAATATTGAAATCGAATAAAAAATCTTGCATTTTTTACATGTTTAACCAATATCTTAAACAAAAAGTTATTATTTTGCTTTTTAAATTAGTTGTTTTTAAGTGCCAGTCTGCCTAAGAATCAGGCAGTGGTGAAAACATAACCAAAAAAAACCACCCTATTTGACATTGATTTCAGTTCATAATATGTAGTTATGCATAAAAATAACATTCATTTCCATTTTCTGTTCTGGTAATGGAAGATACAATTTGGTTGAAATGCACTAGAAATTAACGAATAAGGGGAGATAACTCTGTAATTTGCTATCATTCTAACCAATTTTCTAACCAAGTTATTTGATATTACCAGACACACACAAACGAAAGACTAATACTTTTTAACTCAGGATGATGGTTAGTATTAAATAGAATGATTAGCTCGGTGGGTTTTTTCTAATCATGTTTTAATTTTTACCTAATTTGCCTGATTCTTACAAAGACTCATGCAGGCACTTTAAAAATGAGTTTTTTTTTACAAGAAGGACCTATGACAGATCATGACGATGTATGACATTTTTGCAAAGTTGGTAATTACTAGACTTGGATTATTTGGTGTGTTACCCATATTCATAAGGACACAACATGTATCATACAGATATATTGCATTATAAGCTAGTTGGCATACATACAATGTACAATGTATAATGACTAAAGATCTAGAGGGTCTCTAAAGGATCAGATTGAGAAAAGAACAGGAATAAGAAGAAATAATCTCATCTGACTGATGCATTAACAGTTATTGCAAGTCAAGAGCCTCTGGCCTTTGTTAGTCTTGTATGATTTTTAATTTTAGTTTCTTGTGTATAATTCAGAGTTTATTATGAAGTCCATTATCACTGAACTAGTATATATATTTGTTTAGGGGCCAACTGAAGGACTCCTCCGGTTGTGGAAGTTTCTTGCTGTGTTGAAGACCCATTGGTGGCCTTCGGCTGTTGTCTGATCTATGTTCAGGTTGTTGTCTCTTTGACACATTCCCCATTTCAATTCTCAATTTTATGTATTCCAAATTCTCAAAAATGTTCTTGTAAATAAGCTTGTTAAAAATTTCAAAGGCCCTTTGGTGGGGAAAATTTGGTTGATTATATAGAGAATCACTGAAGAATGATGGGAACTGGCCCCCCCTTAGGTCAGTCAGTGCCCCCCCCCCCCCCCCCCCCCATTTAAAAGTCCTGGGTCCATGATGTAAAAGAAACACAAATATGGGGTACCCATCAATGACACTGTCACACAAGATCAGTACAAAAATACACATATAAGAAAGAAGATGTGGTATGATTGCTAATGAGAAAACTGTCCACAAGAGACCAAAATGACACAAATTAACAACTAAAGGTCACTGTAAGGCCTTCAACAATGAGCAAAGTCCATACCCCATAAGTCAGCTATAAAATGCCCGAAATGACAATGTAAAATGGACCGTAAAAAATATGCACACACATTTAAGCAAAGGAACAGCACACACAACATGTATTCATATACATTTCTTTTATTTTAATGGTTAAGATTTATGCTTGGTCCCTGGATATACATAAATTTATTTACACTGAGACTCTCCATTCTAATTCACCTACATATATATACATGATATATTCATGATACTATTCTTTTATTTTATATATATATCGTAATTTAAAAAGCTGGCAACAGAAAGGTGGTAGGTTGTTGGATAAATTTATTTTTGAACGTCACTGCACCTGAGAAAGTATAATGAAGTAAACCTTTTTTTATCCCTGTATGCATTAGTGAAAGAAATTTTCATTTATTTGTGTTTATTCAATAAATCCCCCAGTAATGTAATTAATTTTTAGAGGCGTGATTTTCACGCGATTTTTACTATGAATTATATTAGGACACCTGGTGAGAGTTTCAATACAGTACCAATTGAATTGACATCTATATTCAGCGCTACTGATCTCTGCTTGTAAAATCTTCGCCATAAAATGTACCTCGTATGGTGTACCACGTTGACATAAAGACGAAAGAAGCAGAAACGTCGTGTTTTTCTTTCTTTTTCGTCCATGCAGTACTAATCTGATTACAACAGAATAATGAATTTTATTAGCTTTTTTTTAACAGATTAAATTTTGTAGGAAGTTATTTAAATTTTTTAGTTTGAAAGGTTGAGAAATGAACAGTTAATGATATAATGATGATGATTTAGAAAAATCTGATTACAACAGAATAATGAATTTTATTAGCTTTATTTTAACAGATAAAATTTTGTAGGAAGCTATTTAATTTTTTTAGTTTAAGAGGTTGAGACATGAACAGTTAATAATGATGATGATATAATGATGATTATGCAGCTCGTTTTCTTCTCTTGAAATTTAACCTTTGTTCATTTTCTATTTCAACTTCTGGTCATTTAAGTAACATCCAGCCTGTCCAGAAAATAAGGATGCATTGTACAATAATTTGAAGAAACATATTTTCTATGTTAAAAATGGGTAGTTATAAATGTGTATATACATGTTAACCATCAGGCATGATTTAGAATGAATTAAATATTGGAGTGGAGCAAAATTATTTTTTTTTAAAGTTGGATCAATTTTAGATACACATACTATATATGGCAGGGGCAGATCTGGTCAGCCATTTGAAAAAAAGGGGGTTGGTTCCTAACCCAGGACAAAAAGGGGGGGTTCCAACTACATGTCCCCATTCAAATGCATTGATCGTCCAAAAGAAAAGGGGGGTTCCATCCCCAGGAACCCCTGGATCCGCCACTGTATGCAGTCAAGTACCATCCCAGAGATTCAAGATATTATATATATAAAATTTTATGAAAATATTTACTTAATGTAAAAAAGGGGTAGTTTCATATGTACATGTGCATGTTACTTTTTCTTAGACATGATTTGGAATGAAATATTATAGAGGAGCCAATGATATTTTTTTTTGGAAATGCTGAACTAACTTTTGTTACCCGTGGTAATTTTTTAAAATTTGTCAAAATACATACAGATGTTAAAGTTAACCTCATCTACCAACATTAAGTTTTTAATTATGAAAATATGCATGTAAAATGCACCTGCACATTGCATGGATGATGGATTTTAGACATATTTGATATATATGCATAGAGCTTTGTTCCGCTGATAAGTTTTGAAAACTTATTTTTTTGCACATGCATTTCCGACATAGTCACGTTAATAACTTTTCCATGTTCCTTTAAGAATTTGTCAAATATTTTGACAAGTATTAAGAGTAAGATTAAAGGGAAAGTTTTAATATGTTTCATTGAGATACGAATTAAATGTCGAATCATGAATATTTATTCACGGGTTTAAGTCCAGGTGTTTCCTGAATAGGATCAAACTTAATACCACAAAAGTTACAAGGATCGCCACCCCATATTTAAATTTCAGGCCATACAAATGTTATCTGTGTGTATCTAAGTTGGTTACCGTGAGATGGATTAATAATTTTGATACCTATTAAATACAGTGAATGTCTATGTATTACAGTGTCTTGGGACATCTATTTTTTTTGTACGAAAAATCAGTTTAATATGAATAAAATGAGATTTTTTTTTTTTATTGGAATATTTAATGAAATTTAAAATTTAAAATTTTTAAACTAGGTCATATTTTCATAAGTGACAACAAGAAAAGTTTTGAATCTGCCACAATAATAAAAGTTCTGCTAAAATATTTTGTACACCATACATGTATACTTAATGCAAATTGCAGAATTTTACAACCGTGAAAATAACTCGTTATAGAGCATTGTTCAGTATTATATGACTTAATAACAGCTCTAAAAATTGGCCCCATTCTAGCAGAATTGTAATATTATTAATGGTAATTGGTTTATTGTGAGAATGGGTGCTAGGAATTTGTGACTAAAAAAGCATTTACAATTATAGAATTAAGCTAATCAATGTTTTAAATTTGTAATGATGTATTATATATAGGTGGTTGTGTGGTCTAGCGGGACGGCTATAGTGCAGCCGATTTGGTGTCACAATATCTCAGTAGCATGGGTTCGAATCCCAGAGAGGGAAGAACAAAAAAAAAAATTTTGCGAAAGCAAATTTACAGATCTAACATTGTTGGGTTGATGTTAAGAAGAGTTGTACATGTTGTATATATATATATACATATACATATATATATTTCTCTAATTCTTTTTCAATTTTTCCTTTCTGCACCCATTGTATAAAAAAAAATTAATCAACGTGTGGTTCGTTTGATCTCAGTTCTTCATTGGTTAAAATCCAATTATGACGTCAAATTTTCTTGCTTTCCTCTGAATTTCCTATTGTGACGGCATGAAAAAAGGCGACCATGCCTGATGACTTCACATAGAAAGAACACATCTTTTTGCAGATCATTTGAAAAGAAGGAACACGTTTGCCTGCATATTGTTTGAAAATCATTAGAGAAACACATTCAACCACCAAATCTTGTGTAATATGATATTTATCCACTTTCAACAGTTAAATTTTAAATATTTATTGTCTTCAATAAAAAATTCTGCACTAGTTTAGTAAAATGGATGTCATACTTAACTTAAAAAAATATAACAGTAAACTTAACTAAAATTTAAAACCATACTAAACTAGTAACAAAGGACAGAGGCTCCTGAGTTGGGACACTAGGTGTAAAAATGCTGCTGGTTAAACTTGTTTTGTGAGATCTCAACCCTCCCCTATACCTCTAGCCAATGTAGAATAAAGATATTATAAGTTTCCAGCCCTGAAAACAAAAAAATATATATACATATATTCCAAAATTGCAATCAAATTTAAACCCTATAAACCCATGGAAGTGGTTTGGCCTAAAGCTGTTTGGCCACCCATGTTCTAGTTACTGGTAGTAATTCTATGAATGGTCAGCTTTCCATTGTCAGAGATCATGATCGAGAGTGAAATATTCAACCCACTTTTATTTGCTTTCCTTTAATTTAATCCCAAAATTCAACATAATTTCACATCCAAGCTTCAGTAAAGTGTAGATTTGTTTATATGGGTACAATTGTGATTTGTAAAGTGTTGATTTATTTGCCTTGTACAATACAGTAGTTTAAATAGTTTCATATTGTATTGAAATTCACAGCTGTAGAGAAATGTATTTAAATGTATATTTCTTTAAATGAAAGTTACACCTGGGTTATAATGTTATAATACAATGTGAATTTCATACCGTGGGCTGCATTAAGAGAATATTATTTCAACATTTTTTTGGTTTTATTTGAATGTGTGCACCAGTATTTGAAAATAACATGTGTTTTTACATGCAGTAATAGATTTGCCTCGATTTTAACCAGGCAATAACTGAAAGTAAAAAGATTGTTGTAAAAAGATTGTTTTTATCAAATGACATAATAAAGTGAATTTTGTTGAAGGAATATATACGTTACTTTAAATTTAATTAAAATCTGTGACTGATATTGTATGTCTAACTGCTACTGAGAGTAAAGTTGTGGAAATAAGAATTACTTTTTTTGAAGGTAAGTTTGTTTTTATATATTTAAGTTTAAATTTTCAGTATTTATATTAAATTTCAACAGTCTTTAGGATCTTGCTTTTGTCTTTGTGAAATAAAAAGTTTAAAAAACAATAAGCAATTAGGAGTTAGGAGTTGCTTGAAATTCTTTAAGATCTTTTTCCCCATTTATATAATATCTTGGTCTTAGTTTCATTGTTTGAGGTTTGTATTTTTATGTTTTTAAATTTTTTTGATGAAACTCCTAGGCCTCTTAAATTAAGAATGAGGAACTTAATTAATGCCATTCAGTATATGAGAATAGTTTATGTTTTCACAGAAAAAGAACAATTAAGAAGATATTAAACCAAGAGCCACAAAATTTGCTTTTAAAGAAATTTATGAAAAAAAATTGCTTTTAAAGAAATTTACGAAAGATAAGATTCAATGTATATATATATTTTTATGTACATGTAGGTCCAGTACAATTAGTTACATTATTTTCTATTAGCACAAAGTAGCAAATTAACCTCTCTTGGGGGTAACACCAGCTTAAGAGTAACTAGAAATAAAATTAAAAAAAAAAATGTAGCAAGTAAAATTAAATTTTTAAAAGATCAATACCATCTGAAATGAAATTTTAGTTTCACAATTAGCATTGAACTATTGATCACTATTTCTGTTTTCCAAACAATCAACCGTAAACATCTGAAAGTCAGGGATGTATAAATATGCTGGATTGTAAGGAGCTAATTATAACAAAAAAAGGCCTATTCAAAATTACCAAGTGCATCCATGATCAGGAGCTTTAAATTTAACTGATGAATTTAGAAAACCACCATAGAGTCATAAATTGTCACTCAGGAAACTGAATTAGTAAGACAGACATTAAATGAAGTTCGACATGTCATGAAAATCCTAGAACTTGATGAAATGGATGAATTATCAGAAGATGATTGTTCCTCTTCTGATGACGAGATATGATTTAGGTTAATAAACTTCATTAAATGGAATTGATAGTCTGAATTTTATCCATCATGTTGTGTTGTCTAAAGCCTATTTGGTTATAATGTGCTTAATTATAAAACAAGAAGATTTTTTTATTCTTTTTTTATTTGTATTTCTACATTTCTATTATAACTTCAATATATTACAAAACTATTACCAAAAAAAAGCTTAAAAGACATGATTATAAAGAATATGGTGTGCATCCTATTTATAATAAAATAATAATAAATAAAATTGCTGTATCAAATTTTTAAATATTCAAACTCTTACAATTGTGCAGTCATCATTTTTTAGAAAAAAAGTCCTGCTAATAATATATGTCCATTTGACAAGCATGAAATATTGTCTTAAAATTCACCAGATACCGAAATTTTGAATCTAGATTTCAATTTTTTTTTTTGGTACACCTCCACCCCCCTTGAATTTCCAGTGACCGCCCTTAACTTATTCATTTTGGCCTATTAGTGCCCTGTTAGGCCAAAATGAATGGAAAACCCTTCATAGTATCTTAATATTTTTTTGATTTATGTCAGACTGGAGAAGTTCTCAAAAATAAGTAATTGTTATTAATCATGTCATTTACCAAACATTTGTAATTTGATACAGCACCCACCATACTTTATTATTATGACTAGTACAATGTAGCTGTTGACTCTGCACATGTGCTCATTTAATTATTTCTGTTTTTATACAAATGTCAAAACATTGTTATGTGTTAGGCCAGGATTTTTTAATTTGTTGGTTTACGGATCCGCCGACCCGATTTTTCCGATTTCCAGAATAAAAATAAAATTGACTTTTCATGCTTTTTTATTCCCGCCGACCCTAACAAATGCATTATCCCTGGAAAATAATTAAATAATTTTTTTTTTATGAAATGAAATGCATTAATCACTAACAAAATTGATAACACTTTCTGTTGTGAAAAAATAAAACTTCCAGTTTACGTTTCTAAAAATAGACAAATCAATTATAACTGACCTTGAAATGTCGTTTGCGCAAATAATATTGCGGAACGAAACTTGTTTTTAAAACCAATTACACAATAAGTTCGTTTCCCTTATTTGTCATCAGTCCGTAAGATCATCATCTCATAGAAATAGACTTGTCCAAATGTGGACAGGGTAAAGGCATCAAGTTGAAGTACTGAATATTAACAAATCATTTGGAATTTTCTTGTTTCATAGATAATGAAAAAATTATCGTCCATTTGGATAAAAAACGGGAATGCGAGACAACAGATTAACCCGATAATCTCGTTTTCCAGTGGACGAGTCTATTAGGTTTTTAACACGTGTGTTGAAACTTATTTTCGTACGACGTTTTTACATTTTTTTCTTTATCAGTTTTCGTGCTTGAAGATCATTATTCACCAAGTTTTCTGGAATTGATAAAGAGCTACGCGAATTTATTTTTCTTGTTTCTGATATGACGATTTAATTTCGTCTTTGTCCGTGCACCCCCCTTTTTTTTTACTGTAATTTATTAGACAATGTCATGCGATGTTTATAACATTTGAGCAATAATATTTCATCGAACTAAAATTTAAGAAATGATGATAAAATAGCATAACAAACATATTGTTAGAAAGGTGAAATATATATTGATTTTGCATATTTTTCTGTCTTCAAAGATGATTTTTTTTCTTTTTTTTTTCCCGACCGACCGACCCGACTTTTTCATTGGGAAAATCCGTAAACCATCAAATTAAAAAACCGTGGCCTTATATGTATTTGAGTTTTTTTATAAATTTTATAATTCAGAAACTTGTATGGTTGTTACGTAATTTTCATTTTCATTTTTTTTTTTTTTTTTTATTCCGAAGTTTTATTGTAAAATAATAATATCCATTTCAGTTGAGATAACATAATGTCCATTTGCAGTAAAAAAATGATAATTCAAACGTATGATCATTAATATATGTATCCAGGAATTCTTGAATTTTAAGTCAGAAGTTAAAGGACATTTCAAATGTTTGCTGATCACAACTATATATAATAAAGACAATTTTGAAATTTTCCAAAAAATACGTTCTTCTTTCAAATGATGATTTTCTAATTAAATGTAATGGTAATAAGTACTTTTAAAGCATTGTAAGTCTTTTAGTGGAAACTAAGTTTAAGAGTTTTTCCCATTTAAATGGTTTTATCTTAGTCTTTTTTTTGGGACCCTTAAATTATGACTGATTGTTTGGTGTAAGCCATTAGGCTCAGTGTTGAAGGCTGTACTTTGACCTATAATTGTTCAATTACTTTCACAAATGTGACTTGTATGTAACCCGAATAATTCAGTCGTTATATTCAGCTGATCTACGAAGGCTACATTAATGTGTTGGAGAAAATCGGACACGGAAAGGGCTTGAATTATTCGAGTTAACTTGTATGGAGAGTTGTCTCATTGTTACTCATACCACATCTTCTTAAATGTCATGTAGATATATCTACCAGCTGATACGTACAGTTTTGATGCATCTCTACCTGGACTCAATATGATAAATAGACAAAATTTAGACAATAAAATTCAGAAAATTATTGAGTCAGCTGATTGGCAGATTTTCATGAGTCCAGATCTCATGGACTTCTAAGTAAGAACCCTGGAATGGAATCCATGGATCTATATATGTGTTTAGAAACTAACACAAAAATTTAAAATACAATTTGCTTATATAATTACATGTCTGTTTGTACAGTTTATGACATGCTAAACGATAGCCAAGGCCAGGATTTTTTAATTTGTTGGTTTACGGATCCGCCGACCCGATTTTTCCGATTTCCAGAATAAAAATAAAATTGACTTTTCATGCTTTTTTATTCCCGCCGACCCTAACAAATGCATTATCCCTGGAAAATAATTAAATAATTTTTTTTTTATGAAATGAAATGCATTAATCACTAACAAAATTGATAACACTTTCTGTTGTGAAAAAATAAAACTTCCAGTTTACGTTTCTAAAAATAGACAAATCAATTATAACTGACCTTGAAATGTCGTTTGCGCAAATAATATTGCGGAACGAAACTTGTTTTTAAAACCAATTACACAATAAGTTCGTTTCCCTTATTTGTCATCAGTCCGTAAGATCATCATCTCATAGAAATAGACTTGTCCAAATGTGGACAGGGTAAAGGCATCAAGTTGAAGTACTGAATATTAACAAATCATTTGGAATTTTCTTGTTTCATAGATAATGAAAAAATTATCGTCCATTTGGATAAAAAACGGGAATGCGAGACAACAGATTAACCCGATAATCTCGTTTTCCAGTGGACGAGTCTATTAGGTTTTTAACACGTGTGTTGAAACTTATTTTCGTACGACGTTTTTACATTTTTTTCTTTATCAGTTTTCGTGCTTGAAGATCATTATTCACCAAGTTTTCTGGAATTGATAAAGAGCTACGCGAATTTATTTTTCTTGTTTCTGATATGACGATTTAATTTCGTCTTTGTCCGTGCACCCCCCTTTTTTTTTACTGTAATTTATTAGACAATGTCATGCGATGTTTATAACATTTGAGCAATAATATTTCATCGAACTAAAATTTAAGAAATGATGATAAAATAGCATAACAAACATATTGTTAGAAAGGTGAAATATATATTGATTTTGCATATTTTTCTGTCTTCAAAGATGATTTTTTTTCTTTTTTTTTTCCCGACCGACCGACCCGACTTTTTCATTGGGAAAATCCGTAAACCATCAAATTAAAAAACCGTGGCCCAATAAATCATTGCATTAACTCTTTTATGACATATTGTACCATTAACATTTATATTCAATATCCAAGTTGAGTTAAATATAAATAAGACTAGGTTCAATTTTCAAATCTTAAGCACTTAATTTAGTTATGAAATTCCCTGTATTTTAATAGTTTACGACATGCTAAATGGAAGCGGTTGGCATACATTTTTATGATTAACAATATTTGAGTTAAATAAGACTTAATTACAAATCCTAGTTAAATGATTTAGATATGAAATGAATACATTCTCCGCACCTGTACATTTGTTGTAGGCCTTAGTTAATATTCCAAAGAGATGTACTCAGTTTGTTTGTATATGAATTAAAAGTATCTATTTGTCCTAATTGATATAATTTGTCGCTGAGTTTAAAGTACCCTAAGCAGCTCGGAAAAAAACTTATGAAAACATTTTAAAGTTTGTGCAAACAGCGCTGGTTAGGAATAAATTGTATTGATTTTTTAATTTGAATTTTTTCAAGTGGACCCTTGATTCTTACACGTCTTAATTCCCACATATTCTTTAGATCAAAGACGGATTTTTCATATATCGTTGAGTACCGGACGCTTTGTTTGGAGAAATGTATGTAAATAAATGCTAAATAGCAAAACCAAACAAAACTTTTGAAGAGGTAATTAAAGGATGTTTCTGGTCAATTTGTTAAATTTGGAATTCAGATTCGCGTTGACTTATAGACGTTTTATTTTCTATAAATATATATACGAACATTTTGTTAGATTTGAATCTGTTTTAATTTTGAATTCGGTATTGATAGGATTATTTTTTTTTTTCAAAAGAGAAACCAAATCACCCCCCGTTTGCCCCCTCGTCATTTTTAATTCAATTTTCGATCTTCTCATTGACTTGATCAGGTATCCGTTACCCAGTAAGGCTCGCTATTGTTAACGGCTTCAATACAGCTTTACATTCAGTAATTCAATTTATTTGAGAGAAAAGAGTTTGTTTCGAGAGTGGCAGTTCAAATATTCGCTAATAAAAATACACGACTTAAGCATGAAATTGTTAATTGACATCACATAGGTGCCAGTGTGACGGGGAGAACAAAACGCTTTGACACTGCAGCTAGTTAAAATTGAGCACCAAGATCGGAGTGAACCATTAAAAGGTGTTGAATTTTATACAAATCAAGTTTAGCTTCTCAACTAAATCATGTCGAAAAGAAAAGAGAATTAGGTAGTTGTACGTTGACAAAATCTTAATTTGTATGCGATTACTTTTCTTCTGTCCAATTGATTGTGCAACCTTAAGATTGGGGGCGGGGCAGATTACAGCGTTGTTACAATGGTACATGAAAAAGTTTTGCATTGTAATAGAGATTTATGGCTTATTAATTCAAATTGAAAAATTAATTCAACTTTGCTTTGGAATTAAAAGTGAAGGGATGGGTAAAAATCTGTAGTTGGGTTGTAATATTTCGGGGTGAAAATCTAGTTTATGGTGGACTTCAAGTTCTCAATAATTTGCTGCTGGTTTGAGGTATAGTTACTTAAAAGTTCTAAAATCAGTTACATTGATGCATTCTTTTTTTTCTTAGGAATATTTTTTATGAATTCTGGGATATGTATTAACCACATCTTCAAGTAATTAAGATACAAGTTTTCTGTAGGGAATTAATATATAAAAATGCAGTTCCCAAATTTTGTTTACTCATTCATCAAAAAAGAAATCAATCCATTGTCAGTAATTACAAATTAGAAATTATTGTAGAGAAATTAATTTATTAGCAATTTGAAAGTATATGCTGTAGATATATTCTCTTGATTTGAAAGGAAGTTTAAGTCAACATCTAACTTTGTCAACCAAAATTTATAATTCTCAAAAATTACATATTTTTAATGTAATTATCAGACCTTTTGTTTTTCGTAAGTCGGGATCGAAAAGGGCTTATATAGTTCTAACTCATCTCTTAATTGTGGCATATTGTCATTAAATTTCCTATTATATAATATTTGTTTAAAGTATTTGCTTAAACTGAAAATCATCTACAGATTCAATTTTCTGTTGTAAATTTAATTAATTAATTAAATGTTACATATCCCTTACATTCAATCAGATTTCTTGTGCTCAATCATGTTAATTCAGAATTCAGAAAGTCATATTTTCTTCTTTTCTTGAATTTCGGATTTCAAATGACTCACAATATACGGATTTGGATGGATGTCATGTTTTAGTATATATACTTGTACATGTTTTGTTAAAAGTTCCAGTTAAATGGCAGACAATGCAAGGGTTATCTATTTTTATGTCGCAAAAAGTTTTGCCCTCATTTTTTTGTTTTATTTGGTTTCACTTTATTGATGTACAGAGTACTTGGCCAAAAGTATTCGTCACCTGCATTTTTTTGCTATATATATTTCATGTAAAAACACATTTTTCCAAAAAAATATTTTGAGGACAGTTATGGTGGGATTTTTAATCAACAATTAAGGCCTTATGTATGTCCTCATCCCCTCTAATGTTTGAAAAGATATATATTGAATCGATATATGTTAAACTCTAGTTTAAATTAAAGGCTCTATTGAGTTGGTGTTTTATTTTTTACTGTGAATTCAGAAATTATTGCAATGTTTTTATTATTGCAAAAAATGCGACCATGTTAAAATTGCAATAATTTAAATTCGCATTTTGATTTTTTTGTTTAAGAATACAAAAGGATTATCCTCAATAGTGCAAAAATTAAAATCGCATTTTAATTTAAAATGACAAATTTGCAATAATAAATGCACACAATAATTTTGAATTGATATCAATTCTTTCTGAACCAAATTAAAGATTTCTTTATATGTTAACTTGTTGTGTCATTTTGGACTCTCTTGTGGAGAGTTGTCTCAGTCATTGGCAATCATACCACATCTTCTTTTTTAAATATAAAGTTAATGATATAAGGAGCCGACAAACTGTTGTAAGACGTCCACAAAGTTTATAAGAATTGTATGAATAATGTGCTATCATATCATGAAGTCATTGTAACTAATAAAATAAAACTACTACAACTATCCTATAATTTAAGATCACAACAAAATTTGCAAGTGTTTGGTATTGATTGTAACTCGATATACTTCTTACAATCCAACCCTATAATTTGTGTTTAAACAAACATTTTGATGACATAAGATTCACAAAGGAAATTTGTTTACCCATTGTTGAAGTAATTTGTTTAGTTATTTAAACGAAGATTAAATTAGCTGGTTTATGCATTAAAAGATGGTATAATAAAGCTGTCTTGATATTTAAAACCATCCAAACTGTAGGAAGATTTAAAATCTTATCAATGGAGGAGCTTATATGCATATCATTAGAGATTGGATAGATTGTGATTTTTTTTATGTAGCTACTTTGATCTACAAGCTTTAATAGTTATACAATATTCACGCTGAACCACAAACCAAGAAGTGCAGGCTTGTAAAATTCCTTTTAGGCCTGTAAAAATCATCCCTACATCATGTTAATGTACAAGCCAACAGAATCTAACTAACATTTTCAAAAATTAGAACTCCAGGCCAGGCCTGTTGTTTAAAGGTTTATGGTGATAATAATTTTATACTATATAAATTTTGTAATATAAGCAATATCTTCTTTTATCTATATTCATATACATGATATATATCCAATAATGATGTCTAAAGTCAAATGGAAGTGGTTGGTCAGTGGCGGATCCAGAACTTTTCATAACGGGGGGCTCGGTCCAGTCATGCTTCAGTGATTCCCTATATAATCAACCAAATTTTTCCCTCAAAAGGTGGGGGGGGGGGGGGGGGTGGGTCTGCCCCCCTGGATCCGCTCATGTTGGTGTTTCATATTGATATTAATTTATCTTTACTTATAATGGTCTTGATTAGTTATTATTCATTGGTTCCCTATTCTTGTTTCTTGCAACATGTTAGAAGACTGCATACTGGAAATTTATTATTATTCATGGGATACTATTACCAATTTCATGTAATATGTAAATTAATCTTTATTATGAAAAAAGAAGATGTAAAATGATTGCCAATGAGACAACTCTCTACAAAAGACCAAAATGACACAGAAATTAACAACTATAGGTCACCGTTCAGCCTTCAACAATGTAGACCAAATTGTAACAAAATACAAATTTTCTATAGGTTTCACTTTGTGTGCAGACCAGTGGCGGATTCAGCCATTTTAAAAAGGGGGGGGGTTCCAACTATATCCCATTCAAATGCATTGATCGGCCAAAAAAAGGGGGGGTTCAAACCCCCGGACCCCTTCCCCCCTGGATCCGCCACTGGCAGACTTTGAAAATCAAATATTCCCCAAAATATAATTTTTCCTCAATCCCCAAAAATTAGTACCAGAGAAAATAAAGGAATTCACAATAGACAATGGTAGATAAGAATAATACATGGTCTTAACTTGGGACACAAATCAAAATTAAAGGAGTTGATAATTTGCCACGGGTTCCCATCGGTTAATTGCATTTTATTAATTTTTAAATTTAGAGTAAAATTATACATACTACAAAAAATGCAATGTGCTAGTATATGTACTACATGTACTAACAAGTACTGTTCTAATATATGTTTTATTTTCAGTGTAAAGATAAACACAAATTGCACTTTTATTTCCGGATTTTATGACCACAAGTTTTGTTTATATTCCACCTCAGATTTCGATTTATTACAGAACATATTTTTGGCTATTTATGCAGAGCTGTAAGATACAATACTCATGCAGATCTAATTTTATGCTAACTTTTAGAGCAAAGCATTAATATATAGAGATTGTCTGTGATTTACTCTGATAAATCTATCAAAATATTCCGTAAACCAACTTATTTTCGCGGATACTTAATTTCGCATTTTACCCTTTTTAGACCACTTCACGGCTATTTAATTTCTCGATG
The DNA here is from genome assembly GCF_965363235.1 of Mytilus galloprovincialis. Classification (NCBI taxonomy): domain Eukaryota; kingdom Metazoa; phylum Mollusca; class Bivalvia; order Mytilida; family Mytilidae; genus Mytilus; species Mytilus galloprovincialis. Next base: position 59,408,842 of record NC_134851.1, on the reverse strand, counting down.
TTCTGAAGTTCAATAAGGAATGATCCATGTATAATATATCCGTGTTATTTTTCTATTCGCGAAAGTCGCGAAAATAAATCGCTTGCGAAAATAAGTTGGTTTACAGTATATATTTTTAGTACAGTGGATTCGTTATTATTTGTGAAATACTAATTTTCTTGGATTTGATTGGTATATATAGGTAAACAATGTATTTAATCGTTTAACTTAGTAAGAATTGTCTATACACTTGTATGCAGACTTTGGCAAAACCAATGAAAGTAAATATTTTTCAAAAACACAACTTTTCCTCAATCCATGAAAATTGGTACAAAAATAAATGAATTATAAACATTATTGACGGATTTAGAGACATAATTAAGATAGGACAGGATTGTATACCAGTTCCTTTTTTCACAAATAATCTTAAGATTAAAAATACTCTTGAAGTCATACATATTTCAGTCTTGTCAGTATAACTTATAATCAATTTTATTCATAAGATTAATTTTGTAAAGAGTCGCTAAGCGTGATCACTTTAAATCACCAGCAATCAACCTGTTTCACTATATAATGCACATAACACAAGCAAAAGACTTAATGGTAATCCAGTGACAGATTCAGAGGGGGGAGGGTTCGTAGGGTTGGGACCCCCTTTTTTTGACGATCAATACATTTGAATGGAGATATATTATAGTTTCTCGCTGCATTAAAGACCCTTTTGGTGGCCTTTGGCTGTTGTCTGCTCTATGGTTGTAACTTGTGTTGTTGTCTTTTTGACACAATTTCCCCGTTTCCATTCTGAATTTTATTGTTTATTTTTTCAGGATTTAGACCACCTAACTCCACACTTGTAGAGGAAGCCAGAAGAAGGATGACCAGGTTTAAATGTGCTTGTACAGATCACTATTGTCCAATAGGGCAAAACTACTGTGAATCTTCAATCAAAGTTGGGGTAAGTCTCAGGGAGAATGTCCATATACTGAACACTGTTGTCCAATAGGGCAAAACTATTGTGAATCTTCAATCGATGTTGGGTAAGTCTCGGGAAGAATGTTCATATACTGAACACTGTCGTCCAATAGGGCAAAACTACTCATCTACTGTGAATCTTCCATAGATGTTGGGGTAAGTCTCTGTTGGAATGTTCATATACTGAACACTGTTGTCAAATAAGGTAAAACTACTGTGAATCCTCAATTGATGTCAGGTAAATGTAGAAAGTCTCAGGGAGAATGTCCATATACTGAACAATATTGTCCAATAGGGCAAATCTACTGTGAATCTTCAATTGATGTCTGGGTAAATGTAGGAAGTCTCAGGGAGAATGTTCATATACTGAACAATATTGTCCAATAGGGCAAAACTACTGTGAATCTTCAATTGATGTCGGGGTAAGTGTAGAAAGTCACAGGGAGAATGTTCGTATACTGAACAATATTGTCCAATAGGGCAAAACTACTGTGAATCTTCAATTGATGTTCGGGTTAGTGTAGAAAGTCTCAGGGAGAATGTCCATATACTGAACAATATTTTCCAAAGGGCAAAACTACTGTGAATTTTCAATTGATGTAGGGGTAAATGTAGAAAGTCTCGGGCTTCTCTACCTCAACCCTAATGTTATAGATGGGAAAATTGTTGTAAATATTTTGGGTAAGAGAAAAAGATTGTTATCTAAGAGTACCAATATATATGTTTCACTTTAAAACAAATGTCCACAAGGTTAAGGGACTTTAACTAATAATAATAGGCATTTTTTCATGAGCAGAATAACTCACTTTACCAAGAGAGGGGCGAAAGATATCAGAGGCGACAGACAAACTGATTAATCGAAAATAAATTGACAATACCATGGTTATATAAAAAAGTAAAAGACAAACAGACAACAATACTACGCAAAACACAACAAAACATGTGACTAAGCAACATGAACCCCATCAAAATCTTGGGTTGATCTCAAGTGTTCCAGATGGGTTAGCCGTTCCTGCTCCACATCTGGCACCAGTCATGTTGCTTATATAAGTACAAACCCAGTAACAAGTCTAATTTAGTGGGTCACACTTTGCTTCTACCAAATATCAAGAATTTTGCATGTTTTCCATCCATTAATGAAAGCCAAATAATTGCATTGAAATTTTTTAAGTATGAAACTTAGTTTATTTTTGTACGTATTGTAGTGTTTTGTAATGGCTGACCATTCCAACGACATACTTATCGTCAGACGAGGCTGTGGATATGACCAAGAGAAACAGAATATGAACTGTCAAGGTCGTAGGGATGACAACTGGAGTTCAAAGCATGTTGCAATGGAGTGCTGTAGAGAAGAAATGTGTAACGAAAAAATTATACCAGCTGTTCTACCAGTTCTGCACGATAAACCAGGTAAATTTTTCTGGAATTATAACTATGATTGATCATCTCACTGAGGTTTTCTTGCTTGAGCTGGTAAGGTGAAAGGGAGACTAGCCATCGAGTTGAGATGACCAATGATAATCTGTTTATCGCTATTTTACCTTTGATAACATTGTCAATTTGATGTCAATTTCATTAGCAACACCACATGCCTCCTAAGTTTCTATCAATAATTTTCCATCTCAAGCCAGTAGCATGATATGAAAAATTATCACAATAAAAGATCAAAGGAAAAATGCACAAAATAGCGATAATAATATATATTTGTAATTGCAGCCGATTACATTGAGTGTGTAGGAAAAGATAGTATCTTTGGCTAGCTTCCTTGCTAGCTGAACCTTGAAGTCATTATTAGGTAAGGTGTACTACCCTTCTTTCAAAGTAGCCTAGTCCTACAGACAAATAGATTGGTTATCTGTCAAACTAGTCTACTCTTAAAGGAGGGTTGTTTACCTAACCTAATAATGACTCAAGGTTCAGCTAGCAAGAAAGCTAACCAATGTTATAACCTTTACCTACACACTCAATGCAATCGGCTGTAACAAATTTATGCAGGACAGCTAGGTAATGTGATTCAGTGTTTAACTAGGAGAATTAGTATGATCATCAAAGAGACAACTATCCACCAGAGGTCAAATGACATTTTCTTATCAAACTAGAGGAAGTGGAAGCTGTAAATAGTTATCAAAGGTACCAGGCTTATAATTTGATACACCTGACGAACTATTCTTCTACTTAAGACACATCAATGACGCTTAGATCAAAATAGTTAGGAAGCCAAAATAAGTACAAAGAGCATTTAGGACCCAAAATTCCAAAAATTTGTGCCAAAAAAATCCTTAATATTTCGAATAACTTTTATTTTTTGCAAACAGTAACTTTAATAAAAAAATAACCATATTATTAATATTCACACCTAAGTGCTAAATACTGTGCTGGTGATGCCCTTGAGGACGAAATTTCCACCAGCAGTGGCAACGACCCAGTGGTGTAATGAATACATTACCATAACTTAATACAGAATATATAAATTGTAATTGAACAGATTGAATCACCCTTAAACACCCTCAACCACTCTGAAAAGTGACCAAAAGTGACCACAGGTGACCAAATTACAATGATAATGAAAAGAAATATACTTTTTATTTTATAGTGTTTGTACTTAAATGTCTTTTTTTTCAGTTGCCAAAGAAGAGCAGGTATTTAACTACATGGTTGTATTAGCAATAATTGTCCCAGTGATAGTACTTGTGATCTCCCTTGCCATAGCGTGGTATTTCTTTAGGAATCTGAGAAAGAATCGGCAGGAAAGTACGGAGAACTTACGGGTTAGAGAAGAACTATTACCAGAGGAATATGGAATCAGAGCTACGCAAGTTGGAGATAGCACTCTAAAGGTATATGGTTTTTCACGCTGAAAGATACAAGAAGATATGGTATGAGTGCCAATGAGACACTCTCCATCCAAGTCACAATTTGTAAAAGAAAAAAACTATTATTGGTCAAAGTACAGTCTTCATCATTGAGCCTTGTCTCACATCGAACAGTAAGCTATGAAAAAGGGCCCCAAAATGACATGTGTAAAACCATTCAAACAGGATAACCTAATCTATATAAAAATGAGAGATGAAAAAAACACTTATAAACCACATCAATAAACTACTGAACATCAGGTTCCTGACTTAGGGCAGGGGCAAACAAATGCAGTGGTTTTAAAAATTTCAATAGGTACCAACCTTCACCCTTACCAGAAACAATAATGTAACATCACAACATAGAAAGCCAACTATAAAATATCAATCAAAATGGCTTAACTCAATCAAAAGACATATTAATACAAAAGAACATACAAGATATAGAGTGCATCTGATTATGAAAGGTTAAATTAAATTATAGAATTTTTTTTTGTTTAGGAAATATTGGATGACTCCTGTACATCTGGAAGTGGATCAGGGTTACCATTCCTGGTACAGAGAACTATAGCCAGACAAGTCACTTTGTTAGAATGTATAGGTAATATATTGGAATAAATATTATGGATTCATTTATTCTCGTGGATATCAATTTTCATAGATTCAGTAAAAATTGCATTTTCATGGATATTAAATTTCATGAATTTAACAAAGTCTGCATATAAGCCTATATAACATTTGAAATTCATTGAACATTTAAGGAATGACTGTAATATTTTTTCTGTCTATGAAGAAATAACATAAAAAACGTGGTGCACACTAAATAACGCGCGTAGCAGGTTATTTAACAGTGTGCACCACATTTTTTATGTTATTTCGAATAGACAGAAAAAATATTACAGTCATTTCTTATAATTTAATTCTAAATTCCATTTTAGACTGTAGAAAACCATGAAAAAACATTGATGACGTCACGGTCACATGACTAAATTATGTCTATGGGCGAATAACAAAATAACGTCAGCCAATCAGAAGACGCGTTGCATCCAAAATGAAATTATAAGAATTTGTGGTTAACCTTTACCCTTGAAATCCATGCATATTGATATCCCACTAATATTATTAGTTACATAGTGTGCTAGTGACCTAATACGGTATATATGGGGTCAGTAAATTCCATATGGGGTGAGAGCGAAGCTCGAATCCCCATATGGAATTTACTGGCCCCATATATACCGTATTACGTCACTAGCACACTATGTAACGAATTTATCTTACCGACTATCTGAACTTGTGAAATTAAGACTAGTGATTCTCAAAATGAGCAAGTCTTTAATACTGTTAGCATTAAGAACATACTACCATTGATCCTACAAAAACAGATGCCAACAATAACGACTTGTAAGGTTTAAATGTGTTTTATGAATTTATTTCAATCTTAATCATCAATTTCTTGGTCTGTTGGAACTTTTAATTTTTTTTCTCAGTACCGTTTTGTTTTTATAAAGGGACATAACACCATTACTAAACGTGTATGAAATAAGCCCAGCCCCCTTCTTACCTAATATGGAATATAAAGGGACGTAACTCCACTACTAACCGTGTATGAGATAAGCCCCGCCTCCCTACTAGCCTAATATCAAATATACACGGTTTGCACGCGGACGCTTTTAACCAATCATATTCCTGGAAATGTATAGGAGGTAAGATAATAATGGATCCACAGTATTTAACTAATGATAAGATTTCTGTGCTCTAAGATCATGTTTCCTCTATTATCTTCACCAGATAGGCTGACACAAAAAATTTGACTTCCAAAAATCAAAAATGTTTGTGAGTATAAAAACCAGAATAGCTTAAGGCTGTACATTACAATACAGGGAGATAACTCTGTAAAAATTAGCTTTGTTAGAATGTATAAGTAATTTATTGGATAAAAAATGAACTACTGATATAATGTCTGTGACCTAAGACCTTGTTTCCTCAACAACCTTCATCAGGTAGGCTGACAGCATAATGTTTTTGAGTATAAAATCAAAGTTGGCTGAAACAGAACATCAAAAATCAACTTTTGTCTACTTTGCCTGATTGTGTTGTGAACTTAGTTTTATAACAATTTCATAAATTTTAAATACAAGACAATTTTTAATTTGAAAATGAAGAACCAGTTTCAGTTTTGGAATAATGGTATTAAAATGAATTACAGCAATGACAGTTCACAGTGACAATTTTGAAAAAAAATACATGTTGTCTTAATACTACCAGCTAATAATTTAATTTTGGATGTAACACCTCTTCTGATTGGCTGACGTTATTTTGTTATGAGCCCATAGACATAAGTTAGTCATGTGACCTTGACGTCATCAACATTTTTTCATGGTTTTCTACGGTTTAAAATGGAATTTAGAATTAAATTATAAGAAATGACTGTAATATTTTTTCTGTCTATTCGAAATAACATAAAAAATGTGGTGCACACTGTTAAATAACTCGCTACACGCGTTATTCAGTGTGCACCACATTTTTTATGTTATTTCTTCATAGACAGAAAAAATATTAGTCATTCTTTAAATAAAAAAATCATTTTTGTGTCAAATGTAATGATATATAATAATTATTTTTTTTTTTAAATGGTGCCTAGATTGTTTACTGATTATAATCATGGACAATTAATCCTTGTAACTAAACTGAAAAAGAAAAAAAAAATTTCAGCTGATTTGTGAGATATAATCAAAGGGAAGTAACCCAAAGTTTTTATTATGAACATCAAGTTGACAGCTGAGTTGCTCTATATTATTTCTTCAAAAATTTATTTTCACATGTTCAAAATTAAAAATCCTGATACTGATTCTCAGAATATAAATATATTGATATTTGTGGTTTTTTTTTTAATTAATATAAAAAATGTTTTACTGTTTAATTGAAAATGAATAACATGTGGTTTACTTTCCTAAATTAGTTTCAAAATCTTGTTGAACTTTAAACTATCATTAGCATGATGAAAGCAAATGAAAAGATGATGTGTGTTTGGAAAATTCCCACATGTGACAATTCTTATTTTAATGCATTATCCAGCATAAGTGCACTACACATTAAACAAACTATCAATTTATCTAGCAGAATTATTGTATGTGTATATTTTCTTTTATTACAGGAAAAGGAAGATATGGTGAAGTGTGGCGTGGAAATTATTACGGAGAAAGTCTAGCCGTTAAGATTTTTTCCTCACGTGATGAAGCTAGCTGGGCACGAGAGACAGAAATCTATAATACTTGTCTTCTTAGGCATGACAATATTCTCGGATATTATGCGTCAGACATGACGAGCAGAAACTCGTGTACTCAATTGTGGCTGATTATGCAGTACCATGAACACGGATCATTGTACGATTACCTTCAGAGAAATGTGCTCAATTACGAGTCCATGTTGCTATTAGCAACATCGGCAGCTGCAGGTCTTGTTCATCTTCATACAGAAATAGTTGGTAACCAAGGGAAACCTGCTATCGCACATAGAGACATCAAATCTAAAAACATTCTCGTTAAATTAGACGGGACTTGTTGTATTGGGGACTTAGGTCTAGCAGTGACTCATTCGCAAGAGAATAATAAAATAGACCTTGGTCGTAATAATAAAGTTGGGACCAAACGTTACATGGCCCCAGAACTTTTAGATGAAACTTTAAATGTGTATTATTTTGATTCATTTAAATCAGTGGATGTTTATGCATTTGGTCTGGTTCTGTGGGAAATTACCAGACGTTGTTACACAAATGGTGAGTTGTAAACTATGAAAACAGGGAATCAGTCCATCATTTGTCATTGATTCTTTTCCCTCGAAATTTTTTTTATCACTATGAAAAACATATGAAAAAATATTCTAAACTACATGTTCAAATAACAAAAAATGAATTTGCTTATTTAAGGAATGACTGTAATATTTTTTCAGTCTATGAAGAAATAACATAAAAAAATTGGTGCACACTGAATAACGCGCGTAGCGGGTTATTTAAAAGTGTGCACCACATTTTTTATGTTATTTCCAATAGACAGAAAAAATATTACAGTCATTTCTTATAATTTAATTCTAAATTCCATTTTAAACCGTAGAAAACCATGAAAAAATGTTGATGACGTCAAGGTCACATGACTAACTTATGTCTATGGGCTCATAACAAAATAACGTCAGCCAATCAGAAGACGCGTTACATCCAAAATTAAATTATATCTGTAGTGTATATTGTGGAACAAATCTAATATAGAAGAGTTTTGTGTATTTCTGTGATGTAAGCACATAGGTTTCAATTCTAGATAATGATGGAAGCCTATTTTCTTTGTTGAAATTCTGAAATCTCCATCTTTAAGATATAAGCCTAGCATGGTTAAAATCCATCTGTTCACCATTTTTCTACAATAAGTATTATATTGCAAGGAAAATATCGACAAGTTATCATGAAATCATTTTTTACACAATCAAGTGAAGACAAGTCTTTTCACATGTAGTTTTGCTTTTATATTTCATGAACAATGATGGGAATTCATTTGAGTATTTATTGGCAAAATTTGTATATATGAATAATTTAATCGCTATACTAAAGTTGAAACAAGCTTGAGTCAAAGATCTTGGAACACAATGCCATTATGTGAATACTATGAAAAAAAATTATTTGAAATTTTTTCCCAAGATACAGATTCCAGACCTTTCATCAGCAAAAACAACAGCATTATTAACTGCAAATTCAGACACAATTGCATATGTCTTTTTACTTAGTATTTGCTATGAGCATGACGAGTAAAAAGTAAAATCACAAAAATACAGAACTCCAAGGAAAATTCAAAAATGGAAAGTCACTAATATATAATCAAATGGCGAAATCAAATAACAAGCACATCAAACGAATAGAATACAGCTGTCATTCCTGATGTGTTTCAGGCATGTTCCTATGTAGAAAATGGTATGGTAGTCCCATCAAATTCCATTATATTGACAACGATGTGTGAACAAAACAAACAGACATTATGTTAACATGTTTGATATTTGTAGGAATGATAGAAGATTACAAACCTCCGTTCTGGGACGTTGTGCCTTCTGATCCTTCCTTTGAAGATATGAAGAAAGTTGTAGTCATTGATCAACAGAGACCAGCAATTCCAAACAGATGGAGTTATGATCCAGTAAGTAATAAGTTATAGTTAAAGCTGACAAAGCAGTTAACGACAATTATTGGTTTTGATATGAGTAAAGTAAGGTGAAATAAGATGTGAAAAGTAAAATAAAAAAATTCAGAACTATACACTAAAATTTAAAATTGGGAATTCCTTTTTCTAATGGCAAAATTGAAGGCTGAATACAATCTAACAAATGGAAAACAACTGTCAGATTCCTGGCTTGGTACAGGCATCTTCTAATGTAGAAAGTGATTCATTAAACCTGGTTTTTGTTGTTGTCCATTCGTTTGATGTGTTTTATCATTTGATTTTGCCATTTGACTACAGACTTTCTGTTTTGAATTTTCCTTAGAGTTCAGTATTTTTTATTATTTTACTTTTTATAGCTAGTTAAACCTCCAACACATATGACAGTTGCATAAAATTACATTTTATTGCCAAAAATGTGATTAAAAAACACACAGACATAATAGGTTAAAATTTCAAAAATTGGGGTACAGTCGTGAGACAGAAACAAAAGTCATGTTAGTAGACAACAAGGGAGCAATCCACATTTAAAAGGGCTTTTTTTTTTTTCTTAAATGCTGAATAGAACATAAAGAATCATATAAAAGAGGGACAAAAGATACCAAAGGGACAGTCAAACTCATAAATCTAAAATAAACTGACAACGCCATGGCTAAAAATGAAAAAGACAAACAGACAAATAATAGTACACATGACACAACATAGAAAACTAAAGAATAAACAACACGAACCCCACCAAAAACTAGGGGTAATCTCAGGTGCTCCGGAAGGGTAAGCAGATCCTGCTCCACATGTGGCACCCGTCGTGTTGCTTATGTGATAACAAATTGGGTAAATAGTCTAATTCGGTAGGTCTCATTCATGAAAGGGAAGGGGATTGTAGTTACGACGTAAGGAACATATCCGATATCATTTGTGAAACGGTAATTCCATAACGGTCAACCAACTTGTGATGGGGATAAATCAAATACACAGTCAATGTTGCTCTTTCTGATTTTTAGTGCATTTCTGATTAAAAGAGAAGTGATTTACACATTGAAATTGCACTTTTAACATTCCTTCAAACGGCAAAGAAGAAAGAAATTAAAGATGCTGCAATGGCAAAAAAATGTAAACAGGAATACATTGAAAGAAAAATAAAACATGCACAGAATATTTACAGCAAAAACTGATTCTTTTTTTCAAAGGTGTGTTGACATTTTGTATTTTAAATTTATCAAGTGAAATTATTATTGAAAATACATCTTTTTTCAGACTTTAAAACAGATGACGATATTAATAAGAGAATGTTGGGCACAGAATCCAAAATCTCGTTTAACAATGTTACGTGTGAAAAAGACACTTAACAGTATTACACAAAGACCGAAGAAAGAAAAATTAGACGACTGTTCTGATTGTAATCATAACTAACGATTATGTTTTTACGATTTCATGTATTTTCGCAACAGTTTTTAAAATGTTTAAAAGACAGAATTTAGTATGGTAGCTGTTGTCCATTTCACCACAGTTTTAAAAGAAGGAATATAGTTTTGTAGTTGTTGTCCAGCAAAATAGAAAGATTAATTCTCAACATTTTATGTGGATTTTGCAGACGTACAATGAAAAACAAAATCCGTGTAAAATGAAAAACAAAATCCAATGAAACATATTTTTGTAACTACATGTATTTTTCATTTTTCAATATGTAACGGATCTCAGATGATATTGCTGTACCTAAGAATTGAAGGTTGATTGTTTTTTATATGGTAAACATGTGGTAGCATACACATTCATTACTGTTAATTGAGAAATTATAGTGTGCATTTATAAATGTCATTGTTGAGCAATGGCCAAAATAGATCAATGATCATTGTGATTTAAAGAAATTATGCGTACCAATAATACTACTGTAAATTCAGAAATTAATGCGAGGTTTTTATTATTGCCAAAAATGCGACAGAGTATTTAAACTTGCATTTTGAAATATTTTATATGAATTAAACAAAATTTTTCTCAAAATCTTAAAAATGAAAATCGCATTTAAGTCTAAAATGACAAAATCCCAATAATAAATGCACGCAATAATTTCTGAATTTACAGTAACAAAATTTAAAATGCTAATTTTTTTTTTAAACTTGTCGAAAAATTAAAAATTTTGAATTTGAATAATTTTCTACTGTGTTGTTTACTAAGAAATTGCAAAGTTATGAAAGATGATATAGGTAATTTAACGATTGTTGAATATTTGATATAATTTAAATCATTCAGTTAAAGCCAAGGCTCCATGTACATGATGTAGAAATTTGTAAGAAAAAAGTCCAAAAGAAATTCAAAATATGATTCAGAAATAATGTTTTGCCTTGTACCTCATATTTCAATTGTCCTTTATTACAAGTACATATATTCATTTTCACACTCTTTTTCATTTTCATCGACTTGAACAGATAAGTTTCAAAGAACCATCAGAACAATTATGAACAGCAAAGTCATAAATCATACTTGTTCAATTTTATACCACTGCATATCTGGATTTTTTTATCTTATTTACTTTATATAAATGAATAAAACGGAAAATACATTTTATTCAGGGTTGTCACTAAAACTGTTTCTAAGGACTTGTTGTTAGTTGTTAATTGCTGTGTCATTTTGGATCCTTGTGGAGAGTGGTCTCATGGAAATCATACCACATCTTCTTTTTTATTTGTACTGATGACAGATGAAAATCAGTATCATCATAGGGCATTCAATCCTTTTGTTTAAATTAAATGATGGAAAATTCTTATTAAGGCTATACCTAGCTGAATATAGAACATTAATACATCTTAGAACTCATGTTTGTAGAAAGCTATGTTAAGTTAAAGACTCAAGGAGCACTTTTTGTGAGAACCCCTTTCATTAACTTTAACATTTACATTTTTAAACTTATTGTATAATTAGAATGTTCATCATTTCTTGCAAATTTTTTTTTTTTTTATCTATTTCCTAATACTTGTAGAGTAAGACTTTGATTATCCTGCTTTCTTTGGTTATGAATAAACTCATCATAGATACAAGGACTAAATTTAGAATATACGCCAGACGCCCGTTTCGTCTACAAAAGACTCATCAGTGACGCTTGAATCCCAAAAAGTTAAAAAGGCCAAATATAGTACTTAGTTGAAGAGCATTGAGGACCAAAATTCCCAAAATTTTTGCTAAACACAGCTAAGGTAATCTATGCCTGAGGTAGAAAAGCCTTAGTATTTCAAAAAATTCAAAAATTTGTAAACAGTAAATTTAATGTTAGCTCAAGCATTGTAGTAAAGATTGACATCTGCAAACAATAAAGAATGATATTCAAAACAGTGTAGCTGTGCCCATTGATTGACAACCTTAGTTATCCTATTGACTGAGGCAGATTAGGTGAACGAGTGTCTGTAACGACAACTGCTCACTACTTACTTATTATAGAATTTAAACTGTGGGGTCACCAAAGGTTCTTAACGCCTTTAATATTAAAATAGTTCGAAAAATTAATCAGGAATAACTTTATGTTTTGATTTATATTATTGATTTAAATCAAAACATTGTGTTATTCCTGATTAGTTTTTCTAATTTCTTTATTTAGGTGTTGAGAACCTTTTGTGACCCCACAGTTTAACTGCCTTTAACAAGTACAAAGTGAGCAGCGGTTGTTACAGACAAACGTTCACATAATCTGCCCCAGTCAATGGGATAATTTAAGGTTGTCAATCAATGGCCACAGCTACACTGTTTTGAATATGATTCTATATAGGCAAAGTTAAACCTGTACATATTATATAAAAAATTGATTGAATGTTATTCCAATTACAATTTTACAAAGAAAAACAAACAAACAAAGCAAGCTAACCAAAGTCTTACTCTACATGCATTAGGAAATTAGCTTTTATCACTTGATTAACTTGATGGTCAGTTGTTACATTGTATAAAGCAATCTCATTGTAAAGATAATCATTGTTCATGTGTCATTTGTATTGTACAGTTGGAATTTGTATTTTATGACAATAATTTATTGAGATATCTTGTATAATAAAATGTAATAAATGCAGAAAATTTGAGTTTAATTGAGTTCAGTTGATTATGCTGCAAATAGTAGTAAAATATATAAAAATCATAAGTTGAAGAAAAACAATGACCATTGTTGCCAAGTTGTTTAATTAGTTCATCTTTAGTAATCACATATCTGCCAAGACTGAGGTTATGTGTGTGAACCATGATGTCAATGGAAAGGTTTGTTAGACTCAAATCTTAATTAAGTAGGAGTGGCTGTTTTCCTACAGATGGTGCTGGTTCCCTCGAGGTTCTCTGACTTCCTCTACCAGTACAAGCTTACCCAATTATAAAGCAATGTGATGGATCATTCAATTAAGACCTTTAACACTACATATAGCTGATAAAACAAAACAGAGAAAACAGAAGTTTCTGATCCTGCCAAAGGCTTCTATACACTTTTGGATGAAGAGTTGTCTTATTGGTATTCTTTCCTATTTTTTTCAAGGGAACACTCCTTACATGTTTGAAGGTCGAGGCATAAAGTATTTGAGTAACCCTGTCTATAAGTAGAGAGGAAAAAAATCAGGGTATGATCACAAGGGCTCCGGAATGAAAACAAGGGCTCCGGAATGAAAACAAGGGCTCCGGAATGATAAACAGGTTCTGCTCCATCTGCGGCACCTGTTGTGTTACTCATATTAGTACAAACCTGATGATAAGTTTAAATCGGTAGTTTTATTTCGGAAAAAAGAGGGTGGGATTGGTTACAAATTAGGAACATATCCGTCAATAATATATTCCATTACGGTTAACCAACTTGTGATGGCTTCTTTAAAATACTAGTAGTCGAAGGGATGATTTGAACTTTTTCATTTTGAACTCTTGGTCTAATAGTTTCCTTGTTATCAGTATTCCTATGAAGGAAGGTGGACCTTATATCCTATGGAGGCTTCTCAGATTCCGGAAATGATACCGAATATTATTTTCGTATTAGAATTAATGTTATTGAAAGCGGGATGACAGGAATTTCAGTTAAATCGTTCTCTAAAATACAACTGTCCACCAGAGAATTTAAAATTGATACAAACTTAAACTTTAGAGTGGTAAAAAGGACAAATATTTTGGAATAGAGGGACCAGGTAGTACAGGTCATATAAAGACAAACATGTAACTTGTATGGCTCATAGGTTTCAGGAACACTGCAGTGGCGGATCCAGCCATTTCCAAACCCAGAGTAAAAGGGGGGGGGGGGTTCGTTCCAACTATATGCTCCCATTCAAATGCATTGATCGGCCAAAAAAAAGGGGGGTTCCAACCCCGGAACCCCCCCCCCCCCCCCTTGAATCCGCCACTGCACTGGCTGTAAGTGTAATAAACCATGCCTTATAGGAAGATTTATAAAACTAAAAGAAACACATACATAATAAAAGTATACACTGAAATGATGGGCAGACAGTGCATTTCTATATATGAAGGATTTGTATATTATATACACATACGTTTTTGTAAAATAAACAAGTTGACACCAGAAAAATCATGTCTGAGCTGAAATTATTACCAATCAGAAGCTTTTATCTTTATTAATATATTGTAAAAGCTACCTCAACTGCATGATCAACTCAATAGCACTGCAGTGGCAAATAACTTTCCATAAAGGGGCTGCTTGAATCCAAGTCCGTTAGCCCTGATACCTGTTCGCCCAGGGTCCATTCACCCTGATTTTTATTTCATTTTAATTGTTGTTTATAGTCGCATAAATTTAAGTATTTGAACAAAATATGTTCAAGTTTGTTGAAAAATTGACAGAATATTTATATTGCCACAATCAATTTATCATTTTCCCTTTGATTTGCAGAAAAGAATACTTTATTGATAATTTGATATTTGTTAACAAAATAATTGTATTCAGTCAAGGTGGTATGGGTAAGAGAATACTACTAGAAGTATACATGAACTTGAAGACAACACTTTTCCAAGGACAGGATATTCCTAGCTCTATCATAAATAAGAGATTTTGGCCATCAAATGTAGATATCCAGAACAACATTGCCCAAGTTGCAGTAAAGTAACAAAGAAACAAGGAAATTGATCAGGTATCTTTGGACTTAAATAATAAAATTACAAAAAGGACCTGTGGTATGATTGCCAATGAGACAACTATTTACAAAAGACCAAAATGACACAGAAATTAAAAGCTAAAGGTTACCATATGGCTTTCAGCAAGCCCATGCCGTTTAGTCAGCTATTAAAGGCCATGAAATCACAAATTTTAAACAATTCAAATAAGAAAACTAAAGGCCTTATTAATGTATAGATAAAAAAATGAATGAAAAACAAGTATGAAACACAGCAATAAACAACCACTAAATGACAGGCTCTTGACTTGGAACAGACACATACATACATAATGTGGCTGTGTTAAACATTTAAGCTAGATCACAACTCGCCCCTAACAGATTGACACTATATCATGTTTTTTTACGGACAACCATGACAACCATATCCAGCCTCTCAGATTGACACTTTATCTTGGTTTTTTAACAGACTACCATAATCCAGCCTCTCAGGTTGACACTATATCTTGTTTTTGTTACAGACAACCATAATCCAGCCTCTCAGGTTGACACTATACATGCTATATCTTGATTTTTTTTTTACAGACAACCATAATCCAGCCTCTCAGGTTGACATTATATCTTGGTTTTTTTTTTTACAGATATCCATTATCCAGCCTCTCAGATTGACACCTTATCTTGGTTTTTTTTTTACAGACAACCGTAATCAAGCCTCTCAGGTTGACACTATATCTTGTTGTTTAACAACTACAACCATAATCCAGCCTCTAAGGTTGACACTGTATCTTTTTTTTACAGACAACCATAATCCAACCTCTCAGGTTGACACAATAATTGTTTTTTTACAGACAATCATAATCCAGCCTCTCAGATTGATATTATATCTTGTAGTTTAGCAACTGCAACTATAATCCAGCCTCTCAGATTGACATTATATCTTGTTGTCTAGCAACTAAAACTATAATCCAGTCTCTCAGATTGACATTATATCTTGTTGCCTCTCAACAACAATCATAATCCAGCCTCTCAGATTGATATTATTTCTTGATGTCTGGCAACTACAACTATAATCCAGCCTCTCAACTTGATATTATATCTTGTTGTCTTACAACTACAACTATAATCCACCCTCTTACTCTCAGATTGACATTATATCTTGTTGTCTAGCAACTACAACTATAATCCAGCCTCTCAGATTGACATTATATCTTGTTGTCGAACAACTACAGCTATAATCCAGCCTCTCAGATTGATGTTATATCTTGTTGTCTAGCAACTACAACTATTATTTAGCCTTTAAGATTGGCATTATATCTTGTTGTCGCTCAACAACAATCATAATCCAGCATTGCAGATTGATATTATATCTTGTTGTCTAACAACTACAACTATAATCCAGCCTTTAAGATTGGCATTATATCTTGTTGTCTAGCAACTAAAACTATAATCCAGTCTCTCAGATTGACATTGTATCTTGTTGCCTCTCAACAACAATCATAATCCAGCCACTCAGATTGATATTATTTCTTGATGTCTGGCAACTACAACTATAATCCAGCCTCTCAGCTTGATATTATATCTTGTTGTCTTACAACTACAACTATAATCCACCCTCTTACTCTCAGATTGACATTATATCTTGTTGCTTAGTAATTTCAACTATAATCCAGCCTCTCAGATGGACATTATATATCTTGTTGTCTAGCAACTCCAACTATAATCCAGCCAATCAACCAAAACTATAATCCAGCCTCTCAGATTGGCATTCTATCATGTTGCTTTTCAACAACAATCACAATCCAGCTTCTCAGATTGAAATTACATCTTGTTGTCTAACAACTACAACTATAATCCAGCCTCTCAGATTGATATTATATCTTGTTGTCTAGCAACTTCAACTATAATCCAGCCTTTCAGATTGATATTATATCTTGTTTAACAACTACAACTATAATCCAGCCTCTCAGATTGATATTATTTCTTGTTTAACAACTACAACTATAATCCAGCCTCTCAGAATGATATTATATCTTGTTGTCTAGCAACTACAACTATAATCCAGCCTCTCAGATTGACATTATGTCTTGTCGTCTAGCAACTCCAACTATAATCCAGCCTCTCAGATTGATATTATACCTTGTTTAACAACTACAACTATAATCCAGCCTCTCAGATTGACATTATATATTGTTTAACAACTACAACTATAATCCAGCCTCTCAGATTGATGTTATATCTTGTTGTATAGCAACTACAACTATAATCCAGCCTCTCAGATTGATATTATTTCTTGTTTAACAACTACAACTATAATCCAGCCTCTCAGAATGATATTATATCTTGTTGTCTAGCAACTCCAACTATAATCCAGCCTCTCAGATTGATATTATACCTTGTTTAACAACTACAACTATAATCCAGCCTCTCAGATTGACATTATATAATGTTTAACAACTACAACTATAATCCAGCCTCTCAGATTGATGTTATATCTTGTTGTATAGCAACTACAACTATAATCCAGCCTCTCAGATTGATATTATTTCTTGTTTAACAACTACAACTATAATCCAGCCTCTCAGATTGATATTATATCTTGTAGTTTAGCAACTGCAACTATAATCCAGCCTCTCAGATTGACATTATATCTTGTTGTCTAGCAACTAAAACTATAATCCAGTCTCTCAGATTGACATTATATCTTGTTGCCTCTCAACAACAATCATAATCCAGCCTCTCAGATTGATATTATTTCTTGATGTCTGGCAACTACAACTATAATCCAGCCTCTCAACTTGATATTATATCTTGTTGTCTTACAACTACAACTATAATCCACCCTCTTACTCTCAGATTGACATTATATCTTGTTGTCTAGCAACTCCAACTATAATCCAGCCTCCCAGATTGACATTATGTCTTGTTGTCTATCACAACAATCATAATCAAGCCTCTCAGATTGACATTATATCTTGTTGTCGAACAACTACAACTATAATCCAGCCTCTCAGATTGATGTTATATCTTGTTGTCTAGCAACTACAACTATTATTTAGCCTTTAAGATTGGCATTATATCTTGTTGTCGCTCAACAACAATCATAATCCAGCATTGCAGATTGATATTATATCTTGTTGTCTAACAACTACAACTATAATCCAGCCTTTAAGATTGGCATTATATCTTGTTGTCTAGCAACTAAAACTATAATCCAGTCTCTCAGATTGACATTGTATCTTGTTGCCTCTCAACAACAATCATAATCCAGCCTCTCAGATTGATATTATTTCTTGATGTCTGGCAACTACAACTATAATCCAGCCTCTCAGCTTGATATTATATCTTGTTGTCTTAAAACTACAACTATAATCCACCCTCTTACTCTCAGATTGACATTATATCTTGTTGTTTAGTAATTTCAACTATAATCCAGCCTCTCAGATGGACATTATATATCTTGTTGTCTAGCAACTCCAACTATAATCCAGCCAATCAACTAAAACTATAATCCAGCCTCTCAGATTGGCATTCTATCATGTTGCTTTTCAACAACAATCACAATCCAGCTTCTCAGATTGAAATTACATCTTGTTGTCTAACAACTACAACTATAATCCAGCCTCTCAGATTGATATTATATCTTGTTGTCTAGCAACTTCAACTATAATCCAGCCTTTCAGATTGATATTATATCTTGTTTAACAACTACAACTATAATCCAGCCTCTCAGATTGACATTATGTCTTGTCGTCTAGCAACTCCAACTATAATCCAGCCTCTCAGATTGATATTATACCTTGTTTAACAACTACAACTATAATCCAGCCTCTCAGATTGACATTATATATTGTTTAACAACTACAACTATAATCCAGCCTCTCAGATTGATGTTATATCTTGTTGTATAGCAACTACAACTATAATCCAGCCTCTCAGATTGATATTATTTCTTGTTTAACAACTACAACTATAATCCAGCCTCTCAGATTGATATTATTTCTTGTTTAACAACTACAACTATAATCCAGCCTCTCAGAATGATATTATATCTTGTTGTCTAGCAACTCCAACTATAATCCAGCCTCTCAGATTGATATTATACCTTGTTTAACAACTACAACTATAATCCAGCCTCTCAGATTGACATTATATAATGGTTAACAACTACAACTATAATCCAGCCTCTCAGATTGATGTTATATCTTGTTGTATAGCAACTACAACTATAATCCAGCCTCTCAGATTGATATTATTTCTTGTTTAACAACTACAACTATAATCCAGCCTCTCAGATTGATATTATATCTTGTAGTTTAGCAACTGCAACTATAATCCAGCCTCTCAGATTGACATTATATCTTGTTGTCTAGCAACTAAAACTATAATCCAGTCTCTCAGATTGACATTATATCTTGTTGCCTCTCAACAACAATCATAATCCAGCCTCTCAGATTGATATTATTTCTTGATGTCTGGCAACTACAACTATAATCCAGCCTCTCAACTTGATATTATATCTTGTTGTCTTACAACTACAACTATAATCCACCCTCTTACTCTCAGATTGACATTATATCTTGTTGTCTAGCAACTCCAACTATAATCCAGCCTCCCAGATTGACATTATGTCTTGTTGTCTATCACAACAATCATAATCAAGCCTCTCAGATTGACATTATATCTTGTTGTCGAACAACTACAACTATAATCCAGCCTCTCAGATTGATGTTATATCTTGTTGTCTAGCAACTACAACTATTATTTAGCCTTTAAGATTGGCATTATATCTTGTTGTCGCTCAACAACAATCATAATCCAGCATTGCAGATTGATATTATATCTTGTTGTCTAACAACTACAACTATAATCCAGCCTTTAAGATTGGCATTATATCTTGTTGTCTAGCAACTAAAACTATAATCCAGTCTCTCAGATTGACATTGTATCTTGTTGCCTCTCAACAACAATCATAATCCAGCCTCTCAGATTGATATTATTTCTTGATGTCTGGCAACTACAACTATAATCCAGCCTCTCAGCTTGATATTATATCTTGTTGTCTTAAAACTACAACTATAATCCACCCTCTTACTCTCAGATTGACATTATATCTTGTTGTTTAGTAATTTCAACTATAATCCAGCCTCTCAGATGGACATTATATATCTTGTTGTCTAGCAACTCCAACTATAATCCAGCCAATCAACTAAAACTATAATCCAGCCTCTCAGATTGGCATTCTATCATGTTGCTTTTCAACAACAATCACAATCCAGCTTCTCAGATTGAAATTACATCTTGTTGTCTAACAACTACAACTATAATCCAGCCTCTCAGATTGATATTATATCTTGTTGTCTAGCAACTTCAACTATAATCCAGCCTTTCAGATTGATATTATATCTTGTTTAACAACTACAACTATAATCCAGCCTCTCAGATTGATATTATTTCTTGTTTAACAACTACAACTATAATCCAGCCTCTCAGAATGATATTATATCTTGTTGTCTAGCAACTACAACTATAATCCAGCCTCTCAGATTGACATTATGTCTTGTCGTCTAGCAACTCCAACTATAATCCAGCCTCTCAGATTGATATTATACCTTGTTTAACAACTACAACTATAATCCAGCCTCTCAGATTGACATTATATATTGTTTAACAACTACAACTATAATCCAGCCTCTCAGATTGATGTTATATCTTGTTGTATAGCAACTACAACTATAATCCAGCCTCTCAGGTTGATATTTTTCTTGTTTAACAACTACAACTATAATCCAGCCTCTCAGAATGATATTATATCTTGTTGTCTAGCAACTACAACTATAATCCAGCCTCTCAGATTGACATTATGTCTTGTCGTCTAGCAACTCCAACTATAATCCAGCCTCTCAGATTGATATTATACCTTGTTTAACAACTACAACTATAATCCAGCCTCTCAGATTGACATTATATATTGTTTAACAACTACAACTATAATCCAGCCTCTCAGATTGATGTTATATCTTGTTGTATAGCAACTACAACTATAATCCAGCCTCTCAGATTGATATTATTTCTTGTTTAACAACTACAACTATAATCCAGCCTCTCAGAATGATATTATATCTTGTTGTCTAGCAACTCCAACTATAATCCAGCCTCTCAGATTGATATTATACCTTGTTTAACAACTACAACTATAATCCAGCCTCTCAGATTGACATTATATAATGTTTAACAACTACAACTATAATCCAGCCTCTCAGATTGATGTTATATCTTGTTGTATAGCAACTACAACTATAATCCAGCCTCTCAGATTGATATTATTTCTTGTTTAACAACTACAACTATAATCCAGCCTCTCAGATTGATATTATATCTTGTAGTTTAGCAACTGCAACTATAATCCAGCCTCTCAGATTGACATTATATCTTGTTGTCTAGCAACTAAAACTATAATCCAGTCTCTCAGATTGACATTATATCTTGTTGCCTCTCAACAACAATCATAATCCAGCCTCTCAGATTGATATTATTTCTTGATGTCTGGCAACTACAACTATAATCCAGCCTCTCAACTTGATATTATATCTTGTTGTCTTACAACTACAACTATAATCCACCCTCTTACTCTCAGATTGACATTATATCTTGTTGTCTAGCAACTCCAACTATAATCCAGCCTCCCAGATTGACATTATGTCTTGTTGTCTATCACAACAATCATAATCAAGCCTCTCAGATTGACATTATATCTTGTTGTCGAACAACTACAACTATAATCCAGCCTCTCAGATTGATGTTATATCTTGTTGTCTAGCAACTACAACTATTATTTAGCCTTTAAGATTGGCATTATATCTTGTTGTCGCTCAACAACAATCATAATCCAGCATTGCAGATTGATATTATATCTTGTTGTCTAACAACTACAACTATAATCCAGCCTTTAAGATTGGCATTATATCTTGTTGTCTAGCAACTAAAACTATAATCCAGTCTCTCAGATTGACATTGTATCTTGTTGCCTCTCAACAACAATCATAATCCAGCCTCTCAGATTGATATTATTTCTTGATGTCTGGCAACTACAACTATAATCCAGCCTCTCAGCTTGATATTATATCTTGTTGTCTTAAAACTACAACTATAATCCACCCTCTTACTCTCAGATTGACATTATATCTTGTTGTTTAGTAAATTCAACTATAATCCAGCCTCTCAGATGGACATTATATATCTTGTTGTCTAGCAACTCCAACTATAATCCAGCCAATCAACTAAAACTATAATCCAGCCTCTCAGATTGGCATTCTATCATGTTGCTTTTCAACAACAATCACAATCCAGCTTCTCAGATTGAAATTACATCTTGTTGTCTAACAACTACAACTATAATCCAGCCTCTCAGATTGATATTATATCTTGTTGTCTAGCAACTTCAACTATAATCCAGCCTTTCAGATTGATATTATATCTTGTTTAACAACTACAACTATAATCCAGCCTCTCAGATTGATATTATTTCTTGTTTAACAACTACAACTATAATCCAGCCTCTCAGAATGATATTATATCTTGTTGTCTAGCAACTACAACTATAATCCAGCCTCTCAGATTGACATTATGTCTTGTCGTCTAGCAACTCCAACTATAATCCAGCCTCTCAGATTGATATTATACCTTGTTTAACAACTACAACTATAATCCAGCCTCTCAGATTGACATTATATATTGTTTAACAACTACAACTATAATCCAGCCTCTCAGATTGATGTTATATCTTGTTGTATAGCAACTACAACTATAATCCAGCCTCTCAGGTTGATATTTTTCTTGTTTAACAACTACAACTATAATCCAGCCTCTCAGAATGATATTATATCTTGTTGTCTAGCAACTACAACTATAATCCAGCCTCTCAGATTGACATTATGTCTTGTCGTCTAGCAACTCCAACTATAATCCAGCCTCTCAGATTGATATTATACCTTGTTTAACAACTACAACTATAATCCAGCCTCTCAGATTGACATTATATATTGTTTAACAACTACAACTATAATCCAGCCTCTCAGATTGATGTTATATCTTGTTGTATAGCAACTACAACTATAATCCAGCCTCTCAGATTGATATTATTTCTTGTTTAACAACTACAACTATAATCCAGCCTCTCAGAATGATATTATATCTTGTTGTCTAGCAACTCCAACTATAATCCAGCCTCTCAGATTGATATTATACCTTGTTTAACAACTACAACTATAATCCAGCCTCTCAGATTGACATTATATATTTTTTAACAACTACAACTATAATCCAGCCTCTCAGATTGATGTTATATCTTGTTGTATAGCAACTACAACTATAATCCAGTCTCTCAGATTGACATTATGTCTTGTTGTCTATCAACATCAATCATAATCCAGCCTCTCAATTGACATTATATCATTTTGTCTAACAACTACAACTTTAATTCAGCCTCTCAGATTTATGTCATATCTTGTTTTCTATATAGCTAGCAACTACAACTATAATCCAGCCTTTAAGATTGATATTATACCTTGTTTAACAACTATAACTATAATCCAGCCTCTCAGAATGATGTTATATCTTGTTGTCTAGCAACTACAACTATAATCCAGCCTCTCAGATTGATATTGTATCTTGTTGTCTAGCAACTTCAACTATAATCCAGCCTCTCAGATTGATATTATACCTTGTTTAACAACTTCAACTATAATCCAGCCTCTCAGATTGACATTATATCTTGTTGTCTCCCAACTAAAACTATAATCCAGCCTCTCAGATTGGCATTCTATCTTGTTGCTTCTCAACAACAATCACAATCCAGCTTCTCAGATTGAAACTATATCTTGTTGTCTAACAACTACAACTATAATCCAGCCTCTCAGATTGATATTATATCTTGTTGTCTAGCAACTACAACTATAATCCAGCCTCTCAGATTGACATTGTATCTTGTTGTCTAGCAACTTCAACTATAATCCAGCCTCTCAGTTTAACATTATATCTTGTTGTCTCAACAACAATCATAATCCAGCCTCTCAGCTTGATATTATATCTTGTTGTCTAACAACTACAACTATAATCCTGCCTCTCAGATTGACATTATATCTTGTTGTCTATCAGCTAAAATTATAATCCAGCCTCTCAGATTGATATTATATCTTGTTGTCTAGCAACTCCAACTATAATCCAGCCTCTCAGATTGACATTATGTCTTGTTGTCTATCAACTAAAACTATAATCCAGCCTCTCAGATTGACATTATGTCTTGTTGTCTATCAACAACAATCATAATCCAGCCTCTCAGATTGACATTATATCATTTTGTCTAACAACTACAACTATAATTCAGCCTCTCAGATTGATGTCATATCTTGTTGTTTCTCAACAACAATCATAATCCAGCATTGCAGATTGATATTATATCTTGATGTCTAACAACTACAACTATAATCCAGCCTCTCAGATTGGTATTATATCTTGATGTCTAGCAACTACAACTATAATCCAGCCTCTCAGATTAACATTATATCTTGTTGTCTATCAACTAAAACTATAATCCAGCCTCTCAGATTGGCATTCTACCTTTTTGCTTCTCAACAACAATCACAATCCAGCTTCTCAGATTGAAATTAAATCTTGTTGTTTAACAACTACAACTATAATCCAGCCTCTCAGATTGATATTATATCTTGTTGTCTAGCAACTTCAACTATAATCCAGCCTTTCAGATTGATATTATATCTTGTTTAACAACTACAACTATAATCCAGCCTCTCAGATTGATATTATTTTTTGTTTAACAACTACAACTATAATCCAGCCTCTCAGAATGATATTATATCTTGTTGTCTAGCAACTACAACTATAATCCAGCCTCTCAGATTGACATTATGTCTTGTTGTCTAGCAACTAAAACTATAATCCAGCCTCTCAGATTGATATTATACCTTGTTTAACAACTACAACTATAATCCAGCCTCTCAGATTGACATTATATATTGTTTAACAACTACAACTATAATCCAGCCTCTCAGATTGATGTTATATCTTGCTGTCTAGCAACTACAACTATAATCCAGCCTCTCAGATTGACATTATGTCTTGTCGTCTAGCAACTCCAAGTATAATCCAGCCTCTCAGATTGATATTATACCTTGTTTAACAACTACAACTATAATCCAGCCTCTCAGATTGATATTATTTCTTGTTTAACAACTACAACTATAATCCAGCCTCTCAGAATGATATTATATCTTGTTGTCTAGCAACTCCAACAATAATCCAGCCTCTCAGATTGATATTATACCTTGTTTAACAACTACAACTATAATCCAGCCTCTCAGATTGACATTATATATTGTTTAACAACTACAACTATCATCCAGCCTCTCAGATTGATGTTATATCTTGTTGTATAGCAACTACAACTATAATCCAGTCTCTCAGATTGACATTATGTCTTGTTGTCTATCAACAACAATCATAATCCAGCCTCTCAATTGATATTATATCTTGCTGTCTCGCAACTACAACTATAATCCAGCCTCTCAGAATGATATTATATCTTGTTGTCTAGCAACTACAACTATAATCCAGCCTCTCAGATTGACATTATGTCTTGTCGTCTAGCAACTCCAACTATAATCCAGCCTCTCAGATTGATATTATACCTTGTTTAACAACTACAACTATAATCCAGCCTCTCAGATTGACATTATATATTGTTTAACAACTACAACTATAATCCAGCCTCTCAGATTGATGTTATATCTTGTTGTATAGCAACTACAACTATAATCCAGCCTCTCAGGTTGATATTATTTCTTGTTTAACAACTACAACTATAATCCAGCCTCTCAGAATGATATTATATCTTGTTGTCTAGCAACTACAACTATAATCCAGCCTCTCAGATTGACATTATGTCTTGTCGTCTAGCAACTCCAACTATAATCCAGCCTCTCAGATTGATATTATACCTTGTTTAACAACTACAACTATAATCCAGCCTCTCAGATTGACATTATATATTGTTTAACAACTACAACTATAATCCAGCCTCTCAGATTGATGTTATATCTTGTTGTATAGCAACTACAACTATAATCCAGCCTCTCAGATTGATATTATTTCTTGTTTAACAACTACAACTATAATCCAGCCTCTCAGAATGATATTATATCTTGTTGTCTAGCAACTCCAACTATAATCCAGCCTCTCAGATTGATATTATACCTTGTTTAACAACTACAACTATAATCCAGCCTCTCAGATTGACATTATATATTGTTTAACAACTACAACTATAATCCAGCCTCTCAGATTGATGTTATATCTTGTTGTATAGCAACTACAACTATAATCCAGTCTCTCAGATTGACATTATGTCTTGTTGTCTATCAACAACAATCATAATCCAGCCTCTCAATTGACATTATATCATTTTGTCTAACAACTACAACTTTAATTCAGCCTCTCAGATTTATGTCATATCTTGTTTTCTATATAGCTAGCAACTACAACTATAATCCAGCCTTTAAGATTGATATTATACCTTGTTTAACAACTATAATTATAATCCAGCCTCTCAGAATGATGTTATATCTTGTTGTCTAGCAACTACAACTATAATCCAGCCTCTCAGATTGATATTGTATCTTGTTGTCTAGCAACTTCAACTATAATCCAGCCTCTCAGATTGATATTATACCTTGTTTAACAACTTCAACTATAATCCAGCCTCTCAGATTGACATTATATCTTGTTGTCTCCCAACTAAAACTATAATCCAGCCTCTCAGATTGGCATTCTATCTTGTTGCTTCTCAACAACAATCACAATCCAGCTTCTCAGATTGAAATTATATCTTGTTGTCTAACAACTACAACTATAATCCAGCCTCTCAGATTGATATTATATCTTGTTGTCTAGCAACTACAACTATAATCCAGCCTCTCAGATTGACATTGTATCTTGTTGTCTAGCAACTTCAACTATAATCCAGCCTCTCAGTTTAACATTATATCTTGTTGTCTCAACAACAATCATAATCCAGCCTCTCAGCTTGATATTATATCTTGTTGTCTAACAACTACAACTATAATCCTGCCTCTCAGATTGACATTATATCTTGTTGTCTATCAGCTAAAATTATAATCCAGCCTCTCAGATTGATATTATATCTTGTTGTCTAGCAACTCCAACTATAATCCAGCCTCTCAGATTGACATTATGTCTTGTTGTCTATCAACAACAATCATAATCCAGCCTCTCAGATTGACATTATATCATTTTGTCTAACAACTACAACTATAATCCAGCCTCTCAGATTGATGTCATATCTTGTTGTTTCTCAACAACAATCATAATCCAGCATTGCAGATTGATATTATATCTTGATGTCTAACAACTACAACTATAATCCAGCCTCTCAGATTGGTATTATATCTTGATGTCTAGCAACTACAACTATAATCCAGCCTCTCAGATTAACATTATATCTTGTTGTCTATCAACTAAAACTATAATCCGGCCTCTCAGATTGGCATTCTATCTTGTTGCTTCTCAACAACAATCACAATCCAGCTTCTCAGATTGAAATTAAATCTTGTTGTCTAACAACTACAACTATAATCCAGCCTCTCAGATTGATATTATATCTTGTTGTCTAGCAACTTCAACTATAATCCAGCCTTTCAGATTGATATTATATCTTGTTTAACAACTACAACTATAATCCAGCCTCTCAGATTGATATTATTTCTTGTTTAACAACTACAACTATAATCCAGCCTCTCAAAATGATATTATATCTTGTTGTCTAGCAACTACAACTATAATCCAGCCTCTCAGATTGACATTATGTCTTGTTGTCTAGCAACTCCAACTATAATCCAGCCTCTCAGATTGATATTATTTCTTGTTTAACAACTACAACTATAATCCAGCCTTTCAGAATGATATTATATCTTGTTGTCTAGCAACTCCAACTATAATCCAGCCTCTCAGATTGATATTATACCTTGTTTAACAACTACAACTATAATCCAGCCTCTCAGATTGACATTATATATTGTTTAACAACTACAACTATAATCCAGCCTCTCAGATTGACATTATATCATTTTGTCTAACAACTACAACTATAATCCAGCCTCTCAGATTGATGTCATATCTTGTTGTTTCTCAACAACAATCATAATCCAGCATTGCAGATTGATATTATATCTTGATGTCTAACAACTACAACTATAATCCAGCCTCTCAGATTGGTATTATATCTTGATGTCTAGCAACTACAACTATAATCCAGCCTCTCAGATTAACATTATATCTTGTTGTCTATCAACTAAAACTATAATCCAGCCTCTCAGATTGGCATTCTATCTTGTTGCTTCTCAACAACAATCACAATCCAGCTTCTCAGATTGAAATTAAATCTTGTTGTCTAACAACTACAACTATAATCCAGCCTCTCAGATTGATATTATATCTTGTTGTCTAGCAACTTCAACTATAATCCAGCCTTTCAGATTGATATTATATCTTGTTTAACAACTACAACTATAATCCAGCCTCTCAGATTGATATTATTTCTTGTTTAACAACTACAACTATAATCCAGCCTCTCAGAATGATATTATATCTTGTTGTCTAGCAACTACAACTATAATCCAGCCTCTCAGATTGACATTATGTCTTGTTGTCTAGCAACTCCAACTATAATCCAGCCTCTCAGATTGATATTATACCTTGTTTAACAACTACAACTATAATCCAGCCTCTCAGATTGACATTATATATTGTTTAACAACTACAACTATAATCCAGCCTCTCAGATTGATGTTATATCTTGTTGTCTAGCAACTACAACTATAATCCAGCCTTTCAGATTGACATTATGTCTTGTCGTCTAGCAACTCCAACTATAATCCAGCCTCTCACATTGATATTATACCTTGTTTAACAACTACAACTATAATCCAGCCTCTCAGATTGATATTATACCTTGTTTAACAACTACAACTATAATCCAGCCTCTCAGATTGACATTATATATTGTTGCTTCTCAACAACAATCACAATCCAGCTTCTCAGATTGAAATTAAATCTTGTTGTCTAACAACTACAACTATAATCCAGCCTCTCAGATTGATATTATATCTTGTTGTCTAGCAACTTCAACTATAATCCAGCCTTTCAGATTGATATTATATCTTGTTTAACAACTACAACTATAATCCAGCCTCTCAGATTGATATTATTTCTTGTTTAACAACTACAACTATAATCCAGCCTCTCAGATTGATATTATATCTTGTTGTCTAGCAACTTCAACTATAATCCAGCCTTTCAGATTGATATTATATCTTGATGTCTAACAACTACAACTATAATCCAGCCTCTCAGATTGGTATTATATCTTGATGTCTAGCAACTACAACTATAATCCAGCCTCTCAGATTAACATTATATCTTGTTGTCTATCAACTAAAACTATAATCCGGCCTCTCAGATTGGCATTCTATCTTGTTGCTTCTCAACAACAATCACAATCCAGCTTCTCAGATTGAAATTAAATCTTGTTGTCTAACAACTACAACTATAATCCAGCCTCTCAGATTGATATTATATCTTGTTGTCTAGCAACTTCAACTATAATCCAGCCTTTCAGATTGATATTATATCTTGTTTAACAACTACAACTATAATCCAGCCTCTCAGATTGATATTATTTCTTGTTTAACAACTACAACTATAATCCAGCCTCTCAAAATGATATTATATCTTGTTGTCTAGCAACTACAACTATAATCCAGCCTCTCAGATTGATGTTATATCTTGTTGTATAGCAACTACAACTATAATCCAGCCTCTCAGATTGATATTATTTCTTGTTTAACACTACAACTATAATCCAGCCTCTCAGATTGATGTTATATCTTGTTGTATAGCAACTACAACTATAATCCAGTCTCTCAGATTGACATTATGTCTTGTTGTCTATCAACAACAATCATAATCCAGCCTCTCAATTGATATTATATCTTGCTGTCTAGCAACTACAACTATAATCCAGCCTCTCAGATTGACATTATGTCTTGTCGTCTAGCAACTACAACTATAATCCAGCCTCTCAGATTGATATTATACCTTGTTTAACAACTATAACTATAATCAAGCCTCTCAGATTGACATTATATATTGTTTAACAACTTCAACTATAATCCAGCCTCTCAGATTGACATTATATCTTGTTGTCTCCCAACTAAAACTATAATCCAGCCTCTCAGATTGGCATTCTATCTTGTTGCTTCTCAACAACAATCACAATCCAGCTTCTCAGATTGAAATTATATCTTGTTGTCTAACAACTACAACTATAATCCAGCCTCTCAGATTGATATTATATCTTGTTGTCTAGCAACTACAACTATAATCCAGCCTCTCAGATTGACATTGTATCTTGTTGTCTAGCAACTTCAACTATAATCCAGCCTCTCAGTTTAACATTATATCTTGTTGTCTCAACAACAATCATAATCCAGCCTCTCAGCTTGATATTATATCTTGTTGTCTAACAACTACAACTATAATCCTGCCTCTCAGATTGACATTATATCTTGTTGTCTATCAGCTAAAATTATAATCCAGCCTCTCAGATTGATATTATATCTTGTTGTCTAGCAACTCCAACTATAATCCAGCCTCTCAGATTGACATTATGTCTTGTTGTCTATCAACAACAATCATAATCCAGCCTCTCAGATTGACATTATATCATTTTGTCTAACAACTACAACTATAATCCAGCCTCTCAGATTGATGTCATATCTTGTTGTTTCTCAACAACAATCATAATCCAGCATTGCAGATTGATATTATATCTTGATGTCTAACAACTACAACTATAATCCAGCCTCTCAGATTGGTATTATATCTTGATGTCTAGCAACTACAACTATAATCCAGCCTCTCAGATTAACATTATATCTTGTTGTCTATCAACTAAAACTATAATCCGGCCTCTCAGATTGGCATTCTATCTTGTTGCTTCTCAACAACAATCACAATCCAGCTTCTCAGATTGAAATTAAATCTTGTTGTCTAACAACTACAACTATAATCCAGCCTCTCAGATTGATATTATATCTTGTTGTCTAGCAACTTCAACTATAATCCAGCCTTTCAGATTGATATTATATCTTGTTTAACAACTACAACTATAATCCAGCCTCTCAGATTGATATTATTTCTTGTTTAACAACTACAACTATAATCCAGCCTCTCAAAATGATATTATATCTTGTTGTCTAGCAACTACAACTATAATCCAGCCTCTCAGATTGACATTATGTCTTGTTGTCTAGCAACTCCAACTATAATCCAGCCTCTCAGATTGATATTATATCTTGTTGTATAGCAACTACAACTATAATCCATTCTCTCAGATTGATATTATTTCTTGTTTAACAACTACAACTATAATCCAGCCTCTCAGAATGATATTATATCTTGTTGTCTAGCAACTCCAACTATAATCCAGCCTCTCAGATTGATATTATACCTTGTTTAACAACTACAACTATAATCCAGCCTCTCAGATTGACATTATATATTGTTTAACAACTACAACTATAATCCAGCCTCTCAGATTGATGTTATATCTTGTTGTATAGCAACTACAACTATAATCCAGCCTCTCAGATTGATATTATTTCTTGTTTAACAACTACAACTATAATCCAGCCTCTCAGATTGACATTATATCATTTTGTCTAACAACTACAACTATAATCCAGCCTCTCAGATTGATGTCATATCTTGTTGTTTCTCAACAACAATCATAATCCAGCATTGCAGATTGATATTATATCTTGATGTCTAACAACTACAACTATAATCCAGCCTCTCAGATTGGTATTATATCTTGATGTCTAGCAACTACAACTATAATCCAGCCTCTCAGATTAACATTATATCTTGTTGTCTATCAACTAAAACTATAATCCAGCCTCTCAGATTGGCATTCTATCTTGTTGCTTCTCAACAACAATCACAATCCAGCTTCTCAGATTGAAATTAAATCTTGTTGTCTAACAACTACAACTATAATCCAGCCTCTCAGATTGATATTATATCTTGTTGTCTAGCAACTTCAACTATAATCCAGCCTTTCAGATTGATATTATATCTTGTTTAACAACTACAACTATAATCCAGCCTCTCAGATTGACATTATATATTGTTTAACAACTACAACTATAATCCAGCCTCTCAGATTGATGTTATATCTTGTTGTATAGCAACTACAACTATAATCCAGCCTCTCAGATTGATATTATTTCTTGTTTAACACTACAACTATAATCCAGCCTCTCAGAATGATATTATATCTTGTTGTCTAGCAACTCCAACTATAATCCAGCCTTTCAGGTTGATATTATACCTTGTTTAACAACTACAACTATAATCCAGCCTCTCAGATTGACATTATATATTGTTTAACAACTACAACTATAATCCAGCCTCTCAGATTGATGTTATATCTTGTTGTATAGCAACTACAACTATAATCCAGCCTCTCAGATTGATATTATATCTTGTTGTATAGCAACTACAACTATAATCCAGTCTCTCAGATTGACATTATGTCTTGTTGTCTATCAACAACAATCATAATCCAGCCTCTCAATTGACATTATATCATTTTGTCTAACAACTACAACTTTAATTCAGCCTCTCAGATTTATGTCATATCTTGTTTTCTATATAGCTAGCAACTACAACTATAATCCAGCCTTTAAGATTGATATTATACCTTGTTTAACAACTACAACTATAATCCAGCCTCTCAGAATGATATTATATCTTGTTGTCTAGCAACTACAACTATAATCCAGCCTCTCAGATTGACATTGTATCTTGTTGTCTAGCAACTTCAACTATAATCCAGCCTCTCAGATTGATATTATACCTTGTTTAACAACTTCAACTATAATCCAGCCTTTCAGATTGATATTATATCTTGTTTAACAACTACAACTATAATCCAGCCTCTCAGATTGATATTATTTCTTGTTTAACAACTACAACTATAATCCAGCCTCTCAAAATGATATTATATCTTGTTGTCTAGCAACTACAACTATAATCCAGCCTCTCAGATTGACATTATGTCTTGTTGTCTAGCAACTCCAACTATAATCCAGCCTCTCAGATTGATGTTATATCTTGTTGTATAGCAACTACAACTATAATCCAGCCTCTCAGATTGATATTATTTCTTGTTTAACAACTACAACTATAATCCAGCCTCTCAGAATAATATTATATCTTGTTGTCTAGCAACTCCAACTATAATCCAGCCTCTCAGATTGATATTATACCTTGTTTAACAACTACAACTATAATCCAGCCTCTCAGATTGACATTATATATTGTTTAACAACTACAACTATAATCCAGCCTCTCAGATTGATGTTATATCTTGTTGTATAGCAACTACAACTATAATCCAGTCTCTCAGATTGACATTATGTCTTGTTGTCTATCAACAACAATCATAATCCAGCCTCTCAAATTGACATTATATCATTTTGTCTAACAACTACAACTTTAATTCAGCCTCTCAGATTTATGTCATATCTTGTTTTCTATATAGCTAGCAACTACAACTATAATCCAGCCTTTAAGATTGATATTATACCTTGTTTAACAACTATAACTATAATCCAGCCTCTCAGAATGATGTTATATCTTGTTGTCTAGCAACTACAACTATAATCCAGCCTCTCAGATTGACATTGTATCTTGTTGTCTAGCAACTTCAACTATAATCCAGCCTCTCAGATTGACATTATATCTTGTTGTCTCCCAACTAAAACTATAATCCAGCCTCTCAGATTGGCATTCTATCTTGTTGCTTCTCAACAACAATAACAATCCAACTTCGCAGATTGAAATGATATCTTGTTGTCTAACAACTACAACTATAATCCAGCCTCTCAGATTGATATTATATCTTGTTGTCTAGCAACTTCAACTATAATCCAGCCTTTCAGATTGATGTTATATCTTGTTTAACAACTACAACTATAATCCAGCCTCTCAGATTGATATTATATCTTGTTGTCTAGCAACTCCAACTATAATCCAGCCTCTCAGATTGATATTATACCTTGTTTAACAACTACAACTATAATCCAGCCTCTCAGATTGACATTATGTCTTGTTGTCTAGCAACTCCAACTATAATCCAGCCTCTCAGATTGATATTATACCTTGTTTAACAACTACAACTATAATCCAGCCTCTCAGATTGACATTATATATTGTTTAACAACTACAACTATAATCCAGCCTCTCAGATTGATGTTATATCTTGTTGTATAGCAACTACAACTATAATCCAGCCTCTCAGATTGACATTATGTCTTGTTGTCTATCAACAACAATCATAATCCAGCCTCTCAAATTGACATTATATCATTTTGTCTAACAACTACAACTTTAATTCAGCCTCTCAGATTTATGTCATATCTTGTTTTCTATATAGCTAGCAACTACAACTATAATCCAGCCTTTGAGATTGATATTATACCTTGTTTAACAACTATAACTATAATCCAGCCTCTCAGAATGATGTTATATCTTGTTGTCTAGCAACTACAACTATAATCCAGCCTCTCAGATTGACATTGTATCTTGTTGTCTAGCAACTTCAACTATAATCCAGCCTCTCAGATTGACATTATATCTTGTTGTCTCCCAACTAAAACTATAATCCAGCCTCTCAGATTGGCATTCTATCTTGTTGCTTCTCAACAACAATAACAATCCAACTTCGCAGATTGAAATGATATCTTGTTGTCTAACAACTACAACTATAATCCAGCCTCTCAGATTGATATTATATCTTGTTGTCTAGCAACTTCAACTATAATCCAGCCTTTCAGATTGATGTTATATCTTGTTTAACAACTACAACTATAATCCAGCCTCTCAGATTGATATTATTTCTTGTTGTCTAGCAACTCCAACTATAATCCAGCCTCTCAGATTGATATTATACCTTGTTTAACAACTACAACTATAATCCAGCCTCTCAGATTGACATTATGTCTTGTTGTCTAGCAACTCCAACTATAATCCAGCCTCTCAGATTGATATTATACCTTGTTTAACAACTACAACTATAATCCAGCCTCTCAGATTGACATTATATATTGTTTAACAACTACAACTATAATCCAGCCTCTCAGATTGATGTTATATCTTGTTGTATAGCAACTACAACTATAATCCAGCCTCTCAGATTGATATTATTTGTTGTTTAACAACTACAACTATAATCCAGCCTCTCAGAATGATATTATATCTTGTTGTCTAGCAACTCCAACTATAATCCAGCCTCTCAGATTGATATTATACCTTGTTTAACAACTACAACTATAATCCAGCCTCTCAGATTGACATTATATATTGTTTAACAACTACAACTATAATCCAGTCTCTCAGATTGATGTTATATCTTGTTGTATAGCACCTACAACTATAATCCAGCCTCTCAGATTGATATTATTTCTTGTTTAACAACTACAACTATAATCCAGCCTCTCAGAATGATATTATATCTTGTTGTCTAGCAACTCCAACTATAATCCAGCCTCTCAGATTGATATTATACCTTGTTTAACAACTACAACTATAATCCAGCCTCTCAGATTGACATTATATATTGTTTAACAACTACAACTATAATCCAGCCTCTCAGATTGATGTTATATCTTGTTGTAACGCAACTACAACTATAATCCAGTCTCTCAGATTGACATTATGTCTTGTTGTCTATCAACAACAATCATAATCCAGCCTCTCAATTGACATTATATCATTTTGTCTAACAACTACAACTTTAATTCAGCCTCTCAGATTTATGTCATATCTTGTTTTCTAGCAACTACAACTATAATCCAGCCTTTAAGATTGATAGTATACCTTGTTTAACAACTACAACTATAATCCAGCCTCTCAGATTGACATTATATATTGTTTAACAACTACAACTATAATCCAGCCTCTCAGAATGATGTTATATCTTGTTGTCTAGCAACTACAACTATAATCCAGCCTCTCAGATTGACATTATATCTTGTTGTCTCCCAACTAAAACTATAATCCAGCCTCTCAGATTGGCATTCTATCTTGTTGCTTCTCAACAACAATCACAATCCAGCTTCTCAGATTGAAATTATATCTTGTTGTCTAACAACTACAACTATAATCCAGCCTCTCAGATTGATATAATATCTTGTTGTCTAGCAACTACAACTATAATCCAGCCTCTCAGATTGACATTGTATCTTGTTGTTTAGCAACTTCAACTATAATCCAGCCTCTCAGTTTAACATTATATCTTGTTGTCTCAACAACAATCATAATCCAGCCTCTCAGCTTGATATTATATCTTGTTGTCTAACAACTACAACTATAATCCAGCCTCTCAGATTGATATTATACCTTGTTTAACAACTACAACTATAATCCAGCCTCTCAGATTGACATTATATATTGTTTAACAACTACAACTATAATCCAGCCTCTCAGATTGATGTTATATCTTGTTGTCTAGCAACTACAACTATAATCCAGCCTTTCAGATTGACATTATGTCTTGTCGTCTAGCAACTCCAACTATAATCCAGCCTCTCAGATTGATATTATACCTTGTTTAACAACTACAACTATAATCCAGCCTCTCAGATTGACATTATATATTGTTTAACAACTACAACTATAATCCAGCCTCTCAGATTGATGTTATATCTTGTTGTATAGCAACTACAACTATAATCCAGCCTCTCAGATTGATATTATTTCTTGTTTAACACTACAACTATAATCCAGCCTCTCAGATTGATGTTATATCTTGTTGTATAGCAACTACAACTATAATCCAGTCTCTCAGATTGACATTATGTCTTGTTGTCTATCAACAACAATCATAATCCAGCCTCTCAATTGATATTATATCTTGCTGTCTAGCAACTACAACTATAATCCAGCCTCTCAGATTGACATTATGTCTTGTCGTCTAGCAACTACAACTATAATCCAGCCTCTCAGATTGATATTATACCTTGTTTAACAACTATAACTATAATCAAGCCTCTCAGATTGACATTATATATTGTTTAACAACTTCAACTATAATCCAGCCTCTCAGATTAACATTATATCTTGTTGTCTATCAACTAAAACTATAATCCAGCCTCTCAGATTGGCATTCTATCTTGTTGCTTCTCAACAACAATCACAATCCAGCTTCTCAGATTGAAATTAAATCTTGTTGTCTAACAACTACAACTATAATCCAGCCTCTCAGATTGATATTATATCTTGTTGTCTAGCAACTTCAACTATAATCCAGCCTTTCAGATTGATATTATATCTTGTTTAACAACTACAACTATAATCCAGCCTCTCAGATTGACATTATATATTGTTTAACAACTACAACTATAATCCAGCCTCTCAGATTGATGTTATATCTTGTTGTATAGCAACTACAACTATAATCCAGCCTCTCAGATTGATATTATTTCTTGTTTAACACTACAACTATAATCCAGCCTCTCAGAATGATATTATATCTTGTTGTCTAGCAACTCCAACTATAATCCAGCCTTTCAGGTTGATATTATACCTTGTTTAACAACTACAACTATAATCCAGCCTCTCAGATTGACATTATATATTGTTTAACAACTACAACTATAATCCAGCCTCTCAGATTGATGTTATATCTTGTTGTATAGCAACTACAACTATAATCCAGCCTCTCAGATTGATATTATATCTTGTTGTATAGCAACTACAACTATAATCCAGTCTCTCAGATTGACATTATGTCTTGTTGTCTATCAACAACAATCATAATCCAGCCTCTCAATTGACATTATATCATTTTGTCTAACAACTACAACTTTAATTCAGCCTCTCAGATTTATGTCATATCTTGTTTTCTATATAGCTAGCAACTACAACTATAATCCAGCCTTTAAGATTGATATTATACCTTGTTTAACAACTACAACTATAATCCAGCCTCTCAGAATGATATTATATCTTGTTGTCTAGCAACTACAACTATAATCCAGCCTCTCAGATTGACATTGTATCTTGTTGTCTAGCAACTTCAACTATAATCCAGCCTCTCAGATTGATATTATACCTTGTTTAACAACTTCAACTAAAATCCAGCCTCTCAGATTGACATTATATCTTGTTGTCTCCCAACTAAAACTATAATCCAGCCTCTCAGATTGGCATTCTATCTCGTTGCTTCTCAACAACAATCACAATCCAGCTTCTCAGATTGAAATTATATCTTGTTGTCTAACAACTACAACTATAATCCAGCCTCTCAGATTGATATTATATCTTGTTGTCTAGCAACTTCAACTATAATCCAGCCTCTCAGTTTAACATTATATCTTGTTGTCTCAACAACAATCATAATCCAGCCTCTCAGCTTGATATTATATCTTGTTGTCTAACAACTACAACTATAATCCTGCCTCTCAGATTGACATTATATCTTGTTGTCTATCAGCTAAAATTATAATCCAGCCTCTCAGATTAATATTATATCTTGTTGTCTAGCAACTCCAACTATAATCCAGCCTCTCAGATTGACATTATGTCTTGTTGTCTATCAACAACAATCATAATCCAGCCTCTCAGATTGACATTATATCATTTTGTCTAACAACTACAACTATAATCCAGCCTCTCAGATTGATGTCATATCTTGTTGTTTCTCAACAACAATCATAATCCAGCATTGCAGATTGATATTATATCTTGATGTCTAACAACTACAACTATAATCCAGCCTCTCAGATTGGTATTATATCTTGATGTCTAGCAACTACAACTATAATCCAGCCTCTCAGATTAACATTATATCTTGTTGTCTATCAACTAAAACTATAATCCAGCCTCTCAGATTGGCATTCTATCTTGTTGCTTCTCAACAACAATCACAATCCAGCTCCTCAGATTGAAATTAAATCTTGTTGTCTAACAACTACAACTATAATCCAGCCTCTCAGATTGATATTATATCTTGTTGTCTAGCAACTTCAACTATAATCCAGCCTTTCAGATTGATATTATATCTTGTTTAACAACTACAACTATAATCCAGCCTCTCAGATTGATATTATTTCTTGTTTAACAACTACAACTATAATCCAGCCTCTCAAAATGATATTATATCTTGTTGTCTAGCAACTACAACTATAATCCAGCCTCTCAGATTGACATTATGTCTTGTTGTCTAGCAACTCCAACTATAATCCAGCCTCTCAGATTGATGTTATATCTTGTTGTATAGCAACTACAACTATAATCCAGCCTCTCAGATTGATATTATTTCTTGTTTAACAACTACAACTATAATCCAGCCTCTCAGAATAATATTATATCTTGTTGTCTAGCAACTCCAACTATAATCCAGCCTCTCAGATTGATATTATACCTTGTTTAACAACTACAACTATAATCCAGCCTCTCAGATTGACATTATATATTGTTTAACAACTACAACTATAATCCAGCCTCTCAGATTGATGTTATATCTTGTTGTATAGCAACTACAACTATAATCCAGTCTCTCAGATTGACATTATGTCTTGTTGTCTATCAACAACAATCATAATCCAGCCTCTCAAATTGACATTATATCATTTTGTCTAACAACTACAACTTTAATTCAGCCTCTCAGATTTATGTCATATCTTGTTTTCTATATAGCTAGCAACTACAACTATAATCCAGCCTTTAAGATTGATATTATACCTTGTTTAACAACTATAACTATAATCCAGCCTCTCAGAATGATGTTATATCTTGTTGTCTAGCAACTACAACTATAATCCAGCCTCTCAGATTGACATTGTATCTTGTTGTCTGGCAACTTCAACTATAATCCAGCCTCTCAGATTGACATTATATCTTGTTGTCTCCCAACTAAAACTATAATCCAGCCTCTCAGATTGGCATTCTATCTTGTTGCTTCTCAACAACAATAACAATCCAACTTCGCAGATTGAAATGATATCTTGTTGTCTAACAACTACAACTATAATCCAGCCTCTCAGATTGATATTATATCTTGTTGTCTAGCAACTTCAACTATAATCCAGCCTTTCAGATTGATGTTATATCTTGTTTAACAACTACAACTATAATCCAGCCTCTCAGATTGATATTATATCTTGTTGTCTAGCAACTCCAACTATAATCCAGCCTCTCAGATTGATATTATACCTTGTTTAACAACTACAACTATAATCCAGCCTCTCAGATTGACATTATGTCTTGTTGTCTAGCAACTCCAACTATAATCCAGCCTCTCAGATTGATATTATACCTTGTTTAACAACTACAACTATAATCCAGCCTCTCAGATTGACATTATATATTGTTTAACAACTACAACTATAATCCAGCCTCTCAGATTGATGTTATATCTTGTTGTATAGCAACTACAACTATAATCCAGCCTCTCAGATTGACATTATGTCTTGTTGTCTATCAACAACAATCATAATCCAGCCTCTCAAATTGACATTATATCATTTTGTCTAACAACTACAACTTTAATTCAGCCTCTCAGATTTATGTCATATCTTGTTTTCTATATAGCTAGCAACTACAACTATAATCCAGCCTTTAAGATTGATATTATACCTTGTTTAACAACTATAACTATAATCCAGCCTCTCAGAATGATGTTATATCTTGTTGTCTAGCAACTACAACTATAATCCAGCCTCTCAGATTGACATTGTATCTTGTTGTCTAGCAACTTCAACTATAATCCAGCCTCTCAGATTGACATTATATCTTGTTGTCTCCCAACTAAAACTATAATCCAGCCTCTCAGATTGGCATTCTATCTTGTTGCTTCTCAACAACAATAACAATCCAACTTCGCAGATTGAAATGATATCTTGTTGTCTAACAACTACAACTATAATCCAGCCTCTCAGATTGATATTATATCTTGTTGTCTAGCAACTTCAACTATAATCCAGCCTTTCAGATTGATGTTATATCTTGTTTAACAACTACAACTATAATCCAGCCTCTCAGATTGATATTATTTCTTGTTGTCTAGCAACTCCAACTATAATCCAGCCTCTCAGATTGATATTATACCTTGTTTAACAACTACAACTATAATCCAGCCTCTCAGATTGACATTATGTCTTGTTGTCTAGCAACTCCAACTATAATCCAGCCTCTCAGATTGATATTATACCTTGTTTAACAACTACAACTATAATCCAGCCTCTCAGATTGACATTATATATTGTTTAACAACTACAACTATAATCCAGCCTCTCAGATTGATGTTATATCTTGTTGTATAGCAACTACAACTATAATCCAGCCTCTCAGATTGATATTATTTCTTGTTTAACAACTACAACTATAATCCAGCCTCTCAGAATGATATTATATCTTGTTGTCTAGCAACTCCAACTATAATCCAGCCTCTCAGATTGATATTATACCTTGTTTAACAACTACAACTATAATCCAGCCTCTCAGATTGACATTATATATTGTTTAACAACTACAACTATAATCCAGTCTCTCAGATTGATGTTATATCTTGTTGTATAGCAACTACAACTATAATCCAGCCTCTCAGATTGATATTATTTCTTGTTTAACAACTACAACTATAATCCAGCCTCTCAGAATGATATTATATCTTGTTGTCTAGCAACTCCAACTATAATCCAGCCTCTCAGATTGATATTATACCTTGTTTAACAACTACAACTATAATCCAGCCTCTCAGATTGACATTATATATTGTTTAACAACTACAACTATAATCCAGCCTCTCAGATTGATGTTATATCTTGTTGTAACGCAACTACAACTATAATCCAGTCTCTCAGATTGACATTATGTCTTGTTGTCTATCAACAACAATCATAATCCAGCCTCTCAATTGACATTATATCATTTTGTCTAACAACTACAACTTTAATTCAGCCTCTCAGATTTATGTCATATCTTGTTTTCTAGCAACTACAACTATAATCCAGCCTTTAAGATTGATAGTATACCTTGTTTAACAACTACAACTATAATCCAGCCTCTCAGATTGACATTATATATTGTTTAACAACTACAACTATAATCCAGCCTCTCAGAATGATGTTATATCTTGTTGTCTAGCAACTACAACTATAATCCAGCCTCTCAGATTGACATTATATCTTGTTGTCTCCCAACTAAAACTATAATCCAGCCTCTCAGATTGGCATTCTATCTTGTTGCTTCTCAACAACAATCACAATCCAGCTTCTCAGATTGAAATTATATCTTGTTGTCTAACAACTACAACTATAATCCAGCCTCTC
Organism: Mytilus galloprovincialis; assembly: GCF_965363235.1. NCBI lineage: Eukaryota > Metazoa > Mollusca > Bivalvia > Mytilida > Mytilidae > Mytilus > Mytilus galloprovincialis. Next base: position 59,366,288 of record NC_134851.1, on the reverse strand, counting down.
AGATTGATATAATATCTTGTTGTCTAGCAACTACAACTATAATCCAGCCTCTCAGATTGACATTGTATCTTGTTGTTTAGCAACTTCAACTATAATCCAGCCTCTCAGTTTAACATTATATCTTGTTGTCTCAACAACAATCATAATCCAGCCTCTCAGCTTGATATTATATCTTGTTGTCTAACAACTACAACTATAATCCAGCCTCTCAGATTGATATTATACCTTGTTTAACAACTACAACTATAATCCAGCCTCTCAGATTGACATTATATATTGTTTAACAACTACAACTATAATCCAGCCTCTCAGATTGATGTTATATCTTGTTGTCTAGCAACTACAACTATAATCCAGCCTTTCAGATTGACATTATGTCTTGTCGTCTAGCAACTCCAACTATAATCCAGCCTCTCAGATTGATATTATACCTTGTTTAACAACTACAACTATAATCCAGCCTCTCAGATTGACATTATATATTGTTTAACAACTACAACTATAATCCAGCCTCTCAGATTGATGTTATATCTTGTTGTATAGCAACTACAACTATAATCCAGCCTCTCAGATTGATATTATTTCTTGTTTAACAACTACAACTATAATCCAGCCTCTCAGAATGATATTATATCTTGTTGTCTAGCAACTCCAACTATAATCCAGCCTCTCAGATTGATATTATACCTTGTTTAACAACTACAACTATAATCCAGCCTCTCAGATTGACATTATATAATGTTTAACAACTACAACTATAATCCAGCCTCTCAGATTGATGTTATATCTTGTTGTATAGCAACTACAACTATAATCCAGCCTCTCAGATTGATATTATTTCTTGTTTAACAACTACAACTATAATCCAGCCTCTCAGATTGATATTATATCTTGTAGTTTAGCAACTGCAACTATAATCCAGCCTCTCAGATTGACATTATATCTTGTTGTCTAGCAACTAAAACTATAATCCAGTCTCTCAGATTGACATTATATCTTGTTGCCTCTCAACAACAATCATAATCCAGCCTCTCAGATTGATATTATTTCTTGATGTCTGGCAACTACAACTATAATCCAGCCTCTCAACTTGATATTATATCTTGTTGTCTTACAACTACAACTATAATCCACCCTCTTACTCTCAGATTGACATTATATCTTGTTGTCTAGCAACTCCAACTATAATCCAGCCTCCCAGATTGACATTATGTCTTGTTGTCTATCACAACAATCATAATCAAGCCTCTCAGATTGACATTATATCTTGTTGTCGAACAACTACAACTATAATCCAGCCTCTCAGATTGATGTTATATCTTGTTGTCTAGCAACTACAACTATTATTTAGCCTTTAAGATTGGCATTATATCTTGTTGTCGCTCAACAACAATCATAATCCAGCATTGCAGATTGATATTATATCTTGTTGTCTAACAACTACAACTATAATCCAGCCTTTAAGATTGGCATTATATCTTGTTGTCTAGCAACTAAAACTATAATCCAGTCTCTCAGATTGACATTGTATCTTGTTGCCTCTCAACAACAATCATAATCCAGCCTCTCAGATTGATATTATTTCTTGATTTCTGGCAACTACAACTATAATCCAGCCTCTCAGCTTGATATTATATCTTGTTGTCTTAAAACTACAACTATAATCCACCCTCTTACTCTCAGATTGACATTATATCTTGTTGTTTAGTAATTTCAACTATAATCCAGCCTCTCAGATGGACATTATATATCTTGTTGTCTAGCAACTCCAACTATAATCCAGCCAATCAACTAAAACTATAATCCAGCCTCTCAGATTGGCATTCTATCATGTTGCTTTTCAACAACAATCACAATCCAGCTTCTCAGATTGAAATTACATCTTGTTGTCTAACAACTACAACTATAATCCAGCCTCTCAGATTGATATTATATCTTGTTGTCTAGCAACTTCAACTATAATCCAGCCTTTCAGATTGATATTATATCTTGTTTAACAACTACAACTATAATCCAGCCTCTCAGATTGATATTATTTCTTGTTTAACAACTACAACTATAATCCAGCCTCTCAGAATGATATTATATCTTGTTGTCTAGCAACTACAACTATAATCCAGCCTCTCAGATTGACATTATGTCTTGTCGTCTAGCAACTCCAACTATAATCCAGCCTCTCAGATTGATATTATACCTTGTTTAACAACTACAACTATAATCCAGCCTCTCAGATTGACATTATATATTGTTTAACAACTACAACTATAATCCAGCCTCTCAGATTGATGTTATATCTTGTTGTATAGCAACTACAACTATAATCCAGCCTCTCAGATTGATATTATTTCTTGTTTAACAACTACAACTATAATCCAGCCTCTCAGATTGATATTATTTCTTGTTTAACAACTACAACTATAATCCAGCCTCTCAGAATGATATTATATCTTGTTGTCTAGCAACTCCAACTATAATCCAGCCTCTCAGATTGATATTATACCTTGTTTAACAACTACAACTATAATCCAGCCTCTCAGATTGACATTATATAATGTTTAACAACTACAACTATAATCCAGCCTCTCAGATTGATGTTATATCTTGTTGTATAGCAACTACAACTATAATCCAGCCTCTCAGATTGATATTATTTCTTGTTTAACAACTACAACTATAATCCAGCCTCTCAGATTGATATTATATCTTGTAGTTTAGCAACTGCAACTATAATCCAGCCTCTCAGATTGACATTATATCTTGTTGTCTAGCAACTAAAACTATAATCCAGTCTCTCAGATTGACATTATATCTTGTTGCCTCTCAACAACAATCATAATCCAGCCTCTCAGATTGATATTATTTCTTGATGTCTGGCAACTACAACTATAATCCAGCCTCTCAACTTGATATTATATCTTGTTGTCTTACAACTACAACTATAATCCACCCTCTTACTCTCAGATTGACATTATATCTTGTTGTCTAGCAACTCCAACTATAATCCAGCCTCCCAGATTGACATTATGTCTTGTTGTCTATCACAACAATCATAATCAAGCCTCTCAGATTGACATTATATCTTGTTGTCGAACAACTACAACTATAATCCAGCCTCTCAGATTGATGTTATATCTTGTTGTCTAGCAACTACAACTATTATTTAGCCTTTAAGATTGGCATTATATCTTGTTGTCGCTCAACAACAATCATAATCCAGCATTGCAGATTGATATTATATCTTGTTGTCTAACAACTACAACTATAATCCAGCCTTTAAGATTGGCATTATATCTTGTTGTCTAGCAACTAAAACTATAATCCAGTCTCTCAGATTGACATTGTATCTTGTTGCCTCTCAACAACAATCATAATCCAGCCTCTCAGATTGATATTATTTCTTGATGTCTGGCAACTACAACTATAATCCAGCCTCTCAGCTTGATATTATATCTTGTTGTCTTAAAACTACAACTATAATCCACCCTCTTACTCTCAGATTGACATTATATCTTGTTGTTTAGTAATTTCAACTATAATCCAGCCTCTCAGATGGACATTATATATCTTGTTGTCTAGCAACTCCAACTATAATCCAGCCAATCAACTAAAACTATAATCCAGCCTCTCAGATTGGCATTCTATCATGTTGCTTTTCAACAACAATCACAATCCAGCTTCTCAGATTGAAATTACATCTTGTTGTCTAACAACTACAACTATAATCCAGCCTCTCAGATTGATATTATATCTTGTTGTCTAGCAACTTCAACTATAATCCAGCCTTTCAGATTGATATTATATCTTGTTTAACAACTACAACTATAATCCAGCCTCTCAGATTGATATTATTTCTTGTTTAACAACTACAACTATAATCCAGCCTCTCAGAATGATATTATATCTTGTTGTCTAGCAACTACAACTATAATCCAGCCTCTCAGATTGACATTATGTCTTGTCGTCTAGCAACTCCAACTATAATCCAGCCTCTCAGATTGATATTATACCTTGTTTAACAACTACAACTATAATCCAGCCTCTCAGATTGACATTATATATTGTTTAACAACTACAACTATAATCCAGCCTCTCAGATTGATGTTATATCTTGTTGTATAGCAACTACAACTATAATCCAGCCTCTCAGGTTGATATTTTTCTTGTTTAACAACTACAACTATAATCCAGCCTCTCAGAATGATATTATATCTTGTTGTCTAGCAACTACAACTATAATCCAGCCTCTCAGATTGACATTATGTCTTGTCGTCTAGCAACTCCAACTATAATCCAGCCTCTCAGATTGATATTATACCTTGTTTAACAACTACAACTATAATCCAGCCTCTCAGATTGACATTATATATTGTTTAACAACTACAACTATAATCCAGCCTCTCAGATTGATGTTATATCTTGTTGTATAGCAACTACAACTATAATCCAGCCTCTCAGATTGATATTATTTCTTGTTTAACAACTACAACTATAATCCAGCCTCTCAGAATGATATTATATCTTGTTGTCTAGCAACTCCAACTATAATCCAGCCTCTCAGATTGATATTATACCTTGTTTAACAACTACAACTATAATCCAGCCTCTCAGATTGACATTATATAATGTTTAACAACTACAACTATAATCCAGCCTCTCAGATTGATGTTATATCTTGTTGTATAGCAACTACAACTATAATCCAGCCTCTCAGATTGATATTATTTCTTGTTTAACAACTACAACTATAATCCAGCCTCTCAGATTGATATTATATCTTGTAGTTTAGCAACTGCAACTATAATCCAGCCTCTCAGATTGACATTATATCTTGTTGTCTAGCAACTAAAACTATAATCCAGTCTCTCAGATTGACATTATATCTTGTTGCCTCTCAACAACAATCATAATCCAGCCTCTCAGATTGATATTATTTCTTGATGTCTGGCAACTACAACTATAATCCAGCCTCTCAACTTGATATTATATCTTGTTGTCTTACAACTACAACTATAATCCACCCTCTTACTCTCAGATTGACATTATATCTTGTTGTCTAGCAACTCCAACTATAATCCAGCCTCCCAGATTGACATTATGTCTTGTTGTCTATCACAACAATCATAATCAAGCCTCTCAGATTGACATTATATCTTGTTGTCGAACAACTACAACTATAATCCAGCCTCTCAGATTGATGTTATATCTTGTTGTCTAGCAACTACAACTATTATTTAGCCTTTAAGATTGGCATTATATCTTGTTGTCGCTCAACAACAATCATAATCCAGCATTGCAGATTGATATTATATCTTGTTGTCTAACAACTACAACTATAATCCAGCCTTTAAGATTGGCATTATATCTTGTTGTCGCTCAACAACAATCATAATCCAGCCTCTCAGATTGATATTATACCTTGTTTAACAACTACAACTATAATCCAGCCTCTCAGATTGACATTATATATTGTTTAACAACTACAACTATAATCCAGCCTCTCAGATTGATGTTATATCTTGTTGTCTAGCAACTACAACTATAATCCAGCCTTTCAGATTGACATTATGTCTTGTCGTCTAGCAACTCCAACTATAATCCAGCCTCTCAGATTGATATTATACCTTGTTTAACAACTACAACTATAATCCAGCCTCTCAGATTGACATTATATATTGTTTAACAACTACAACTATAATCCAGCCTCTCAGATTGATGTTATATCTTGTTGTCTAGCAACTACAACTATAATCCAGCCTTTCAGATTGACATTATGTCTTGTCGTCTAGCAACTCCAACTATAATCCAGCCTCTCAGATTGATATTATACCTTGTTTAACAACTACAACTATAATCCAGCCTCTCAGATTGACATTATATATTGTTTAACAACTACAACTATAATCCAGCCTCTCAGATTGATGTTATATCTTGTTGTATAGCAACTACAACTATAATCCAGCCTCTCAGATTGATATTATTTCTTGTTTAACAACTACAACTATAATCCAGCCTCTCAGAATGATATTATATCTTGTTGTCTAGCAACTCCAACTATAATCCAGCCTCTCAGATTGATATTATACCTTGTTTAACAACTACAACTATAATCCAGCCTCTCAGATTGACATTATATAATGTTTAACAACTACAACTATAATCCAGCCTCTCAGATTGATGTTATATCTTGTTGTATAGCAACTACAACTATAATCCAGCCTCTCAGATTGATATTATTTCTTGTTTAACAACTACAACTATAATCCAGCCTCTCAGATTGATATTATATCTTGTAGTTTAGCAACTGCAACTATAATCCAGCCTCTCAGATTGACATTATATCTTGTTGTCTAGCAACTAAAACTATAATCCAGTCTCTCAGATTGACATTATATCTTGTTGCCTCTCAACAACAATCATAATCCAGCCTCTCAGATTGATATTATTTCTTGATGTCTGGCAACTACAACTATAATCCAGCCTCTCAACTTGATATTATATCTTGTTGTCTTACAACTACAACTATAATCCACCCTCTTACTCTCAGATTGACATTATATCTTGTTGTCTAGCAACTCCAACTATAATCCAGCCTCCCAGATTGACATTATGTCTTGTTGTCTATCACAACAATCATAATCAAGCCTCTCAGATTGACATTATATCTTGTTGTCGAACAACTACAACTATAATCCAGCCTCTCAGATTGATGTTATATCTTGTTGTCTAGCAACTACAACTATTATTTAGCCTTTAAGATTGGCATTATATCTTGTTGTCGCTCAACAACAATCATAATCCAGCCTCTCAGATTGATATTATACCTTGTTTAACAACTACAACTATAATCCAGCCTCTCAGATTGACATTATATATTGTTTAACAACTACAACTATAATCCAGCCTCTCAGAATGATATTATATCTTGTTGTCTAGCAACTCCAACTATAATCCAGCCTCTCAGATTGATATTATACCTTGTTTAACAACTACAACTATAATCCAGCCTCTCAGATTGACATTATATAATGTTTAACAACTACAACTATAATCCAGCCTCTCAGATTGATGTTATATCTTGTTGTATAGCAACTACAACTATAATCCAGCCTCTCAGATTGATATTATTTCTTGTTTAACAACTACAACTATAATCCAGCCTCTCAGATTGATATTATATCTTGTAGTTTAGCAACTGCAACTATAATCCAGCCTCTCAGATTGACATTATATCTTGTTGTCTAGCAACTAAAACTATAATCCAGTCTCTCAGATTGACATTATATCTTGTTGCCTCTCAACAACAATCATAATCCAGCCTCTCAGATTGATATTATTTCTTGATGTCTGGCAACTACAACTATAATCCAGCCTCTTACTCTCAGATTGACATTATATCTTGTTGTCTAGCAACTCCAACTATAATCCAGCCTCCCAGATTGACATTATGTCTTGTTGTCTATCACAACAATCATAATCAAGCCTCTCAGATTGACATTATATCTTGTTGTCGAACAACTACAACTATAATCCAGCCTCTCAGATTGATGTTATATCTTGTTGTCTAGCAACTACAACTATTATTTAGCCTTTAAGATTGGCATTATATCTTGTTGTCGCTCAACAACAATCATAATCCAGCATTGCAGATTGATATTATATCTTGTTGTCTAACAACTACAACTATAATCCAGCCTTTAAGATTGGCATTATATCTTGTTGTCTAGCAACTAAAACTATAATCCAGTCTCTCAGATTGACATTGTATCTTGTTGCCTCTCAACAACAATCATAATCCAGCCTCTCAGATTGATATTATTTCTTGATGTCTGGCAACTACAACTATAATCCAGCCTCTCAGCTTGATATTATATCTTGTTGTCTTAAAACTACAACTATAATCCACCCTCTTACTCTCAGATTGACATTATATCTTGTTGTTTAGTAAATTCAACTATAATCCAGCCTCTCAGATGGACATTATATATCTTGTTGTCTAGCAACTCCAACTATAATCCAGCCAATCAACTAAAACTATAATCCAGCCTCTCAGATTGGCATTCTATCATGTTGCTTTTCAACAACAATCACAATCCAGCTTCTCAGATTGAAATTACATCTTGTTGTCTAACAACTACAACTATAATCCAGCCTCTCAGATTGATATTATATCTTGTTGTCTAGCAACTTCAACTATAATCCAGCCTTTCAGATTGATATTATATCTTGTTTAACAACTACAACTATAATCCAGCCTCTCAGATTGATATTATTTCTTGTTTAACAACTACAACTATAATCCAGCCTCTCAGAATGATATTATATCTTGTTGTCTAGCAACTACAACTATAATCCAGCCTCTCAGATTGACATTATGTCTTGTCGTCTAGCAACTCCAACTATAATCCAGCCTCTCAGATTGATATTATACCTTGTTTAACAACTACAACTATAATCCAGCCTCTCAGATTGACATTATATATTGTTTAACAACTACAACTATAATCCAGCCTCTCAGATTGATGTTATATCTTGTTGTATAGCAACTACAACTATAATCCAGCCTCTCAGGTTGATATTTTTCTTGTTTAACAACTACAACTATAATCCAGCCTCTCAGAATGATATTATATCTTGTTGTCTAGCAACTACAACTATAATCCAGCCTCTCAGATTGACATTATGTCTTGTCGTCTAGCAACTCCAACTATAATCCAGCCTCTCAGATTGATATTATACCTTGTTTAACAACTACAACTATAATCCAGCCTCTCAGATTGACATTATATATTGTTTAACAACTACAACTATAATCCAGCCTCTCAGATTGATGTTATATCTTGTTGTATAGCAACTACAACTATAATCCAGCCTCTCAGATTGATATTATTTCTTGTTTAACAACTACAACTATAATCCAGCCTCTCAGAATGATATTTTATCTTGTTGTCTAGCAACTCCAACTATAATCCAGCCTCTCAGATTGATATTATACCTTGTTTAACAACTACAACTATAATCCAGCCTCTCAGATTGACATTATATATTTTTTAACAACTACAACTATAATCCAGCCTCTCAGATTGATGTTATATCTTGTTGTATAGCAACTACAACTATAATCCAGTCTCTCAGATTGACATTATGTCTTGTTGTCTATCAACATCAATCATAATCCAGCCTCTCAATTGACATTATATCATTTTGTCTAACAACTACAACTTTAATTCAGCCTCTCAGATTTATGTCATATCTTGTTTTCTATATAGCTAGCAACTACAACTATAATCCAGCCTTTAAGATTGATATTATACCTTGTTTAACAACTATAACTATAATCCAGCCTCTCAGAATGATGTTATATCTTGTTGTCTAGCAACTACAACTATAATCCAGCCTCTCAGATTGATATTGTATCTTGTTGTCTAGCAACTTCAACTATAATCCAGCCTCTCAGATTGATATTATACCTTGTTTAACAACTTCAACTATAATCCAGCCTCTCAGATTGACATTATATCTTGTTGTCTCCCAACTAAAACTATAATCCAGCCTCTCAGATTGGCATTCTATCTTGTTGCTTCTCAACAACAATCACAATCCAGCTTCTCAGATTGAAACTATATCTTGTTGTCTAACAACTACAACTATAATCCAGCCTCTCAGATTGATATTATATCTTGTTGTCTAGCAACTACAACTATAATCCAGCCTCTCAGATTGACATTGTATCTTGTTGTCTAGCAACTTCAACTATAATCCAGCCTCTCAGTTTAACATTATATCTTGTTGTCTCAACAACAATCATAATCCAGCCTCTCAGCTTGATATTATATCTTGTTGTCTAACAACTACAACTATAATCCTGCCTCTCAGATTGACATTATATCTTGTTGTCTATCAGCTAAAATTATAATCCAGCCTCTCAGATTGATATTATATCTTGTTGTCTAGCAACTCCAACTATAATCCAGCCTCTCATATTGACATTATGTCTTGTTGTCTATCAACAACAATCATAATCCAGCCTCTCAGATTGACATTATATCATTTTGTCTAACAACTACAACTATAATTCAGCCTCTCAGATTGATGTCATATCTTGTTGTTTCTCAACAACAATCATAATCCAGCATTGCAGATTGATATTATATCTTGATGTCTAACAACTACAACTATAATCCAGCCTCTCAGATTGGTATTATATCTTGATGTCTAGCAACTACAACTATAATCCAGCCTCTCAGATTAACATTATATCTTGTTGTCTATCAACTAAAACTATAATCCAGCCTCTCAGATTGGCATTCTACCTTTTTGCTTCTCAACAACAATCACAATCCAGCTTCTCAGATTGAAATTAAATCTTGTTGTTTAACAACTACAACTATAATCCAGCCTCTCAGATTGATATTATATCTTGTTGTCTAGCAACTTCAACTATAATCCAGCCTTTCAGATTGATATTATATCTTGTTTAACAACTACAACTATAATCCAGCCTCTCAGATTGATATTATTTTTTGTTTAACAACTACAACTATAATCCAGCCTCTCAGAATGATATTATATCTTGTTGTCTAGCAACTACAACTATAATCCAGCCTCTCAGATTGACATTATGTCTTGTTGTCTAGCAACTAAAACTATAATCCAGCCTCTCAGATTGATATTATACCTTGTTTAACAACTACAACTATAATCCAGCCTCTCAGATTGACATTATATATTGTTTAACAACTACAACTATAATCCAGCCTCTCAGATTGATGTTATATCTTGCTGTCTAGCAACTACAACTATAATCCAGCCTCTCAGATTGACATTATGTCTTGTCGTCTAGCAACTCCAAGTATAATCCAGCCTCTCAGATTGATATTATACCTTGTTTAACAACTACAACTATAATCCAGCCTCTCAGATTGATATTATTTCTTGTTTAACAACTACAACTATAATCCAGCCTCTCAGAATGATATTATATCTTGTTGTCTAGCAACTCCAACAATAATCCAGCCTCTCAGATTGATATTATACCTTGTTTAACAACTACAACTATAATCCAGCCTCTCAGATTGACATTATATATTGTTTAACAACTACAACTATCATCCAGCCTCTCAGATTGATGTTATATCTTGTTGTATAGCAACTACAACTATAATCCAGTCTCTCAGATTGACATTATGTCTTGTTGTCTATCAACAACAATCATAATCCAGCCTCTCAATTGATATTATATCTTGCTGTCTCGCAACTACAACTATAATCCAGCCTCTCAGAATGATATTATATCTTGTTGTCTAGCAACTACAACTATAATCCAGCCTCTCAGATTGACATTATGTCTTGTCGTCTAGCAACTCCAACTATAATCCAGCCTCTCAGATTGATATTATACCTTGTTTAACAACTACAACTATAATCCAGCCTCTCAGATTGACATTATATATTGTTTAACAACTACAACTATAATCCAGCCTCTCAGATTGATGTTATATCTTGTTGTATAGCAACTACAACTATAATCCAGCCTCTCAGGTTGATATTATTTCTTGTTTAACAACTACAACTATAATCCAGCCTCTCAGAATGATATTATATCTTGTTGTCTAGCAACTACAACTATAATCCAGCCTCTCAGATTGACATTATGTCTTGTCGTCTAGCAACTCCAACTATAATCCAGCCTCTCAGATTGATATTATACCTTGTTTAACAACTACAACTATAATCCAGCCTCTCAGATTGACATTATATATTGTTTAACAACTACAACTATAATCCAGCCTCTCAGATTGATGTTATATCTTGTTGTATAGCAACTACAACTATAATCCAGCCTCTCAGATTGATATTATTTCTTGTTTAACAACTACAACTATAATCCAGCCTCTCAGAATGATATTATATCTTGTTGTCTAGCAACTCCAACTATAATCCAGCCTCTCAGATTGATATTATACCTTGTTTAACAACTACAACTATAATCCAGCCTCTCAGATTGACATTATATATTGTTTAACAACTACAACTATAATCCAGCCTCTCAGATTGATGTTATATCTTGTTGTATAGCAACTACAACTATAATCCAGTCTCTCAGATTGACATTATGTCTTGTTGTCTATCAACAACAATCATAATCCAGCCTCTCAATTGACATTATATCATTTTGTCTAACAACTACAACTTTAATTCAGCCTCTCAGATTTATGTCATATCTTGTTTTCTATATAGCTAGCAACTACAACTATAATCCAGCCTTTAAGATTGATATTATACCTTGTTTAACAACTATAATTATAATCCAGCCTCTCAGAATGATGTTATATCTTGTTGTCTAGCAACTACAACTATAATCCAGCCTCTCAGATTGATATTGTATCTTGTTGTCTAGCAACTTCAACTATAATCCAGCCTCTCAGATTGATATTATACCTTGTTTAACAACTTCAACTATAATCCAGCCTCTCAGATTGACATTATATCTTGTTGTCTCCCAACTAAAACTATAATCCAGCCTCTCAGATTGGCATTCTATCTTGTTGCTTCTCAACAACAATCACAATCCAGCTTCTCAGATTGAAATTATATCTTGTTGTCTAACAACTACAACTATAATCCAGCCTCTCAGATTGATATTATATCTTGTTGTCTAGCAACTACAACTATAATCCAGCCTCTCAGATTGACATTGTATCTTGTTGTCTAGCAACTTCAACTATAATCCAGCCTCTCAGTTTAACATTATATCTTGTTGTCTCAACAACAATCATAATCCAGCCTCTCAGCTTGATATTATATCTTGTTGTCTAACAACTACAACTATAATCCTGCCTCTCAGATTGACATTATATCTTGTTGTCTATCAGCTAAAATTATAATCCAGCCTCTCAGATTGATATTATATCTTGTTGTCTAGCAACTCCAACTATAATCCAGCCTCTCAGATTGACATTATGTCTTGTTGTCTATCAACAACAATCATAATCCAGCCTCTCAGATTGACATTATATCATTTTGTCTAACAACTACAACTATAATCCAGCCTCTCAGATTGATGTCATATCTTGTTGTTTCTCAACAACAATCATAATCCAGCATTGCAGATTGATATTATATCTTGATGTCTAACAACTACAACTATAATCCAGCCTCTCAGATTGGTATTATATCTTGATGTCTAGCAACTACAACTATAATCCAGCCTCTCAGATTAACATTATATCTTGTTGTCTATCAACTAAAACTATAATCCGGCCTCTCAGATTGGCATTCTATCTTGTTGCTTCTCAACAACAATCACAATCCAGCTTCTCAGATTGAAATTAAATCTTGTTGTCTAACAACTACAACTATAATCCAGCCTCTCAGATTGATATTATATCTTGTTGTCTAGCAACTTCAACTATAATCCAGCCTTTCAGATTGATATTATATCTTGTTTAACAACTACAACTATAATCCAGCCTCTCAGATTGATATTATTTCTTGTTTAACAACTACAACTATAATCCAGCCTCTCAAAATGATATTATATCTTGTTGTCTAGCAACTACAACTATAATCCAGCCTCTCAGATTGACATTATGTCTTGTTGTCTAGCAACTCCAACTATAATCCAGCCTCTCAGATTGATATTATTTCTTGTTTAACAACTACAACTATAATCCAGCCTTTCAGAATGATATTATATCTTGTTGTCTAGCAACTCCAACTATAATCCAGCCTCTCAGATTGATATTATACCTTGTTTAACAACTACAACTATAATCCAGCCTCTCAGATTGACATTATATATTGTTTAACAACTACAACTATAATCCAGCCTCTCAGATTGACATTATATCATTTTGTCTAACAACTACAACTATAATCCAGCCTCTCAGATTGATGTCATATCTTGTTGTTTCTCAACAACAATCATAATCCAGCATTGCAGATTGATATTATATCTTGATGTCTAACAACTACAACTATAATCCAGCCTCTCAGATTGGTATTATATCTTGATGTCTAGCAACTACAACTATAATCCAGCCTCTCAGATTAACATTATATCTTGTTGTCTATCAACTAAAACTATAATCCAGCCTCTCAGATTGGCATTCTATCTTGTTGCTTCTCAACAACAATCACAATCCAGCTTCTCAGATTGAAATTAAATCTTGTTGTCTAACAACTACAACTATAATCCAGCCTCTCAGATTGATATTATATCTTGTTGTCTAGCAACTTCAACTATAATCCAGCCTTTCAGATTGATATTATATCTTGTTTAACAACTACAACTATAATCCAGCCTCTCAGATTGATATTATTTCTTGTTTAACAACTACAACTATAATCCAGCCTCTCAGAATGATATTATATCTTGTTGTCTAGCAACTACAACTATAATCCAGCCTCTCAGATTGACATTATGTCTTGTTGTCTAGCAACTCCAACTATAATCCAGCCTCTCAGATTGATATTATACCTTGTTTAACAACTACAACTATAATCCAGCCTCTCAGATTGACATTATATATTGTTTAACAACTACAACTATAATCCAGCCTCTCAGATTGATGTTATATCTTGTTGTCTAGCAACTACAACTATAATCCAGCCTTTCAGATTGACATTATGTCTTGTCGTCTAGCAACTCCAACTATAATCCAGCCTCTCACATTGATATTATACCTTGTTTAACAACTACAACTATAATCCAGCCTCTCAGATTGATATTATACCTTGTTTAACAACTACAACTATAATCCAGCCTCTCAGATTGACATTATATATTGTTGCTTCTCAACAACAATCACAATCCAGCTTCTCAGATTGAAATTAAATCTTGTTGTCTAACAACTACAACTATAATCCAGCCTCTCAGATTGATATTATATCTTGTTGTCTAGCAACTTCAACTATAATCCAGCCTTTCAGATTGATATTATATCTTGTTTAACAACTACAACTATAATCCAGCCTCTCAGATTGATATTATTTCTTGTTTAACAACTACAACTATAATCCAGCCTCTCAGATTGATATTATATCTTGTTGTCTAGCAACTTCAACTATAATCCAGCCTTTCAGATTGATATTATATCTTGATGTCTAACAACTACAACTATAATCCAGCCTCTCAGATTGGTATTATATCTTGATGTCTAGCAACTACAACTATAATCCAGCCTCTCAGATTAACATTATATCTTGTTGTCTATCAACTAAAACTATAATCCGGCCTCTCAGATTGGCATTCTATCTTGTTGCTTCTCAACAACAATCACAATCCAGCTTCTCAGATTGAAATTAAATCTTGTTGTCTAACAACTACAACTATAATCCAGCCTCTCAGATTGATATTATATCTTGTTGTCTAGCAACTTCAACTATAATCCAGCCTTTCAGATTGATATTATATCTTGTTTAACAACTACAACTATAATCCAGCCTCTCAGATTGATATTATTTCTTGTTTAACAACTACAACTATAATCCAGCCTCTCAAAATGATATTATATCTTGTTGTCTAGCAACTACAACTATAATCCAGCCTCTCAGATTGATGTTATATCTTGTTGTATAGCAACTACAACTATAATCCAGCCTCTCAGATTGATATTATTTCTTGTTTAACACTACAACTATAATCCAGCCTCTCAGATTGATGTTATATCTTGTTGTATAGCAACTACAACTATAATCCAGTCTCTCAGATTGACATTATGTCTTGTTGTCTATCAACAACAATCATAATCCAGCCTCTCAATTGATATTATATCTTGCTGTCTAGCAACTACAACTATAATCCAGCCTCTCAGATTGACATTATGTCTTGTCGTCTAGCAACTACAACTATAATCCAGCCTCTCAGATTGATATTATACCTTGTTTAACAACTATAACTATAATCAAGCCTCTCAGATTGACATTATATATTGTTTAACAACTTCAACTATAATCCAGCCTCTCAGATTGACATTATATCTTGTTGTCTCCCAACTAAAACTATAATCCAGCCTCTCAGATTGGCATTCTATCTTGTTGCTTCTCAACAACAATCACAATCCAGCTTCTCAGATTGAAATTATATCTTGTTGTCTAACAACTACAACTATAATCCAGCCTCTCAGATTGATATTATATCTTGTTGTCTAGCAACTACAACTATAATCCAGCCTCTCAGATTGACATTGTATCTTGTTGTCTAGCAACTTCAACTATAATCCAGCCTCTCAGTTTAACATTATATCTTGTTGTCTCAACAACAATCATAATCCAGCCTCTCAGCTTGATATTATATCTTGTTGTCTAACAACTACAACTATAATCCTGCCTCTCAGATTGACATTATATCTTGTTGTCTATCAGCTAAAATTATAATCCAGCCTCTCAGATTGATATTATATCTTGTTGTCTAGCAACTCCAACTATAATCCAGCCTCTCAGATTGACATTATGTCTTGTTGTCTATCAACAACAATCATAATCCAGCCTCTCAGATTGACATTATATCATTTTGTCTAACAACTACAACTATAATCCAGCCTCTCAGATTGATGTCATATCTTGTTGTTTCTCAACAACAATCATAATCCAGCATTGCAGATTGATATTATATCTTGATGTCTAACAACTACAACTATAATCCAGCCTCTCAGATTGGTATTATATCTTGATGTCTAGCAACTACAACTATAATCCAGCCTCTCAGATTAACATTATATCTTGTTGTCTATCAACTAAAACTATAATCCGGCCTCTCAGATTGGCATTCTATCTTGTTGCTTCTCAACAACAATCACAATCCAGCTTCTCAGATTGAAATTAAATCTTGTTGTCTAACAACTACAACTATAATCCAGCCTCTCAGATTGATATTATATCTTGTTGTCTAGCAACTTCAACTATAATCCAGCCTTTCAGATTGATATTATATCTTGTTTAACAACTACAACTATAATCCAGCCTCTCAGATTGATATTATTTCTTGTTTAACAACTACAACTATAATCCAGCCTCTCAAAATGATATTATATCTTGTTGTCTAGCAACTACAACTATAATCCAGCCTCTCAGATTGACATTATGTCTTGTTGTCTAGCAACTCCAACTATAATCCAGCCTCTCAGATTGATATTATATCTTGTTGTATAGCAACTACAACTATAATCCATTCTCTCAGATTGATATTATTTCTTGTTTAACAACTACAACTATAATCCAGCCTCTCAGAATGATATTATATCTTGTTGTCTAGCAACTCCAACTATAATCCAGCCTCTCAGATTGATATTATACCTTGTTTAACAACTACAACTATAATCCAGCCTCTCAGATTGACATTATATATTGTTTAACAACTACAACTATAATCCAGCCTCTCAGATTGATGTTATATCTTGTTGTATAGCAACTACAACTATAATCCAGCCTCTCAGATTGATATTATTTCTTGTTTAACAACTACAACTATAATCCAGCCTCTCAGATTGACATTATATCATTTTGTCTAACAACTACAACTATAATCCAGCCTCTCAGATTGATGTCATATCTTGTTGTTTCTCAACAACAATCATAATCCAGCATTGCAGATTGATATTATATCTTGATGTCTAACAACTACAACTATAATCCAGCCTCTCAGATTGGTATTATATCTTGATGTCTAGCAACTACAACTATAATCCAGCCTCTCAGATTAACATTATATCTTGTTGTCTATCAACTAAAACTATAATCCAGCCTCTCAGATTGGCATTCTATCTTGTTGCTTCTCAACAACAATCACAATCCAGCTTCTCAGATTGAAATTAAATCTTGTTGTCTAACAACTACAACTATAATCCAGCCTCTCAGATTGATATTATATCTTGTTGTCTAGCAACTTCAACTATAATCCAGCCTTTCAGATTGATATTATATCTTGTTTAACAACTACAACTATAATCCAGCCTCTCAGATTGACATTATATATTGTTTAACAACTACAACTATAATCCAGCCTCTCAGATTGATGTTATATCTTGTTGTATAGCAACTACAACTATAATCCAGCCTCTCAGATTGATATTATTTCTTGTTTAACACTACAACTATAATCCAGCCTCTCAGAATGATATTATATCTTGTTGTCTAGCAACTCCAACTATAATCCAGCCTTTCAGGTTGATATTATACCTTGTTTAACAACTACAACTATAATCCAGCCTCTCAGATTGACATTATATATTGTTTAACAACTACAACTATAATCCAGCCTCTCAGATTGATGTTATATCTTGTTGTATAGCAACTACAACTATAATCCAGCCTCTCAGATTGATATTATATCTTGTTGTATAGCAACTACAACTATAATCCAGTCTCTCAGATTGACATTATGTCTTGTTGTCTATCAACAACAATCATAATCCAGCCTCTCAATTGACATTATATCATTTTGTCTAACAACTACAACTTTAATTCAGCCTCTCAGATTTATGTCATATCTTGTTTTCTATATAGCTAGCAACTACAACTATAATCCAGCCTTTAAGATTGATATTATACCTTGTTTAACAACTACAACTATAATCCAGCCTCTCAGAATGATATTATATCTTGTTGTCTAGCAACTACAACTATAATCCAGCCTCTCAGATTGACATTGTATCTTGTTGTCTAGCAACTTCAACTATAATCCAGCCTCTCAGATTGATATTATACCTTGTTTAACAACTTCAACTATAATCCAGCCTTTCAGATTGATATTATATCTTGTTTAACAACTACAACTATAATCCAGCCTCTCAGATTGATATTATTTCTTGTTTAACAACTACAACTATAATCCAGCCTCTCAAAATGATATTATATCTTGTTGTCTAGCAACTACAACTATAATCCAGCCTCTCAGATTGACATTATGTCTTGTTGTCTAGCAACTCCAACTATAATCCAGCCTCTCAGATTGATGTTATATCTTGTTGTATAGCAACTACAACTATAATCCAGCCTCTCAGATTGATATTATTTCTTGTTTAACAACTACAACTATAATCCAGCCTCTCAGAATAATATTATATCTTGTTGTCTAGCAACTCCAACTATAATCCAGCCTCTCAGATTGATATTATACCTTGTTTAACAACTACAACTATAATCCAGCCTCTCAGATTGACATTATATATTGTTTAACAACTACAACTATAATCCAGCCTCTCAGATTGATGTTATATCTTGTTGTATAGCAACTACAACTATAATCCAGTCTCTCAGATTGACATTATGTCTTGTTGTCTATCAACAACAATCATAATCCAGCCTCTCAAATTGACATTATATCATTTTGTCTAACAACTACAACTTTAATTCAGCCTCTCAGATTTATGTCATATCTTGTTTTCTATATAGCTAGCAACTACAACTATAATCCAGCCTTTAAGATTGATATTATACCTTGTTTAACAACTATAACTATAATCCAGCCTCTCAGAATGATGTTATATCTTGTTGTCTAGCAACTACAACTATAATCCAGCCTCTCAGATTGACATTGTATCTTGTTGTCTAGCAACTTCAACTATAATCCAGCCTCTCAGATTGACATTATATCTTGTTGTCTCCCAACTAAAACTATAATCCAGCCTCTCAGATTGGCATTCTATCTTGTTGCTTCTCAACAACAATAACAATCCAACTTCGCAGATTGAAATGATATCTTGTTGTCTAACAACTACAACTATAATCCAGCCTCTCAGATTGATATTATATCTTGTTGTCTAGCAACTTCAACTATAATCCAGCCTTTCAGATTGATGTTATATCTTGTTTAACAACTACAACTATAATCCAGCCTCTCAGATTGATATTATATCTTGTTGTCTAGCAACTCCAACTATAATCCAGCCTCTCAGATTGATATTATACCTTGTTTAACAACTACAACTATAATCCAGCCTCTCAGATTGACATTATGTCTTGTTGTCTAGCAACTCCAACTATAATCCAGCCTCTCAGATTGATATTATACCTTGTTTAACAACTACAACTATAATCCAGCCTCTCAGATTGACATTATATATTGTTTAACAACTACAACTATAATCCAGCCTCTCAGATTGATGTTATATCTTGTTGTATAGCAACTACAACTATAATCCAGCCTCTCAGATTGACATTATGTCTTGTTGTCTATCAACAACAATCATAATCCAGCCTCTCAAATTGACATTATATCATTTTGTCTAACAACTACAACTTTAATTCAGCCTCTCAGATTTATGTCATATCTTGTTTTCTATATAGCTAGCAACTACAACTATAATCCAGCCTTTAAGATTGATATTATACCTTGTTTAACAACTATAACTATAATCCAGCCTCTCAGAATGATGTTATATCTTGTTGTCTAGCAACTACAACTATAATCCAGCCTCTCAGATTGACATTGTATCTTGTTGTCTAGCAACTTCAACTATAATCCAGCCTCTCAGATTGACATTATATCTTGTTGTCTCCCAACTAAAACTATAATCCAGCCTCTCAGATTGGCATTCTATCTTGTTGCTTCTCAACAACAATAACAATCCAACTTCGCAGATTGAAATGATATCTTGTTGTCTAACAACTACAACTATAATCCAGCCTCTCAGATTGATATTATATCTTGTTGTCTAGCAACTTCAACTATAATCCAGCCTTTCAGATTGATGTTATATCTTGTTTAACAACTACAACTATAATCCAGCCTCTCAGATTGATATTATTTCTTGTTGTCTAGCAACTCCAACTATAATCCAGCCTCTCAGATTGATATTATACCTTGTTTAACAACTACAACTATAATCCAGCCTCTCAGATTGACATTATGTCTTGTTGTCTAGCAACTCCAACTATAATCCAGCCTCTCAGATTGATATTATACCTTGTTTAACAACTACAACTATAATCCAGCCTCTCAGATTGACATTATATATTGTTTAACAACTACAACTATAATCCAGCCTCTCAGATTGACATTATATATTGTTTAACAACTACAACTATAATCCAGCCTCTCAGATTGATGTTATATCTTGTTGTATAGCAACTACAACTATAATCCAGCCTCTCAGATTGATATTATTTGTTGTTTAACAACTACAACTATAATCCAGCCTCTCAGAATGATATTATATCTTGTTGTCTAGCAACTCCAACTATAATCCAGCCTCTCAGATTGATATTATACCTTGTTTAACAACTACAACTATAATCCAGCCTCTCAGATTGACATTATATATTGTTTAACAACTACAACTATAATCCAGTCTCTCAGATTGATGTTATATCTTGTTGTATAGCACCTACAACTATAATCCAGCCTCTCAGATTGATATTATTTCTTGTTTAACAACTACAACTATAATCCAGCCTCTCAGAATGATATTATATCTTGTTGTCTAGCAACTCCAACTATAATCCAGCCTCTCAGATTGATATTATACCTTGTTTAACAACTACAACTATAATCCAGCCTCTCAGATTGACATTATATATTGTTTAACAACTACAACTATAATCCAGCCTCTCAGATTGATGTTATATCTTGTTGTAACGCAACTACAACTATAATCCAGTCTCTCAGATTGACATTATGTCTTGTTGTCTATCAACAACAATCATAATCCAGCCTCTCAATTGACATTATATCATTTTGTCTAACAACTACAACTTTAATTCAGCCTCTCAGATTTATGTCATATCTTGTTTTCTAGCAACTACAACTATAATCCAGCCTTTAAGATTGATAGTATACCTTGTTTAACAACTACAACTATAATCCAGCCTCTCAGATTGACATTATATATTGTTTAACAACTACAACTATAATCCAGCCTCTCAGAATGATGTTATATCTTGTTGTCTAGCAACTACAACTATAATCCAGCCTCTCAGATTGACATTATATCTTGTTGTCTCCCAACTAAAACTATAATCCAGCCTCTCAGATTGGCATTCTATCTTGTTGCTTCTCAACAACAATCACAATCCAGCTTCTCAGATTGAAATTATATCTTGTTGTCTAACAACTACAACTATAATCCAGCCTCTCAGATTGATATAATATCTTGTTGTCTAGCAACTACAACTATAATCCAGCCTCTCAGATTGACATTGTATCTTGTTGTTTAGCAACTTCAACTATAATCCAGCCTCTCAGTTTAACATTATATCTTGTTGTCTCAACAACAATCATAATCCAGCCTCTCAGCTTGATATTATATCTTGTTGTCTAACAACTACAACTATAATCCAGCCTCTCAGATTGATATTATACCTTGTTTAACAACTACAACTATAATCCAGCCTCTCAGATTGACATTATATATTGTTTAACAACTACAACTATAATCCAGCCTCTCAGATTGATGTTATATCTTGTTGTCTAGCAACTACAACTATAATCCAGCCTTTCAGATTGACATTATGTCTTGTCGTCTAGCAACTCCAACTATAATCCAGCCTCTCAGATTGATATTATACCTTGTTTAACAACTACAACTATAATCCAGCCTCTCAGATTGACATTATATATTGTTTAACAACTACAACTATAATCCAGCCTCTCAGATTGATGTTATATCTTGTTGTATAGCAACTACAACTATAATCCAGCCTCTCAGATTGATATTATTTCTTGTTTAACACTACAACTATAATCCAGCCTCTCAGATTGATGTTATATCTTGTTGTATAGCAACTACAACTATAATCCAGTCTCTCAGATTGACATTATGTCTTGTTGTCTATCAACAACAATCATAATCCAGCCTCTCAATTGATATTATATCTTGCTGTCTAGCAACTACAACTATAATCCAGCCTCTCAGATTGACATTATGTCTTGTCGTCTAGCAACTACAACTATAATCCAGCCTCTCAGATTGATATTATACCTTGTTTAACAACTATAACTATAATCAAGCCTCTCAGATTGACATTATATATTGTTTAACAACTTCAACTATAATCCAGCCTCTCAGATTAACATTATATCTTGTTGTCTATCAACTAAAACTATAATCCAGCCTCTCAGATTGGCATTCTATCTTGTTGCTTCTCAACAACAATCACAATCCAGCTTCTCAGATTGAAATTAAATCTTGTTGTCTAACAACTACAACTATAATCCAGCCTCTCAGATTGATATTATATCTTGTTGTCTAGCAACTTCAACTATAATCCAGCCTTTCAGATTGATATTATATCTTGTTTAACAACTACAACTATAATCCAGCCTCTCAGATTGACATTATATATTGTTTAACAACTACAACTATAATCCAGCCTCTCAGATTGATGTTATATCTTGTTGTATAGCAACTACAACTATAATCCAGCCTCTCAGATTGATATTATTTCTTGTTTAACACTACAACTATAATCCAGCCTCTCAGAATGATATTATATCTTGTTGTCTAGCAACTCCAACTATAATCCAGCCTTTCAGGTTGATATTATACCTTGTTTAACAACTACAACTATAATCCAGCCTCTCAGATTGACATTATATATTGTTTAACAACTACAACTATAATCCAGCCTCTCAGATTGATGTTATATCTTGTTGTATAGCAACTACAACTATAATCCAGCCTCTCAGATTGATATTATATCTTGTTGTATAGCAACTACAACTATAATCCAGTCTCTCAGATTGACATTATGTCTTGTTGTCTATCAACAACAATCATAATCCAGCCTCTCAATTGACATTATATCATTTTGTCTAACAACTACAACTTTAATTCAGCCTCTCAGATTTATGTCATATCTTGTTTTCTATATAGCTAGCAACTACAACTATAATCCAGCCTTTAAGATTGATATTATACCTTGTTTAACAACTACAACTATAATCCAGCCTCTCAGAATGATATTATATCTTGTTGTCTAGCAACTACAACTATAATCCAGCCTCTCAGATTGACATTGTATCTTGTTGTCTAGCAACTTCAACTATAATCCAGCCTCTCAGATTGATATTATACCTTGTTTAACAACTTCAACTAAAATCCAGCCTCTCAGATTGACATTATATCTTGTTGTCTCCCAACTAAAACTATAATCCAGCCTCTCAGATTGGCATTCTATCTCGTTGCTTCTCAACAACAATCACAATCCAGCTTCTCAGATTGAAATTATATCTTGTTGTCTAACAACTACAACTATAATCCAGCCTCTCAGATTGATATTATATCTTGTTGTCTAGCAACTTCAACTATAATCCAGCCTCTCAGTTTAACATTATATCTTGTTGTCTCAACAACAATCATAATCCAGCCTCTCAGCTTGATATTATATCTTGTTGTCTAACAACTACAACTATAATCCTGCCTCTCAGATTGACATTATATCTTGTTGTCTATCAGCTAAAATTATAATCCAGCCTCTCAGATTAATATTATATCTTGTTGTCTAGCAACTCCAACTATAATCCAGCCTCTCAGATTGACATTATGTCTTGTTGTCTATCAACAACAATCATAATCCAGCCTCTCAGATTGACATTATATCATTTTGTCTAACAACTACAACTATAATCCAGCCTCTCAGATTGATGTCATATCTTGTTGTTTCTCAACAACAATCATAATCCAGCATTGCAGATTGATATTATATCTTGATGTCTAACAACTACAACTATAATCCAGCCTCTCAGATTGGTATTATATCTTGATGTCTAGCAACTACAACTATAATCCAGCCTCTCAGATTAACATTATATCTTGTTGTCTATCAACTAAAACTATAATCCAGCCTCTCAGATTGGCATTCTATCTTGTTGCTTCTCAACAACAATCACAATCCAGCTCCTCAGATTGAAATTAAATCTTGTTGTCTAACAACTACAACTATAATCCAGCCTCTCAGATTGATATTATATCTTGTTGTCTAGCAACTTCAACTATAATCCAGCCTTTCAGATTGATATTATATCTTGTTTAACAACTACAACTATAATCCAGCCTCTCAGATTGATATTATTTCTTGTTTAACAACTACAACTATAATCCAGCCTCTCAAAATGATATTATATCTTGTTGTCTAGCAACTACAACTATAATCCAGCCTCTCAGATTGACATTATGTCTTGTTGTCTAGCAACTCCAACTATAATCCAGCCTCTCAGATTGATGTTATATCTTGTTGTATAGCAACTACAACTATAATCCAGCCTCTCAGATTGATATTATTTCTTGTTTAACAACTACAACTATAATCCAGCCTCTCAGAATAATATTATATCTTGTTGTCTAGCAACTCCAACTATAATCCAGCCTCTCAGATTGATATTATACCTTGTTTAACAACTACAACTATAATCCAGCCTCTCAGATTGACATTATATATTGTTTAACAACTACAACTATAATCCAGCCTCTCAGATTGATGTTATATCTTGTTGTATAGCAACTACAACTATAATCCAGTCTCTCAGATTGACATTATGTCTTGTTGTCTATCAACAACAATCATAATCCAGCCTCTCAAATTGACATTATATCATTTTGTCTAACAACTACAACTTTAATTCAGCCTCTCAGATTTATGTCATATCTTGTTTTCTATATAGCTAGCAACTACAACTATAATCCAGCCTTTAAGATTGATATTATACCTTGTTTAACAACTATAACTATAATCCAGCCTCTCAGAATGATGTTATATCTTGTTGTCTAGCAACTACAACTATAATCCAGCCTCTCAGATTGACATTGTATCTTGTTGTCTAGCAACTTCAACTATAATCCAGCCTCTCAGATTGACATTATATCTTGTTGTCTCCCAACTAAAACTATAATCCAGCCTCTCAGATTGGCATTCTATCTTGTTGCTTCTCAACAACAATAACAATCCAACTTCGCAGATTGAAATGATATCTTGTTGTCTAACAACTACAACTATAATCCAGCCTCTCAGATTGATATTATATCTTGTTGTCTAGCAACTTCAACTATAATCCAGCCTTTCAGATTGATGTTATATCTTGTTTAACAACTACAACTATAATCCAGCCTCTCAGATTGATATTATATCTTGTTGTCTAGCAACTCCAACTATAATCCAGCCTCTCAGATTGATATTATACCTTGTTTAACATTACTACAACTATAATCCAGCCTCTCAGATTGACATTATGTCTTGTTGTCTAGCAACTCCAACTATAATCCAGCCTCTCAGATTGATATTATACCTTGTTTAACAACTACAACTATAATCCAGCCTCTCAGATTGACATTATATATTGTTTAACAACTACAACTATAATCCAGCCTCTCAGATTGATGTTATATCTTGTTGTATAGCAACTACAACTATAATCCAGCCTCTCAGATTGACATTATGTCTTGTTGTCTATCAACAACAATCATAATCCAGCCTCTCAAATTGACATTATATCATTTTGTCTAACAACTACAACTTTAATTCAGCCTCTCAGATTTATGTCATATCTTG
The DNA here is from genome assembly GCF_965363235.1 of Mytilus galloprovincialis. Lineage (NCBI taxonomy): Eukaryota > Metazoa > Mollusca > Bivalvia > Mytilida > Mytilidae > Mytilus > Mytilus galloprovincialis. The sequence goes on along the minus strand of NC_134851.1, from coordinate 59,339,804 downwards.
TTTTCTATATAGCTAGCAACTACAACTATAATCCAGCCTTTAAGATTGATATTATACCTTGTTTAACAACTATAACTATAATCCAGCCTCTCAGAATGATGTTATATCTTGTTGTCTAGCAACTACAACTATAATCCAGCCTCTCAGATTGACATTGTATCTAGCAACTTCAACTATAATCCAGCCTCTCAGATTGACATTATATCTTGTTGTCTCCCAACTAAAACTATAATCCAGCCTCTCAGATTGGCATTCTATCTTGTTGCTTCTCAACAACAATAACAATCCAACTTCGCAGATTGAAATGATATCTTGTTGTCTAACAACTACAACTATAATCCAGCCTCTCAGATTGATATTATATCTTGTTGTCTAGCAACTTCAACTATAATCCAGCCTTTCAGATTGATGTTATATCTTGTTTAACAACTACAACTATAATCCAGCCTCTCAGATTGATATTATTTCTTGTTGTCTAGCAACTCCAACTATAATCCAGCCTCTCAGATTGATATTATACCTTGTTTAACAACTACAACTATAATCCAGCCTCTCAGATTGACATTATGTCTTGTTGTCTAGCAACTCCAACTATAATCCAGCCTCTCAGATTGATATTATACCTTGTTTAACAACTACAACTATAATCCAGCCTCTCAGATTGACATTATATATTGTTTAACAACTACAACTATAATCCAGCCTCTCAGATTGATGTTATATCTTGTTGTATAGCAACTACAACTATAATCCAGCCTCTCAGATTGATATTATTTCTTGTTTAACAACTACAACTATAATCCAGCCTCTCAGAATGATATTATATCTTGTTGTCTAGCAACTCCAACTATAATCCAGCCTCTCAGATTGATATTATACCTTGTTTAACAACTACAACTATAATCCAGCCTCTCAGATTGACATTATATATTGTTTAACAACTACAACTATAATCCAGTCTCTCAGATTGATGTTATATCTTGTTGTATAGCAACTACAACTATAATCCAGCCTCTCAGATTGATATTATTTCTTGTTTAACAACTACAACTATAATCCAGCCTCTCAGAATGATATTATATCTTGTTGTCTAGCAACTCCAACTATAATCCAGCCTCTCAGATTGATATTATACCTTGTTTAACAACTACAACTATAATCCAGCCTCTCAGATTGACATTATATATTGTTTAACAACTACAACTATAATCCAGCCTCTCAGATTGATGTTATATCTTGTTGTAACGCAACTACAACTATAATCCAGTCTCTCAGATTGACATTATGTCTTGTTGTCTATCAACAACAATCATAATCCAGCCTCTCAATTGACATTATATCATTTTGTCTAACAACTACAACTTTAATTCAGCCTCTCAGATTTATGTCATATCTTGTTTTCTAGCAACTACAACTATAATCCAGCCTTTAAGATTGATAGTATACCTTGTTTAACAACTACAACTATAATCCAGCCTCTCAGATTGACATTATATATTGTTTAACAACTACAACTATAATCCAGCCTCTCAGAATGATGTTATATCTTGTTGTCTAGCAACTACAACTATAATCCAGCCTCTCAGATTGACATTATATCTTGTTGTCTCCCAACTAAAACTATAATCCAGCCTCTCAGATTGGCATTCTATCTTGTTGCTTCTCAACAACAATCACAATCCAGCTTCTCAGATTGAAATTATATCTTGTTGTCTAACAACTACAACTATAATCCAGCCTCTCAGATTGATATAATATCTTGTTGTCTAGCAACTACAACTATAATCCAGCCTCTCAGATTGACATTGTATCTTGTTGTTTAGCAACTTCAACTATAATCCAGCCTCTCAGTTTAACATTATATCTTGTTGTCTCAACAACAATCATAATCCAGCCTCTCAGCTTGATATTATATCTTGTTGTCTAACAACTACAACTATAATCCAGCCTCTCAGATTGATATTATACCTTGTTTAACAACTACAACTATAATCCAGCCTCTCAGATTGACATTATATATTGTTTAACAACTACAACTATAATCCAGCCTCTCAGATTGATGTTATATCTTGTTGTCTAGCAACTACAACTATAATCCAGCCTTTCAGATTGACATTATGTCTTGTCGTCTAGCAACTCCAACTATAATCCAGCCTCTCAGATTGATATTATACCTTGTTTAACAACTACAACTATAATCCAGCCTCTCAGATTGACATTATATATTGTTTAACAACTACAACTATAATCCAGCCTCTCAGATTGATGTTATATCTTGTTGTATAGCAACTACAACTATAATCCAGCCTCTCAGATTGATATTATTTCTTGTTTAACACTACAACTATAATCCAGCCTCTCAGATTGATGTTATATCTTGTTGTATAGCAACTACAACTATAATCCAGTCTCTCAGATTGACATTATGTCTTGTTGTCTATCAACAACAATCATAATCCAGCCTCTCAATTGATATTATATCTTGCTGTCTAGCAACTACAACTATAATCCAGCCTCTCAGATTGACATTATGTCTTGTCGTCTAGCAACTACAACTATAATCCAGCCTCTCAGATTGATATTATACCTTGTTTAACAACTATAACTATAATCAAGCCTCTCAGATTGACATTATATATTGTTTAACAACTTCAACTATAATCCAGCCTCTCAGATTGACATTATATCTTGTTGTCTCCCAACTAAAACTATAATCCAGCCTCTCAGATTGGCATTCTATCTTGTTGCTTCTCAACAACAATCACAATCCAGCTTCTCAGATTGAAATTATATCTTGTTGTCTAACAACTACATCTATAATCCAGCCTCTCAGATTGATATTATATCTTGTTGTCTAGCAACTACAACTATAATCCAGCCTCTCAGATTGACATTGTATCTTGTTGTCTAGCAACTTCAACTATAATCCAGCCTCTCAGTTTAACATTATATCTTGTTGTCTCAACAACAATCATAATCCAGCCTCTCAGCTTGATATTATATCTTGTTGTCTAACAACTACAACTATAATCCTGCCTCTCAGATTGACATTATATCTTGTTGTCTATCAGCTAAAATTATAATCCAGCCTCTCAGATTGATATTATATCTTGTTGTCTAGCAACTCCAACTATAATCCAGCCTCTCAGATTGACATTATGTCTTGTTGTCTATCAACAACAATCATAATCCAGCCTCTCAATTGACATTATATCATTTTGTCTAACAACTACAACTATAATCCAGCCTCTCAGATTGATGTCATATCTTGTTGTTTCTCAACAACAATCATAATCCAGCATTGCAGATTGATATTATATCTTGATGTCTAACAACTACAACTATAATCCAGCCTCTCAGATTGGTATTATATCTTGTTGTCTATCAACTAAAACTATAATCCGGCCTCTCAGATTGGCATTCTATCTTGTTGCTTCTCAACAACAATCACAATCCAGCTTCTCAGATTGAAATTAAATCTTGTTGTCTAACAACTACAACTATAATCCAGCCTCTCAGATTAACATTATATCTTGTTGTCTATCAACTAAAACTATAATCCGGCCTCTCAGATTGGCATTCTATCTTGTTGCTTCTCAACAACAATCACAATCCAGCTTCTCAGATTGAAATTAAATCTTGTTGTCTAACAACTACAACTATAATCCAGCCTCTCAGATTGATATTATATCTTGTTGTCTAGCAACTTCAACTATAATCCAGCCTTTCAGATTGATATTATATCTTGTTTAACAACTACAACTATAATCCAGCCTCTCAGATTGATATTATTTCTTGTTTAACAACTACAACTATAATCCAGCCTCTCAAAATGATATTATATCTTGTTGTCTAGCAACTACAACTATAATCCAGCCTCTCAGATTGATGTTATATCTTGTTGTATAGCAACTACAACTATAATCCAGCCTCTCAGATTGATATTATTTCTTGTTTAACAACTACAACTATAATCCAGCCTCTCAGAATGATATTATATCTTGTTGTCTAGCAACTCCAACTATAATCCAGCCTCTCAGATTGATATTATACCTTGTTTAACAACTACAACTATAATCCAGCCTCTCAGATTGACATTATATATTGTTTAACAACTACAACTATAATCCAGCCTCTCAGATTGATGTCATATCTTGTTGTTTCTCAACAACAATCATAATCCAGCATTGCAGATTGATATTATATCTTGATGTCTAACAACTACAACTATAATCCAGCCTCTCAGATTGGTATTATATCTTGATGTCTAGCAACTACAACTACAACTGTCCGTTGCTTTTTGTCCGTTTTGCTTTTTGTCCGATAATTTTGCTTTATGTCCGATATAAAATGTGTATATTTTTGGCAGGTTTCATTTTGAACTTCAAAATACCATGTCCTTTTAGGAGTTAAATACAGACCATACTCACATTGTAAATGATTTGTACATGAAATTTCATGTCTTTTACAATATATCGCATTACCTCTAAAATGGATCGAAGCACTAATATCCTAGACCCGTGGGTGTTGGTCAACAGAGGTTAAGGGGAATACTCTTGTATATCCCTAAGTCTAAAAAACCACTATTGAAAGCTGGCTAAACTAAGACATACTCCAGGTAGGCCATTATACCAGAAGAAGAGGTAGTCAAACCCTTATAAATGGCTTATAGCACTTATGTCCTGGATCTACACGAGTTTATCAGCAACGAATTAAAAGGGGCATGAGTTTCGCCGGTATATCACGAAGTAAAAATAAACCTCATTATTGCCAGCTCTTCAAACTAAGAGGTTCTCCACGTTGGCTATTATACCAGAGGTATAGGTAGGCAGTGCCTCTTAAATGGTCCATGGGCCATGGCACTTATGTCCTCGACCCGTACGAGTTGGTCAGAAGAGGGTAAAGGGAATACTCTAGTATATCACACAGTCCACCAAATATAGTGACGGCTGCCCAAACTAAGACATTTTTAGGTGCGCCCTTATACTAGATGTTGGAGTAGTTATTCTCTTAAAAATGGCTCATAGCACTTATGCTATAGACCCGAACGAGTTTGTCAACAATGAGTTAAAAGGGGGATGAATTAGCCCGGTATATAACGAAGTTGAAATAAACTGTTGCCCGCTGGCTAAACTAAGAAATTATCAACGTGGGCCATAATATGAGAGGTAGAGGAAGGGATTGCCTCTATAAAATGACCATGAGCACGTATGACCTAGACCCGTACGAGTTAGTCAGCAAAGTGTAAGGTTGGTACCCTAGTATATAATAAAGTCGAACTAAACTATTGCTGGATGGCTAAGAGATTCTCCGCGTGGGCCATGATACCAGAGGTAGAGGTTGTCATTGCCTCTAAAATGGCCTAAATCACTTATTCCCTAGAGAAGTACGCGGTATCATCAAAGGGTTTAAAATGGAGTTGGAACCTCTGTTTACAAAGAAGTCGAAATAAATTATTGCCGGCTTGCTTAAGTACGAGATTCTCCAAGTTGGCCATTAATCCTAGGTTAAATGTGTGCATTGCCTTTTAAATGGCTGATAAAACTAACGCCCTAGACCTGTACGAGTTTGTCAGCAAAAGGTTAAAGGGGGAATGCGATGCCTCTTTTTACAACGAAAATATAAATTAAGCTGACTGGCCTAACTAAGAGATTCTATACGCGAGTATTATATCAGAGGATGAGGTAGGCATTACCTCTAACATAGCCATAACACGTATGTCCCAGACCCGTGTAAGTTAATCAGCAAAGGGTAAGGGGGGTACCTAAGTATATCACAAAGTCGAAATAAACTATTGCTGGCTGGCTAAACGAAGAGATTCTCCACATGGGCCATGATACCAGAGGTAGAAGTGACCATAGCCTCAAAAATGGCCACTTATGCCGTAGACCCGTACCAATGCTTCAGCAAAGTGTTAAAAGGGGGAGGTGGTATCTATGTTTACAACGAAGTTGAAATGAATTATTGCCGGCTGGCCAAACAAAGAAATTCTCCACATAGGCCATTATAACAAAGGTAGTGGTGGACATTGCATCTAAAATGGCCCATACTTCTCATTCCATTGATCTGTACGAGTTTGTCAGCAAAGGGTAAGGAGGGTACCCTGGTATAAAACAAAGTCGAAATAAACTATTTCCGGATGGCCAAAAATAAAAGATGATCCACGTTTATCATGATACCAGAGGTAGAGGTGGGCCTTGCCTTTAAAATGGTTTATAGCACTTATGCCAGCAAAAGGAAAGGAGGGTATTCTAGTATATCGCAAAGTCGTTATGAAATATTGCCGGCTGTTCAAACTACGAGATTCACCATATGGGCCATGCTACCAGAGGTATAGGTGGTCATTGCCTTTAAAATAGCCTATAGCACTTATATGGCATATACCCGTACGAGTTTGTCAGTAAAGAGGTAAAATGAGGAGGTGGTACCTCTGTTCACATTAAAGTCAAAATAACTGTAGCCGGTAGGCCAAACTCCGGGATTCTCTACGTGGATTATATACCAGAGGTAGAGGTTTATTTCGACTTCGTTGTAAACAAAGGTAACACCTTTTATTTTTAACCCCTTGCAGGCAAAATCGTACAGGTCTTTGGAATTAGTGTTATATGCCATTTTAAAGGCAATTACAATATCTATCTCTGGTAAAATAGCCTACGTGGAGAACCTCTTAGTTTGGCCAGCCGGCAATACTTTATTTCGACTTTGTTGTAAACAGAGGTACCATCTCCCCCTTTTGATTCATTATTGTCAAACTCGTACGGGACTAGGGCATAAGTGCTATAAGAAATTTGTATGGCAATGCCCTCCTCTATCTCTGGTAAAATGGCCTACGTGGAGAATCTTTTAGTTTGGCCAGCCGGCAATTATTAAAGTGTATTTCGACTTCGTTGCAAACAGAGGTACCACCTTACCCTTTTAATTCATTGTTGTCAAACTCGTACGGGTCTTGGGCCTAAGTGATCTGTGCCTTTTTTAAGGCAATGCCTACTTCTACCTCTGGCATCATACCCCACATGGAGAATCTCTTGGCCAGCCGGCAATTGTTTATTTCGACTTTTTTATATACCAAGGTACTTCCCTAACCCTTTGCTGACTTACTCGCTGGCTTAACCCTTATTGTAAGTAAGTAAATTCAATAAATATAAGACTATATGCCAGGTCTTTCTGAAAACCAATTACAAACAAATTGGGGTTTATCTAATGAGGCTTTTCCCAGGATGCAATTGCTCGTAGACTGTATACAGTTGACCAAATAATCCACAAATTCCGCAAAAGGATCTTTTAATTATAGGCCATGTCCATTTAGACATTAAGCAACAAAAGCCCAGCATGACCGATGCATTTGTCTTTAACATCTCCGATATTGATTCCGCGTGGCCTTCCAATTGACATGAGTGTCCATTGGTGTTCATTGTTAAACCTTTGGAGCTATATCAGTTTGTGTGGAAATTAAGAGCACGATGACCTTCCCTTGGTGATAACAACTCGACCAACAACCATATCGTGTGTTACCAAAAGCCGTCAGCGATAGTCACACCGACAATTTGCTACCTTCGTGGACAAAAGCCTGGCTTTTCGCTGGATCCTAATTAACATCTAGTGTTGTCACTACCATTTGCTGTAGAGATTTAGTTGCACAACATATATAACAGAAACATTCTTTGTAAATACTCTATGTTGATAATTTGACATTTGGATGGTTCATATACCAATTGTAGCCGAAAAATGATAATGAAACATTTCTGTTTAATATCGATCTATTGTTGGAATTGTAAATTTTCATATTCAATTTTTGTTTGTTTAAAGATGACCATTTTAAATAAAGATTTTAATTTTTTAAAAAGCAAGTGTTAGACTTGTGCTTTTATTGCCACTCAGTTCATATAACCTGTCATTTTAGTCGAGCCTGTAACTTTTGTTGCAGAAAGCTCGACATATGAATAGTGATCCGGCGGCGGCGGCGGCGTAAGTTAACTTCTGAAAAGCTGAATATTTTAGAAGGTGGAAGAATTGGATGCTTCATACTCTGTATATAGATGCCTCATGTTACGAAGTTTCTGTCAGTCACATGTCCAATGTCCTTGACCTCATTTTCATGGTTCAGTGATCACTTGAAAAAGAAGTTCAGAATTTTTGTAATGTTGAATTCTCTCTTATTATAAGTAATAGGATAACTATATTTGGTATGTGCGTACCTTGCAAGGTACTCATGCCCGTCAGACAGTTTTCACTTGACCTCGACTTCATTTCGTGGATCAGTGAACAAAGGTTAGAATAAGTTTTGGTGGTCAAGTCCACATCTCAGATACTATAAGCAACAGGGCTAGTATATTCGGTGTATGGAAGGACTGTAAGGTGTACATGTCCAACTGGCAGGTGTCATCTGACCTTGACCTCATTTTCACGGTTCAGTGGTTATAGTTAAATTTTTCTGTCCTGGTCTGTTTTTCTCATACTTCATGCAATGAGTCTACAATATTTGTTGTATGGAATGATTGTAAGGTGTACATGTCTAGCGGGAAGATATCATCTGACCTTGACCTCATTTTCATGGTTCAGTGGTCAAAGTTCAGTTTTTGAGTTTTTGTCTTTTTATCTAATATTATATGCCAAAGGTCACTATATTTGGTGCATGAAAATATTTTATGATCTATATATAAGTCTCCCAGGTTTTATTTGACCATGACCTCAATTTCACGGTTCATTGCACAGTGTTAAGTTTTTGTGTTTTGGTCTGTTTTTCTTAAACTATAAGTAATAGGTCAAGTATATTTGTTGTATCGAAGAATTGTTAGCTGTTCATGTCTGCCTGGTATGGTTCGTCTGATCTTTACCTCATTTTCATAATTCATTTGGTCTTTGTTTAGCTATCTTGGTTAATGTTAAGTTTATGTGGCAGTTGTAATAAATCTTTATACTTAGGGCTATCAACATAATATTAATGATGAGTAAAGTAGGCGAGACATTTCAGTGTGTGCACTCTTGTTTAAATGTGCTTATTTATCCGAGTCCTGGACTGCATTCCAGTGGTTTTCATTCGTTTACTTTTGTGTAAATTTTATACAGATCAGTATTTTTTCAAATGTTTTACCAATATTTTAGCTGCATGTAACATCTTGAACACTCAAAACAGCAAATCAAAATTTAGATTTCAGAAATAAATAGCCTTTAGTCATCGACGAATAGCCGATGATTTCTAGAGTTGTTTCCGTTAAAGGATGATTCCTTTTTTTTTGTGCAATACTTGCTCTTTCGGAGGCTCGAGGGTAATTTCAGCAAAAATTTTATCATTTTTGTTTTCATTACAAATTTTATTTTTACACTATTAGTTATAACTTTATGAATTGGCTCAAAAATCAACCCAAAAAATCGAATGATTTTGGCCTCAGATTTATTTTTCAAATGTTTATATCACTGTAAAAGCTCCAAATTGTCTCCCTTTAGTGCAATAATGACATTTTGTTTTTACATTAGAATTGAAATGTCTTTTTCAACTCATCGGTGACCTATAGATATTTTTCAAATATGCTTTACGTAAACTAAACAGTTGTAAAATTAAATCGATTTCTGTAATTTAGTTCTTTTTTTATTTCGATATATATATCTCTCTATTTCTCCTATTAGTTCAACTTAAAAAAAGTACCTTAACAAAAATGGTTGCTTCTTTCGAGGGCAGATTGTGAGCTTAAGTGAACGAATCGATAACCCCATGTTTTTATTTGATTTTTCTATTTAGTATATGATAAAAGTTCATCTATAGAAAAACAAGCAAAATCCTACATATATATTTAAAAAATAATGGATTAATACCCTCCAGTCCCCTTAACGACAAAAAAAAATAAATAGAACATTACGTTTAAGTATCACCTACAGTATTTTACAACCTCCATTGGTGATACATTATATGTATTTCTGCTGTTGTTTTATATAAGTTATTGTCCTGAATAAACATCTTTATGCGTTTTTGCGTTTTTGCGTTTCAGTTTTTATTGTGAAATTTCTTCAATCAGCCAAGACAAACTTTAAATTTCGCCTTAACGATGTTTTCGCGAGAAATCCATGTATTATTATCGAATTACTACATTTAATCATTGTCTAGTGCCCTAAAATGAGATTTTCCGAGACGCTGGGTTTGAAATGGGATACCCTATTTAATTTAAACAATATTTGCAATCTTTTAAAAAAGATGCAGATGGGAATTTTCGTTCCTTATGAAAGTGTTCGCAAGGAGTTAAATTATAAACTCCTCATAGGATTATCAAAAAGCAACTATTAAGGACCCCCTTGGAATAAAGATCTTCCAAGACAACGTGTTCGAGAGTTTGAGTTTAATACATGACTTTTTAAAACTTAATGGACGGGTCCAAAATTTTACAGGAAAGTAGTGATTTGGTCCAGCTAAAAAAGGTTAAAAATTAGCACTTCGGAAGCTGTCAAAAGATTTCAAGACACCCTAAACACAAAATTGTCCATATTTTGAGTTAGACGCGATGAAGTTTTCTATAATTTTGATATAATTTGTCCCAAAATTAGTACAACACACTGTAAAAGTTTCATTGAGAAAGCGCAGGTGGGATTTTTTTAATTTTCATTTATGTTCTAAAAGAAATGCACTACGAATTAATTGTGTTCTCGGACCATTTGTTTTGTGGACTGTTGTGTATCTTGTTGTTTTTCATTCAGCTGCGGCTTTGTTGGTTTGTTTCAACCCTTTTTAGTGTGATTATCCTTTGGTACACTTTGCCTCTCTCTTATATATGATATCGCAATAATTATATATATGTAAGCGTTCATATACATTTATATGGATACAATATTGAATTAAAATAGATATAATAATTAGATGAGTGAAAAAAAGAAAATGAAGTAATAATTGTACGTGTGAGGAGTTGGCATTCTTATAAAAAAGAAGATGTGGTATTATTGCAAATGAGACAACTATCCACAAAAGACCAAAATGACACAGACATTAACAGCATTAGGTCACCGTACGGCCTTCAACAATGAGGAAAGCCACTACAGCATAGTCAGCTATAAAAGGCCTCGATAAGACAATGTAAAACAATTCAAACGAGAAAACTAACGGCCTTATTTATGTCAAAAAAATAAATGAAAAAACAAATATGTAACACATAAACAAACGACAACCACTGAATATACAGGCTCCTGACTTGGTACAGGCACATACATAAATAATGTGGCGAGGTTAAAGTCTTTTGCACTAGAAATATTTTAGATCTTGTTATACAGACTAATTCTTATTCATTCTGGTCGTAAGTTAGTCTGTCATCCTCAAACGTGTGAGCAATGGTGTACGTACACCAATTTGTAGAATACATGGGATATTCAAAGACTTAAACGAACGTTAAGTCTCAGAGGCATGACTTTTTATTAGTTGTTAGTGGCTTTGAAATAGCTGTCAGATAACTGCGAGTACTCTCAGATCTGTTCATTGTATTAGAGGTATAGGGGGAGGGTTGAGATCTCACAAACATGTTTAACCCCGCCGCATTTTTGCGCCTGTCCCAAGTCAGGAGCCTCTGGCCATTGTTAGTCTTGTATTATTTTAATTTTAGTTTCTTGTGTACAATTTGGAAATTAGTATGGCGTTCATTATCACTGGACTAGTATATATTTGTTTAGGGGCCAGTTGAAGGACGCCTCCGGGTGCGGGAATTTCTCGCTACATTGAAGACCAGTTGGTGACCCTCTGCTGTTGTTTTTTATTTGGTCGGGTTGTTGTCTCTTTGACACATTCCCCATTTCCATTCTCAATTTTATTGTGACTTTTTGTGTCGGGATGTATAAGTACCCGGCCACGTCCACTTGTATTTGTGTCTATCTGATGAGTTAAGCCTTTTTCAACTGATTTTTATAGTTCGTTCTTATGTTGTACTGTTATACCACTGTCCCAGGTTAGGGGAGGGTTGGGATCCCGCTAATATGTTTAACTCCGGCACATTATTTAAATCTGTGCCTGTCCCAAGTCAGGAGCCTGTAATTCAGTGGTTGTCGTTTGTTTATGTGTTACATATTTGTTTTTCGTTCATTTTTTTACTTAAATAAGGCCGTTAGTTTTCTCGTTTGAATTGTTTTACATTGTCTTGTCTTTATAGCTGACTATGCGGTATGGGCTTTGCTCATTGTTGAAGGTCGTACGGTGACCTATAGTTGTTAATGTTTGTGTCATTTTGGTCTTTTGTGGATAGTTGTCTCATTGGCAATCATACCACATCTTCTTTTTTATATGCTCGAAACTTTAGAATAGTTTAGAAATTTATCAAATCAAATAATCCGTGAGTGATGGTCTCGTTATTGAAATTCTAAATTGATGTTTAACCGCGCTAAATATTATATATGATAATCATACGAATAAGTCAGGAACGGAGTTTCAATCTGTAATTCAATAGTTGTTGTTTGTTTCTGTATTTGTTTGTCGTATAGTGTTTTGTAAATCAATGGTTTTCTCGTTTGAATAGTTTTATCATTATGTTAAATGGTGTCGGCGTTTGCTACATGTGGAAGTGCACACATTTACGAAATGTTATTGCTTAAACGCACAGTTTCTTCTTCCCGCTAATAATATATAGTCACCATTTGCACTTATATGCGAATGGCCGATTGACAGTCGCTCCAAAATATTTTGCAACATTTCAGTTAAAAAAAAACTTTTTTAAGTCTGGTAATATTTTTTTCATATTTCCAACAACTTTATTTTTCTTAAACATTACAAATATTACAAATATAACAAACAAACAAACTTCATTTTTGGAACACTATCACAAAGTTTACGTAATACATGTGTAGCTATTTATTTAGATAAACTGTATTAATCCATACATTTCGCAATTATTTAGCAACTATATCCAAATGACGAGGAAGTTCGAGGTTATTCAAGTAATAAGATTAAGGAAACTTTGGTTAACACAACAGCATTTTCAACAAAGTAGTTTATTTTTGTTTGACAAACTCGAAAAGAGGGGGAAAAGTAATAAAATGGTTACTTAAGCATTTACTTCATTTCTATCACGAAATAAATGCGTTTAATATTTTAGATACAGATACAATATAGTGCATTCGTAAATGTAAAACACTTTTTAATAGAAAATTTAAAAGAGATACATCAACAGTGTTTATTTTAGAATTGCTCAAGTCTGTAGGGCTTATTCCCGATTGTCCCACTTTTTTTAAAATTAAGAGCTCATATTGTCCCACATGAAAAGTTCTGACTGGTCCACATTATTTTATGAGGCGAAATGTTCTTATCCCTTGTTAGATTGTCTCTATGGTTTTGTTTCAGATATATAAGCCAAAATCTACATTTTATGCGATGCTCTTCTTTTAGACATTGCGGCCATCTTAATTATTGGGCGGGGTCATCGGATACTTTTTTGAAACTAAATACCCTAAGGATGATTTTGGCCATGTTTGCTTTAATTTTGCCAGTAGTTTCAGAAGAGAAGATTTTTGTAAAAATTAATGACGACGACGAATAATGAGAAAATGAGAAAAGCTCACTTAGTCCTATGGTCCAGGTGAGCTAAAAAGCAAAACGGACAAAAAGCAACGGACAAAAAGCAAAAGTGTCGGACAAAAAGCAAAATTATCGGACAAAAAGCAAAACGGACAAAAAGCAACGGACAAAAAGCAAAAGTATCGGACAAAAAGCAAAATTATCGGACAAAAAGCAAAACGGACAAAAAGCAACGGACAAAAAGCAAAAGTATCGGACAAAAAGCAAAATAATCGGACAAAAAGCAAAAGCGGACAAAAAGCAAATCGCGGACAAAAAGCACCGTATCAGGCGTATAAAAAACAGTTCGGCGTATAAAAAACAGTTCAACTACTTTTACAAGGCGAAAAGGAAAATAGAATCGTGAAGCCAGTAAACAATACTTATTTTAATCTGAACATGCAAATTGAATATTATGTTATGTATTTTACATTAGACATATTAACAGAACAACACCATCTATTATGAGAGTCCCAGAAACTATAATAGTTGACAGTTTTCATACTAATTCCACGTGTTTCCGGGTCATAGTAAACTCGAAGTAGCCGTAGTTCATTGAGTTGATTGGTCAGTATTTTAAGGCCATATCAGCCTTCTGTTTTTGGAAGTTACTACATTTTTACTATGCAAATTATTCTCACGTCAGAAAAACTGGAGTTCTCGACCTGTTTATAACAGGCATAAACGGTTAACCATATCACACTGTGTCTAAACCACACCGGCAAAATTTGCTCGGACTCGATGGTATCTAACATCCGGCACAATGACGGAACACCAATAGACAAAAGAAAGGTAGGTTTCTCCTTATTTTTTAATTTTTTTTATGATATCGAAGAATATTTATACATATACAACTATTTTCTATTGAGAAATGTAATATTTTCTACAACCGTTCTATATTAACGGAGAAATAAGTCAAAATGCATGTCAAAATGACGAATTGAGTGAACCTTGCCTCGAAATTGTTTAATTTCTCGTTAAATTGTTCACATTGTACGGAAAGAAAGGTACGGGAAGATAGATATTGACACGGAGATTGCATATTTAGTTATTATGAGCATCTCAATAATTGTATTTCTGTGTATCGAACGAAAGAAAAGGGTCATGTCAAATTAAAATAAACCGGTTTCGTCAATGTTGTTACTACACAATCACCCGGTTTCGTCTATATATATCACCCGGTTTTTTTGGTTTTTTTTTTTTTAACAAACAATTTATGAAAAGAAACTTTGGCACGGATCTGAACATTGTCTTTCGAGAATTTAAATATATATTTATTGTAAAGTAAACTTGGCGTGTTAAAATCTATTTTAAACGGGCACTTTTGGACATAGTTAATTATGCTAATACACATTTTCCTAATGAAAGGCGTATCCCTTATTTCCCTTAACTTCAAACTAATTTTAAATGGAATATAAATACTGAATAGCAAACACTGGTATCTTATTATTTTGTAACATTATTATATTTTCTTTGTTTATAATAGTAGTATGTAAAGAAGAAAAATAAAAGGATGTGTTTTGATTGTGCCATAATTTTAATTTACTATACTATATTATACACTTATAGTTTAAAATATTTACTATCAATTATTAATACATTTATGCATTCAATCATTGACGAACAGTCCCAAACCGACTATAGTCTATACTGTTCTGCACAAATTAATCATGCATGCAGTCCTGACAGATTTTCTGGTACTATATATACTGTGTTACTTGCGCACTAAAGCGAGTTTTCACACTTAAGCATCCATAACATAGCAGTGAGATTTGTAACTTTCTCTCCGTTTATGGTAGGCACATTTATTTTTATAGGCATGTTTTCAATCATTTTTACAGTTCAAATTCATTTTTTGTACAGTTCAAATTCAATTGAAACTTCAAGATAACTTTCGAAAACAATATCTGACAGTTTTGTATTTTCAATGTAAATAAAAGTTGGTTTGCAAAACATGACCGTCATTTATATCTAGGTCTTATTTTAAAAAAGAAGAAGTGATGGTAACCACTTATCCCATAAACATTGACAATTAGACAACTTTCTTTTAGACACAAAAATTATGTTGAATTAATCAAGTTTAGGTCAGCGTATGCCTTAAACAATGAGAAAAACACACAAACTGCATGAAAGCAAGCTAAAACAGGGCCCTAAATTATAAATGTAAAACAATTCAAACAAGAAAACTACCTGCCTATTTTATGTTCTAAACGCATATGGTATGAAGCAACTAAAGACAACCATGGAATTACAAGCGTGTGATTCGGGAATGGACTGAGTCAAAGTGTTGTCGCTGACACAAAAAACTCAATAACTCCAAAATAAAAGTTTGAATAATCCCCAAAAAGTATAGACATCTTAAGATTAATATTAATAAGAAATGAGCAAAATTTAAACAATAATCATAAATAGGTTTTGAGATACATCGCTATAAGTGACCCTCCCTTTCTTGTTTTACCCAAAAAATTCAATCACTTTAAACCAAAATTTTAAACATCACCAAAAAGTAAACAGAAGTTTAAAATATTTATATAACTAAGAAGTGTATAAAGTTTAATGACGTTATAATACTTCGTTTTTGAGATATGGCGCGACATGTTAAAAAAAACCCACATTCCTGTTTCACTTACATTTTCTGTAACTCAAAACGATTTACTTTGATTTTCACTAAAAGGTTTGCAGGTCGTTTAACCATTATAAGAAATAACTATGTTAAATTTTAAGAAAATAAGATTAGCTATCCTGAAGTTACGGTGCGACATGTTTATGCTGGATAGACAAATAGATAGACGGACGGACGGACCGAATGACTGATAGATGGAGGAACGGACGGATGAAAGGACGGACGGACAGACGGGTGTATACAATAATACGTCCTGTCAAAATTGGGACGGGCGTGTAAAAACGCAAAGAAATGAAAAAAAAACTCGTAATTAAAGGTCAATAAGTTTTATTAGGATATCGGCCAAGTCGATTTATTTGTATATTTGTCTGCCTTATCATTTTTGCTATATATCTTTTATATATATTTGAAAAAAATGTATAGAAATCGATAAAAAGAACTTGATATTCGGCATTTATTATAATAAACATAATCCAACTCACATAATCCGATTTCCCGGGTGTCCCTGTTTTCTCATTTCTTACAATATTTTAATTCGGTAAACACTTTATAAGATAAGTAGCGAATCTAGATGATGTATAGGTTGCACGCCCCGACCCAACCTTTGGTTGCCAAAACTATATTGATTCCTGTATTTAACGATTTTGTAAAGCAAAAATATTATCAAAATATTGTTCGACTCGCTACGCTCGGCTGTATGTAAAAGTTGTTCGAATTACGTCCACTTTGAAATAAACTGAATCCGTCTGTCCGTATATATTGTCAAAATATATTGACCAACGTCAGTGTACGATCATCATAACACAACGGCGACAGTACAGACTCGTTTTTTAGTAATGTTAACAAAATAATTATTATTGAATTTTGTCGATGACCTGAGACTATTATACTAATTTGTACATAGCAGTATAGTTACAATAAGGGATACAAAAAAATATTTTAATGCATGGTAGTTGTAATCCTACATTCATTTTCTATGTTGATTATGCATGCATATACAGTTGTCTTATTATCAACGTTTATCCTTAAGAAGATTTATTTTTAACGATTGTAGAAAAGATTACATACATAGAATGATTAGATTACTTATAAAGGTGTCCATCCTTTTGTGCGAGAAAATCACATATCAATTGTGTGTTTCGATTTTTAAGACCGTAAACTTTAATTTCAAATGTTCAACATATTTTCCCATAACACATATAGAAAACGCATATTTAGAGAGCTTTAATCTCAATATGCTGTTAAAAAATTTCGGAATGCAAAGTAAATTAAAATAATTGTGTTCTTTGAGAGTAGGAATTCAAGTTTTTGCTTATTATTTATTTGAATCTGAGACTCATATATAAATAATAATAAGCCGTTGTCCGGTGAACGAACTTGTTTTCCAACGACCCACAAAACTCCTTTTGAACGCTGAAGTTAAATAATCAATTATAATGTAATGCGATTATGATTTTTTTTATTTGACCAAACCGGGTTATGCATTTTGAAATCTATGACGAAACCGGGTTGTATACATTGACGAAACCGGCCAGTTCCATTTTGACATGACCCATTTCTTTCGTTCAATACACAGAGATACAATTATGGAGATGCTCATAATAACTAAATTTGCAATCTCCGTGTCAATATCTATCTTCCCGTACCTTTCTTTCCGTACAATGTGAACAATTTAACGAGAAATTAAACAATTTCGAGGCAAGGTTCACTCAATTCGTCATTTTGACATGCGTTTTGACTTATTTCTCCGTTAATATAGAACGGTTGTAGAAAATATTACATTTCACAATAGAAAATAGTTGTATATGTATAAATATTCTTCGATATCATAAAAAAAATTAAAAAATAAGGAGAAACCTACCTTTCTTTTGTCTATTGGTGTTCCGTCATTGTGCCGGATGTTAGATACCATCGAGTCCGAGCAAATTTTGCCGGTGTGGTTTAGACACAGTGTATCAAATCATATACAATTTTACTTGTGTCATCAAATAATCATTTTGAGTAGTGCTTTCTGATCCTAAGGGAAATAGATTAAATAAATTGTTTGGTTCCGATTCAGCCTGAAACATGTGAAAAGAAGAAAGGAAAATAATCAACTTTAGTTTTTACACCTTGCATGCATATCAAAATGAGCAAAAATACAGTTTCTTTACATTTGAACTACTAAGAGCATGAATTATTTGAAATAGATTTGTATTGATCATGACTTTCCGTGGTTTTATTTAAAATATTTTTAATTATTACTTTTATGTCAAAAAACATACCACAGAGGAAGTTAGAAATAAGCAAAAATAAAAAGGGGTGGATGTTAGTCTTGTCAACAAAGTAACTGTGATTTAGAAACGGTTGAAAGTACAATCCAAATTTTCCACACAAACCTTTCTTTATTCAACATTAACATCGTGATAGAATTTCAATATGATCTGTTTGGTAGAACAAAATTAACCTTAAGTCATTTGCATATTTCAACATCCATTTACATACTCCAACATTAAACTCAAAATAAGACCTATAACATTGGCATTATTAAGAAAAAGGCAGTTTTTAGAAAGCTCGTACTAGTTCGCTATCAACCCTTTGCGGGTTTAAAATTTGATAGGTGCCTTTTTGTTAAATATTTGTTTGTTTTGAGATTGAGACACAAGTATGACTGCTATACCCATATTGTGACTATTTGACCTTTTATGTCTGTTTTGTTCATGCATCGTTTCATATATAATGGAATTTGATACGACTGTCATACAAGTGAGAGGTTTAGCGCTATAAAACCAGGTTCAATCCTACATTTTCTTCATTTGAAAATGCCTGTACCAAGTCAGGAATATGACAGTCGTTGTCCATCCGTTTGATGTGTTTTGTCATTTGATTTTGCCATTTGATAAGGGACTTTCCGCCTTGAATTTTCCTCGGAGTTCAGTATTTTAGTTCCATTTGATAGGATAACGTCATTAATTTTCATGGCATCAATTGACAATTGATGTTATGATAATGTACACACAAGCGCAGACGATGTATGGCAGATTTTAAATTTATGATTTGAGGTTGTTTTCTCTCAGTTTCATAAGAATGAAGATAACAATATTTATTTTAAGCTCCACGGCATCAATTGGTGATTTGAAGATCGCAAATACCCGTTTACTGGCTCTGCCAGCGCGTTGCCAGTAAAGTTAATTTGCGACCATCCAAACACCAATTGCTGCCGTCGCAGCTTAAAATACAATACAGTTATCTACTGATTAATATCTTTGCATACATTCATTATGATCCAATCTTTAAGGCTATATGAACATCTTCCCAAAGTTTACTATACATCGGATAAGACCATTTCAGTGGAACAAATGCAATATCATAACAGTCTAAAGTTCTAAGTTGTACACTTTTATGTTTCAGATGGTACTTGCTCTTCTCCTGTTCTGCAAGGCCAGTGCTATTCCATATCCAGACATAGATGCATCATTAGATGAACTAGTTGTATACTATACAAGTTTTTCATTTACAACAAAAGAAGTACTCGGGTTTTTACTAAACATACATCATATAATGCTGAGCGAAAGATCATTTTATAGAATTAAAAAACGTTTGAGATTGCAAAAAAGAGGAGTTGAAAGTGCTATTGCTGATATTGTTACAAAAATTTTACAGTTAAGAAATGCAGGATATACCAATATAGGTTATCGATCTTTATGGAATGTACTTCGCTGCCTAGGCGTAAGAGCTTCACAACACACGGTTAGGCTAGTTTTGAAAGCTATTGACGGAGACGGCGTTTTAAGGAGACAAAGACATAGGCTTACAAGAAGACGATACACAAGTAACGGACCGAGCTTTTGCATCCACGTCGATGGATATGATAAGTTAAAGCCGTTTGGAATATCTGTCCATGGTGGAATCGACGGTTTTTCAGGAAGATACTTTGGCTGAAGGCTACAAGTTGAAATAAAAATCCCCGTATAGTTGCAGGACATTTTCTTGAGTATTTGAAGACAAGCAAGAGGGTTCCAAGCCGAGGGTAGTACGCATGGATGCAGGAACTGAAAATGTTATAGTTGAACGTATTCAAATAGCTTTGAGATCATTTCATGCTGATAGCATGGCTGGACATAGAAGTGTTTCAATAGGAAGATCAACGGCCAACCAAAAGATCGAAATGCTATGGAGTTTTCTGATGCAAAATTTCACAACATTTTGGAGGAATTTGTTTAAAGATATGGTAGATGAAGGTATACTTAACAATGCCGACCCTGTGCATCTTGAATGCATACGGTTTTGTTTCCTACCACTTATTCAGAGACATTTAGACATGTTTCTACAATCATGGAATTCACACAGAATAAGATCTCAAAGAAATGTTGAATGTCCACATGGTATACCTGACGTTATGTACTACCAACCTTTTATTTACGATAAATATGACTGCTCTTATGAATTGCCGTGCGACATAGTTGTATTGGATTACTTAACTGATATCTACACGGATGCTGTTCTACCTAAAGGCACTAAAGAAGAATTTAGACAATTAATAAATACTCTCACGTTTTTAGATATCGAGAATTCGATGTCATTGAAACTCCAACACAGGCCAAAGAATTGTTCAACTTATTACCAGGCGTAGTATCACAACATTTGTTAAATCGATAAACATTTACAGATTTAACATTTATTATTCATGATAATTATCTGTTATGTCACCATGTTGTCGAATGAATACGCGCATAAGCTATTTGATCTGTTGGTGCAAAGAACAACATTGAAGTGCATAATGTGTACATACTAATTTTCTTGTTTTTCCTTGATTATGCTTCTTTTTTGTCAGAATTCATGTAAATATTGAATGAAAAAGTTCTGTTGTATTTTAGTATTATATAAATAGTAAAGAATAAATGCCTACTGTTTCTTTTAACAAGTCTTTCCTATGCCCGAGTCATCATTAAATTGATAACAGTTCGACACATTTAAATATGCCATATTGGTCTATTCCTTCATGATGTAGCTGAGTATCATTCAGTCATTTTTCATATCTGTTACAATAACCAAACACTTTTCCATAAAAATGACCATCGAGTTTAACGAGTCATACATTAACAAAATATTAAGTACAATCAAATCTTATTTGGTGTCAACTCAACCAATCCGTTTCATTCTTAATGAACTGGACAGAGTGTAGCTAAACTAAAAAGAAACAAAATGTATGATATAGCATGTCTGTCGCTCACGTCACTGAGTATAAAAGGGGGCATGGTTTCACATAAACCACGATATTTGGAAGGTATATAAAGTCACAGTACCCAAATTGCACCGAGTACCAAAATTGCACCTACTAGTATTCCACAAAAATACTTGGGAAATCTTACTTGTTTTCTTTGAGTCTAAACCCTTGGTATTTTTCGGGGTATTTGTATGATTTGATACAATACACGACTGACGTCATTCAACATTGCTGAACATATTTAAATATACAAAACCAGTAAAAATCAACAGATTTGTTTTTAACCGACCCTCATTGTCAATTAAAGATGTAAGTTATGATATAAGACAGACTGAATTGTATATATGTTTTATCCATTTATTTCATGATCGATGGAATCAATGCGTTCAACGTAACATACATGACATAGTCAGCAAACTTTGACTTATTAAGTGATATACAAATATCTGTATAGCTGCTTTTCATACGTCTTTAGACGCTAATGTAAACAGGTAAATGAACAAGTCGAAAAGAAGAGAAACACGTTTGTTTCTCATTACAATGCCGATTGGTTACTAAAGTATTGAAAAACACATCTTTCGAACGTAACAAAAATTAAGAAACCTTTATAGCATCAATTTAAGATATAATGTTCATTTCTGATTTGAGTGGGTTTTCATTCTTCTAAAGTACCATTTATCTCTCGTTAAGTCAACGTCTTTGAATCTATGTTGTTTTATGTCTGTTGGTAGATCAGTGCAAGACCAATTATTCAAATGTTTCCTTAACATTGGAATGGTGAATATTCGTGTCAATTCTTTTATATTACTGCACAATAAAACATACTTTAGTTGTATGTAGTCTAACAAATCATTAGATTTTGTCATTATCCACTTTCGATTCCAAGGTATCTAGGGCATGTTATTGTATTTACACAGTAGATAAAAGTTGGTATAGAAATAACCTGGCAAATGAAATGCCTAGAGTCATATTACCTAATGTTGCTTTATTGTTACATAGATTTGTCGGTTTAAGCCGTTTTAACTATTTATGTTTTTTTCAACCTGCAAATTACGTCTGCAAGCAGCCATCTTTAGACTTATTAAAGAAAACATGTCAAGTTTTACTAGGGAAACAAGTGTGGACAAAGTTCAGAGTGAATAGATTGTTTGAATGTTTGATGTGTTTTCTGAGAAAAAGAGTTCTCTCCTTTATTCAGCATTTAACTGTTCTGTGTTCAACTGTAGCAAAGCGACACTCTACCTCTGGCCTTTGTTAGTCTTGTATGATTTTAGTTTCTTGTTTATAATTCGGAGTTTAGTATGACGTCCATTATCACTGTACTAGTTTACATATTTTTTAAGGGCCAGCTGAAGGACACCTACGGGTGTGAGAGTTTCTCGCTAAATTGAAGACCAATTGGTGGCCTTCGGCTGTTGTCTGCTCTATGGTTGTTAACGCTTTGACACATTCCCCATTTCCTTTCTCATTTTTACCTGTACCAAATACTAAAATTTATTAGTGTGTTTTTGTTTCTAATAGTAAGTTATATTGTTAAAGACTGTCACGTAGGAGACGCTAATTGCATGCATTACCAAATGATTCTTATAAAATAACTGAAATTAAATGCCAGTGAAAACAAAAAAAAAGAGAGTAACACATTAAGTGCTTTTCAGAATGACTTGGTTTAAATTTACGAGATGGTATCTGATAGTATCTGAGAACCTACATGCATGAACTATTTTTGGGAGAAATTTTATTTGCTTATACAGGAAATGAATGAATCATGACCGGAGCGAGCCCCCACTTAGGCATTCAATTGGCCCCTATTCATGAAAATTTCTAGATCTACCACTGAGATTGTCAAATTTTTGTTTCACAAAAAATACATTTGCATAATAATGGACTAAGCTTAAAGCAACGCACTTTACTAATACACTTACAGAAAGAACTCATGATCAATACAGTGATATAATAAGTACTGGAAATACACGACATTCATGTACATTAGTTCTTCCTATTTACACCACAACTATGATTTAGGTAGCACTCCACAGTTCGGTGTGTAGTTTCGCATTTTGGTCACTTTTTCAAATATAAAATTCTTTTTTGGATAGCTGATGCTTAAGATGATTAAAATAGCCTTCATAGTAAGTTTATATGAATATCAAGAGTATGTAATGTATGAAATATGGCCTGTTTTCTGTATGATAGTCTGTCTTTGCATATCCAGACCAGGCATTGGTTTGTCAATTATTGTAATATTTTTTTACAACTTTTTGTCGCACGAACTTAATGATTAATTTTGCGACAAAAACGGGGCGAAAGACACCCATTTTTTATTTGATCATTAAATAGATTAATGTGAACAATTTCTGAAAAGGTATCACTCAAAGGCATTGAATTTCTAGTTTGATTCAAATTTTGGGGGAATATGTGACATTTTCACCCTTCTTTTTGCAATATGTTATGTAAATAAATGCAAAATGTTCCCATGGATACACAAAAAAGGAATCATATTTCACCCTTTTAACTTTTGAAAATCAAATCTATGGAAGTTACTGATTACATACATTTGAAAATGTATAACACAAACAGTTAGGTTAATGTATTAGAAAGCCAGGAATAGAAAATGATGAAACATTTTGTGGTTCAATTTTAATTAATATTTTTCTAACTGTGCAGTGCTACCTTGACATAAATGTAAAACTACGTACATCAGAAGTCCAGCAAAAGACATGCAATTGTCATATTATATGTTCGTACTACGGATAAACATTCGATTCCTAGCAAGTAATTGTTCAATAGGAAAAGTACTGGTCAGGCCAATCGTACTAGTTAATGGGACTTGGTATGGTAACCTGTGTCCTTCTGCACGACAATCTTTCGGAGTATCAAGTTAAAAATAAAGATCAGTGTTGCTTAATTTTCAAAGCAGGTTTAAATCACATCATGATCATGATTGTGTTCGCTGCCATATCGTATAGAATTGATTGTAAATAATAAACACACGAAAAGCAATAATTTTCATTTGCATACCTTTAAAACTCAATCCTTGTCACTAAATAATTGAAAACATACATTTACTATTACATGTACCTCCCTCTTTTCCCCTTATACGATTTTGAAGTTGTAACACTTCATTGTTTTGGGCCCCCTTGAGAGTTTGTATCATTTGCAATCACACCACATGTTCTACTTTTTTTTGTTATACGTAAACATTATCTAACAACCGCCTACATCATATACGGAATGCATCTTGCAACCCAAGAAACCAAATATAGACTGTGCCTAACAACCACATACAGCCCGTATCTAACACCACAGACACCATATACAGACTTAATCTAATAACCACAGACATCATATACATACTACATTTAACAACCAGAGACACCATATGTAGACTGCATCTAACAACCACAGACAGAATATACAGACTTAATCTAATAACCACAGACATCATATACATACTACATTTAACAACCAGAGACACCATATGTAGACTGCATCTAACAACCACAGACAGAATATACAGACTTAATCTAATCATCAAAAACACCATATACAGACTTAATATAATAACCGAAGACACCATATACAGACTGTATCTAACAATCAGAGACACCATATACAGACTGTATCTAACAAACAGAGACACCATATACAGACTGTATCTAACAAACAGAGACACCATATACAGACTGTATCTAACAAAAACAGACACCATATAAAGATAACTTCTATTTTGTTATACGTAGACAGTATCTAACAACCACAGTCACCATATATAGACTACATCTAATAACCACAGACACCAAATAAAGACTACATCTAACAACCACAGACACCTAATATATACAGACTTTATCTTACTACCACAGACACCATATAAAGACTACATCTATCTACCACAGATACCATATAAAGACTACATTTAACAACCACAGACACCATATATATACAGAATTCTAACTACCACAGACACCATATAAAGACTACATCTAACAACAACAGATACCATGTAAAGACTACATCTAACAACCACAGACACCATATATATACAGACTTCTAACTACCACATACACCATATAAAGACTTTATCTAACTACCACATACATCATATATACAGACTGTATCTAACTACCACAGACACCATGTAAAGACTAAAGCTAACTACCACAGACGCCATATATAGACTACATCTAACAACAACAGATACAATGTAAAGACTACATCTAACAACCACAGACAACATCTTATAACCACAGACACCATATATACAGACTGTATTTATCAGTCAGAGACACCATATATACATACTGCATACATGTGTCAGTAGAATAGCCGGGTGGTATAGGCAAACATGTACTTCTACAATCCCAATAGACTTTTATCTTGATTGTGAGCGACGGGTGTCACCAAAGGTCACCTCTCATAATCCCCTTAAAACCCGTGTACATTCATGCGGAACAGTTATTTTATTCTTGAATTCTTGATATTTTTTTTTTCGTTCTTTTGTTCTTTTCGCTCGAAAAAGTTCTGGGGAGACAAATGTCTTCCGCCTCTTTCTTTTTAGCTCACCTGGCCCAAAGGGCCAAGAGAGCTTTTCTTATCACGTGGCGGTGTCCGTCGTCCGTAAACTTACAAAAATCTTCTCCTCTGAAACTACTGGGCCAAATTTAACCAAACTAGGTCACAATCATCATTAGGGTATCTTGTTAAAAAAATGTGTCCGGTGACCCGGCCAACCAACCAAGATGGCCGCCATGGCTAAAAATAGAACATAGGGGTAAAATTTAGATTTTGGCTCATATATCTAAACCATAAGCATTTCAAGCAAATCTTTCAAAAACAAAATTGTTCTTTGGTCAAGATCTATCTGCCCTGCAACTTTCAGACCATTCAGGCAATCCATTGCTGGATTGCTGCCCCTGAATTTGTAATTTTAAGAAAAAAATTCAGATTTTGGTTATTATCTTCAATAGTTTTAGCTCATCTGACCTGAAAGGTCAAGTGAGCTTTTCTCATCACTTCGCGTCCGTCGTCCGTCGTCCGTAAACTTTTACAAAAATCTTCTACTCTGAAACTACTTGGCCAAATTTGACTAAACTTGGTCACAATCATCATTGGGATATCTAGTTTAAAAATGTGTCCGATGACCCGGCCAACCAACCAAGATAGCCGCCATGGCTGAAAATATAACATAGGGATAAAATGTATATTTTGGCTTATATCTCTGAAACCAAAGCATTTAGAGTAAATCTGACAAGGAATTAAATTGTTTAATAGGTGAAGATCTTTCTGCCCTGAAATTTTCAGACAAATCGGACAACCTGTTGTTGGGATGCTGTCCCCGATTTAGTAATTTTAAGGAAATTTTGCTGGAGTTGATAGACAGTCTGAAGTGTGGGAATATATATTAAAATCAAAATCTTGCGATAACTAAGGCATCTTGTTAGTATGGCGATATATAAGGTGTCTAGAGCAAATCATTGCGATAACTAAGACGTCTTGTTGTTAGATATAGCAAATAATAACGATAATTAAGGCTTCTTCTTTTTAAATATAGCAATGCATTGCTCTAAATATGGTGCCTTGTTGTTAGATATAGCGAACTATTGCGATAAATAAGTCGTCTTATTAAATAAAGCAAATTCTTGCGATAATTAAGTCTTCTTACTGTTAAATATAAAAAATCATTGCGCAAAATAAAGTGCCTTGTTGTTAAATATAGCGAAATATTGCGATAAATAAGGCGTCGTATTGCAATATACAAAACATTATCGCGATGATTATCATATATGGTTTAGTTATAAACAATAATACAAGGCAGCTCCAGGCTTCCGTACTTATAAACTTTTAGAAATATCTTATTAACTTATAGAGATATCTTATTTACTTGGTTATAAAGATATCTTATTTACTTGGTTATAAAGATATCTTATTTAATATATAAGATATCTCCATAAGTTAATAAGATATCTCTATTATTTTATAAGATATCTCTATTAATTAATAAGATATCTTATAAAGTATGTATTTAAAAGATATCTTTATAAAGAAGTAAGATATCTTATTAATTAATAGAGATATCTTATTAACTTATAGAGATATCTTATAAACTAATACAGATATCTTATAAACTAATAGAGATCTCTTATTTACTTTCAAATTAAATAAGATATCTTATAAAAATTAAAGATATCTTGATACTTAATAAGATGTCTTGTTAAAAAAATAAGATATCTTCAAATTTGAATAAATATAAAAACGGCGTGCCATAGATTTGTTCTAAATATTTTGGTACAGAACTAGTACCAACAGTGTTTGGAAATCATAACTTTAATAGATTTCAAATAGAAAAAAATTCAAAATGCCAAAAATGTAACGGTAGTAACCAAAAATCTGTAGTACCTAAATTTCAAGTACAAATAAAGTACTGAAAAATACAGGTACCTAAATAGTACAATTATTTTAAAGTAACAAAATAGTACTGAATATTTAAAGTAGATTTCCAGTACTACAGATTTCTAGTACAGAAAAAGTACCTATGCAAAAGTAGCTGTGATATGTTTTAAGATCTGTCTGTCCTGCTTCAAGTTTCCGATCATGGTAGTTTGTGATGAGTTAAATCCAATCAACATGATAAAGATTGCATATTTTGGCGTTAATATTGATCCACTTATAGGATATTGCATCGGAACTAAACACATTTATTCAAAAACCAGTTGTTGGCATGACACGGGTTATGTGCTTCTCATATATGTTATGATGGTATGATACTAAACCCCTAAAGGGAAGGATTGTGCCTGATGTTCATATGATGAAATCATAATCTTTCAGTCAGTTTAATTGAAGTCTGGAGCTGGCATGTCAGTTAACTGCTAGTAGTCTGTTGTTATTTATGTATTATTGTCATTTTGTTTATTTTCTTTGGTTACATCTTCTGACATCAGACTCGGACTTCTCTTGAACTGAATTTTAATGTGCGTATTGTTATGCGCTTACTTTTCTACATTGGCTAGAGGTATAGGGGGAGGGTTGAGATCTCACACACATGTTTAACCCCGCCGCATTTTTGCGCCTGTCCCAAATCAGGAGCCTCTGGCCTTTGTTATTCTTGTATTATTTTAATTTTAGTTTCTTGTGTACAATTTGGAAATCAGTATGGCGTTCATTATCACTGAACTAGTATATATTTGTTTAGGGGCCAGTTGAAGGACGCCTCCGGGTGCAGGAATTTCTCGCTACATTGAAGACCTGTTGGTGACCTTCTGTTGTTGTTTTTTTCTATGGTCGGGTTGTTGTCTCTTTGGCACATTCCCCATTTCCATTCTCAATTTTATTGAAACTTAGTACACATATTTCCTATAATACAATCTTTCTTATTTTGATGCCAAATTAATGTGTTGACCCCAATTTCACAGTGCAATGAACATAAAAAAAAAAATGATAATGTGACCTGTCTATTATATATGGACACATTACTGTCAATACAATGAAATTTAGTTGCAAAATATTTATTCTCACTTTTTTTCATTATACATATATATAATCACTTTAAATTTTGTCTTGTCTTGTCTATTCTTTTAAATTTAAATCTATAGGTTATATTGAAATTACTGTCATAAGGAAGGTCTCAGGGATTTTATTTTTGTTTTAAAATAAAGCAAATAAAAAAGCTTTTTTTGTCTTTGTTTCAACATATTTCACACAGAACCAACCTGGTTGAAGCTTGTTAACAACATGCATTTGTTAAACACAAATGGAATTAAATCAAACAAAGTATAAAAAGATTGTGTGTTCTCAAGAATATTAAGAAAAAGTAACAATCAGGTATTGTTTACTTCACCCATACATCATGTACATAATCAGAGGCGGATTAAGGAAAAAATTGGTTGCTTATATAGGGAATCACTGAAGCGTGACCGTAGCGGTTTCCTCTTAAGCAGTCAGTCGGCCCCCACTTATGAAATTTTCTAGAGCCGCCAGTGATGATATTTAAGGCTGTGAAAGAAGGTGAGACAGGACACAAATGTATGGATTTTTTTCTGCTGAAGGATTAATTAGGATGATCATGATAATGAGACCATTCATTTTTATTAACCACAAAATTATAAATTATAAATGATGATGACCATATATGGAATTTTCAATTGTTACATTTACATGTTATGGTATTGTACAGTATTGAAACCTCAGTACTGAATTTCTTTAAAATATTCTCTAGTATGTTGTATATGATATCTGCGGCAGATCAAAAAAAGGGGGGGGTCTGGGTTTTTTTCAAAGACTAATGCTATTGTATGATGACCTATTGTTGGAGCCCCCTTTTTATTCTGTACTGAAATGGATCCGCTTTCACATCAATCAGGCCCCATATTTAAGTTGACCGCCCCCTAAAACAAATCATATGAACGAATATAGACATGATAGATATATGAATTTGATCGACTTTGGCCAGATAAGTTTGGAGCCGTAACAGAGGGGGGGGGGCAAGGGGGGTCCCCATAACAGCAAAACAGTGAATTGATTTGGTGAAAAACAGATAACAAGGAATTGAAAAGGGATAATAACAGATAACAGTAAATGAAATATGAAAATAAATCTGCCCAGGACCAATCCAGTAGATGACTCGTAGATCTTAGTATATAACTTGTGGTATGGACCTAGAAAATTGTAATTTGTGTAAACAAGACGTTTCGGCCGTTGAGGCAGTTCTGCCTTGGTTGATTTTTTTCCGTAACTTGTACAATAAGTTATAGTATGATTGTTGAATTTTTCTGAACGAAATTACTAGTTTCTGTTTTTGATATAGGGATATTTTTAATCTAGGGAATTTGAGGGATCAATTGTTAATGATTTAGGTTTTTTTATTTAATTTTTGAAAGTAGTGCAGCCAGTGACAGTTTATTATAAATTTGATTTTTAGATTTTTTTCTTCTGAAAAGCAATATATATACTTTACAAGTAATAAAAAACATTGATGCACAATATATTTTTTTTATTTAATGACCTCATGATAAAACTTATTTATAAAATACAAAAATACCCAGATAAGTGGAGACAGGACATGTAACTGAAACACGCATGCCAGTTTTGGTTCTTCTGATAATAGAAATTGCCTCAAGTGACAATTCTGATAGTATAATAGAATTTGGACCTAGTGAAAATTTGGATGACACCAAGTGAAACACCAATCATGCATCTTATGTGAAATTATAGAATATGGAAAATTTGGGTACAGCATTGGAGAAGCTGTAGGATTTTAAAAAGGGTATTTGTTGAAAAATTAAACTGAAGACACATCTTTATTTGCATCAATGGTTTCAGAGCTTCAATTTTCGCCATGTGAAGCAGTTAAAAAGCTTTTAAAAATATGGTGGTCAGGGTTCTCTTTCATGTAAATGAAAAGAGAGGGAGTAGCACTTAATATAAATGCTAAACGAAAAAGATGTTGTATAATTTCAAAAGCCATAATTCAAATCCATACCACTTAGTAATGTAAAACAATTCAAAGGAGAAAACTAAATGCCTATAATTTATCCATAAAATAGTGAACGAGGAACTTAGTAACACAGTAACAAACTACAACCACTGAATCCAGGCTCATGACTTGGAAGTAGGCACATACAGAATGTGACTGCGTCAACTTAAGCATGCTAGTTGGTGTCCAATCCTCCCCTAATCAGGGACAGTGGTGTAATAGTACAACATAAAGATTATTATGTGGTCATTGAAAAAAAAAAATCTATAGGGTGTACCAATGCTTTTTTTATAACAAAATCCATACTATAAGTTATTGTACAAGTAATAAGTGAATTATAATTTGTACACAATGCTACATGTTCACAGACAATGGAATTTATTACAAAGTATAATAATAATATATACTGGAATGGTCCTGGGTCCAATTGATTTTAATATGTTTATGTGATGTATGTTACTGAAATTCTTCTGCAAATACAGGGCCACCCGATATTACCAGTAGAAAGACCCCAATAGATATACATTGTAAGAAGATGTGGTAAGCGTGCCAATGAGACTAGTATCCATTCAAATCACAATTTTCAATTATCTTCAAATTCTACGGAAGATTGGCTGTCAAAATGCTAACATTCCAATTTTCAATAACAGTTAACAGCAAATACATTCTCACAATAACAGATAACAAAATAGATAATAGTCCTATAACAGCTAACAAAGAATAAGACAATAACAGCTAACAGTAAATATATTTTCAGAATAACAGATAACAAAGAATTAAAATGCCCCATAACAGCATAACAGTTAAACCCCTTGCCCCCCCCCCGTAACAACCTGATACTGAATCTGCCCTGTATATTATTATTTGTTACAAGGGTGTTGATAGGTTTATGGATGTTTGTTTTATTTTGTTTTGAGATTTTGCCAGATATTCGGAATCCTCTGATTTCATTCATGTAGTACCATTTAAAAAAATTGCCTCTTGATAATTTGATATTTTTTCTGCTTTTCTAGTTTCTTTCTATACTTCTAAAAAGCTTGTTATTTTAAAACAGAGAAGCAAACACAGCCTTAACAGCCTACAAGATAACTAAAAAAATTATGTACATGTACCCCTCTCTTCACCCTAATAAAAAAGTCTTTACTTCACATGGTTCCCTGCAATTTTTAATTATGTAATTACACTATGACAAGCATAACACATGGTGTTATGAATGGGGGGGGGGGGGGTCTTGAATTTCCTCTTCCCACAAGGGAGCCCTGATGTCAGCCAAAATAACATTATTAATATTATAAAAGAGCACAAAGATACCCCGACTCCCCTACCTACCCCAGTGTTATATGAATTGGGGGGGGGGGGTGGGGGGGGTGGGGGGGTGGTTCTTTAATTTCCACTTCCCTCCACTAGGAAGGTCAGCAAAAATATGATGTACATGTACAAGTAAACAATTGTAAATTTCATCAATAAGTAAAAGAAAATATTGAAAGTAACTTAAAAACAACATCATACAGGAATGCGCAAGAAAGTAATCCTTAAAAACAACATCATACAGGAATGCGCCAGAAAGTAATCCTCAAAAATGGATGGTATTTCTTAACTAAAGAAGAATATCTAGAAGTAGAAAGCCCCGAAGAAAAATTACATAATTATAAAAGAGCATAAAAAATACCCTGACTCCCTTACCTTCATGGCTTTTCATTTTTAGCCATGGCGTTGTCAGTTTATTTTCGATTTATGAGTTTGACTGTCCCTCTGGCATCTTTCGTCCCTCTTTTACCTCCCGCTTCCCACCCCTCATTCCCAAGTTCCCACTATACATGCCACCCCTCATAGCAAGTCTGTGCTTAATTGTTACAGTAAGTTGTTTATTTATAACCCACTTCATCTACCATCTACACATTGCTTCAAGTTATTACCGTATCACCATGGTGATACGATCTGATTAGTCAGAGGCTAAACGTCAGGTTCGGGTAAATCTGTTAACGGTATTTCTGTTATTTCATTGGTTATAAATACTATCTAATGGCTGCTTCGTGGCTGTTTCCGGAATTATTATGGGGGAAATGAAGGTCATTTTAACGTCTGATTGGCTATTAATGAGTGGCATGCATTATATGTTCAACGCGTCCGTAAGTGGGGTCGGATTGAAATCATGATACTAGGTTATAGGTACATATTATGATAAAGTGTTCATTTGCTATAGTGATTAGTTATAACGATAACTCACAACAAACTGTCAATTTGGTACAGATTATATAATCATGTGACAATGTGATGATTTAATCTTGAAATTATGTTGCTATTTTGGTAAGAAACTACATTTATGTCTTATTTCTAGTCTCCAAAAAATAGAACAGTAATGTGTATAATTTACACTTTAAACTGCGTATTAAAACGGTTAAATGATTGAGATACTTTTGTGTTAGATTTCCTCGTATAAAGCTTAGATTTTAAATAGTTAATACACAAAACGTATGCTCTATGTATAAAAATATTAACCATTTATTTTTCATTGCTTGGACATATTGATTAGAAAATATTAAAATCACGGAATTTACCGAAGATGTAATTTCGTTTCCAGCACTTTCATCGCTTCTTTGATTTCTGGTGTAAATAAACAAACCCGACGATACTGATTAGAAGAATACAAAAATTACAAGGTGAGCAATATGGTTTCTTATGTGCAAAGAAGCCTACACCAAGCATCACGGTATTGTTATTGGCAAGGGTTTCAGTGCACTATAGGATACTATAGTGTCAGCTGTTGCAAATTATATAATTTAGCTTTTTACAATGCACAGCTCTATATTTGACAATGACCCCCAAGGAAATCATTTTATACGATCCTTGAACTCCCAAAAAGATGTTTGCATGTGGGGTAGACAGTTTGATGATCTTTGATGTACTCGTACATGATGATTTATTCTTTGGAGTTGTCAGGAGGCTGATTTAGAAGGGGGCAACTAAGGGGCTTGCCATCCTTTTCTGGGAAATTTTGTGGGCCTGCACTTATTAAAATTTCTAGATCCGCCACTGGTTGTTGGACCATAATAGTCCCAGTATGGACACAGTGGTGATCAGCAGTCATTATAAAAAAGAAGATGTGGTATGATTGCCAATGAGACAACTGTCTACAAGAGACCAAAATGACTCAGACATTAACAACTATATAGGTCACCGTACAGCCTTCAACAATGATCAAAGCCTATACAACACAGTCAGCTATAAAAGGCCCTGATATGACATGTATAACAATTCAAACCAGAAAACCAAGGCCTTGTTTATATACAAAAATGAAGGAAAAACAAATATGTAACACATAAACAAACGACAACCACTGAATTACAGGCTCCTGACTTGGGACAGAAACATACATAAATAATGTGGCGGGGTAAAACATGTTAGCGGGATTCCGATCCTCCCCCTAACCTTGGACAGTGGTACATGTATAACAGTACAACATAAGAACAAACTATAAAAATCAGTCAAAAAAAGCTTAACTCATCAGATTGCCCATTGATATATCAAAAGCACTGAAAACTTCATTTGATATGTCTGATTTCAATTTATTCACATCATCAGGTCTTACACTTAATATATTTTTTTGTGATGAACATTACTATTTGGTTGATTATGTAGGGAATCACTGAAGCATGACTGGAGAAGTCGCCCCCCCCCCTTTTATTGTCCCAGCTGACCTGAGAATCTGTCCCATTTTAACCATTAACGTCATATAACAATTACTTTTCCATTGTGGCATCATATATTTTGTATTAAAACATCAAAATTTTACATGGAATATATGAGATTTACATGCATGTACAGTTTGTAATGGCAGACATATACATATTGTAGCAATAAGGTGTATTCAAAGCAAAATAATTAATAATAAATCAACTCAATGGATAGAAGCATACTGGTAAGTCAAATTTTTTTTTCACACAGCATCTGCATTGAGTGATGAGATATAAATCAGGAGATCAATCACTGGTTTTAGAAGTCAAGAACTTTTATATTTTACTTATTTGGGTAGATACATGTACAATGTACATGTAACACAACATTTATCTTGTCATAATACCTGTACGCTCAGTGTTCTTCATGAAAACTATCATACTGATTTTAAATCATTATAGGAAAGCACAGTGTATAAACAAACATTTCAGGAGGCAAAGAGTCTATTATAGGCTGACTGCAATAGTCTGTATATTATCTGAAAAAGCTTAATTCTTGTCAACTTTCTTATTATTTCAAACATTTAAATAGATGTCTCCCAAATTTGGTGTATTTCTATTAGCTTTTTTTAAAGTCATTTTCATTTATTTTTCAACCCGGCCCAGAAATATGTTTAATATAGCTGATTTAGAGAAAGGCGACCTGGGTCACCTCTCACAAAGGCTATATTTATTGTCACTGCAAACATTTTACCTGTTCAACACCAAATGCTGTCAAGTTTGGGGCCCCTGGCCATGGCTCTTTTTTTTTCATAATTCATCTTACATGTACATCTCCTTTGAATTTGTTTGCTTATTTGTTCTACATGTATGGTCTATCTATGCATATCTATCTATATACCACATTTTCATGGTCCCACAAAAATGTTTAAAATGTATACAATTGACTTTTTTCTAGCTTCTCTCATGTGATAGCCATACCTTTTTGGTCACTATTTATGTGTTGCGTTTAAATATGAATTGTTACACTTTACAGTGACTGAACAGGTAAAACAAATACTTCTCAAAAAACAGAAAAAAGAAGACTACTTGGAACAGCACCAGACTACATGTATGTACATGTATGAATAAAAACTCAGATCGGAATAGCATGGAGGATATGATATGTCCTTGTGAATAAGCAAGGAAAGCTTTTAATAATAAGGCCTATTTTTTTATTTACTAGATTTTTCATTCATTATCTGTGCAAATTTCAACATAATTTGTCATAAATCCTTATCTAACTTTACTCAAACTTTCAGTGGTAGATCCAGAAATTGTCATAAGCGGGAGCCCACTGACTGCCTAAGAAGGGGCCAACTCCAGTCATGCTTCAGTGATTCCCTATATAAACAAAAACAAATTTCCTAAAAAAGGGGTGGCCTAGGCCCCCCGAAAAACCCTCTAACTACACCTCTGACTTTAATTTAATATGACAAGTGTTTCATTCACCAAAATACTGGTGCGTTTCTGTGATAAATATCATGCACAATTTTATAAATGAGAGGGGAAAGAAGATCCACATGTGGTGTACCTGCATATCAATTGCAAACTGCCCCATTTTTCTTATCACAACCAATCAACTGATCATGCTGATACTGACATTACCAGAGAGTACACATCAAATGAAAAATCACAAATAACTGATACATATTATCAGATATTACAGAATTAAATATGTTTTAAATTTATTACAAAAAAATGTGTTCTCAATCTTGTAGATAGATATTACTGGATCTCATATACATGTATTAAGTACCAAAGACAACTGTCTATCCAAGTCACAATTTATAAAAGTAAACTATTAAAGGTTGTAGTTTGGTCTTCAATGCAAAGCTTGGTTCACACCAAACAGCAATTTTATATAGTCCATATCAATCATGACAATGGCGTTTGGGGTTAAACATGTTTTCGTAGGAAAATAATATTGCCATGGAACTTTTTTCATGAGAGTGTTATAGTCTATAGAGTATTACTTCCTGTTTGGTGGAATAGTGAAATAGAAGTCAATACGTTCTTGCTCAATCCTATGTCGCTTTGAAGGTGTCATGATTGTAATCCTCAGCTTAAGCAATGTGTTACTGTAATTTGAATTTCAAAATGACTGAACGACGTTTTTCGAAGCACTGGTCAACTCCACCATAGCAAATCACATGACTTTGACAATCAGTAAATTCCAGTGAAAAATATCTCTATAAGGGAGCTACCATTTGATTTTTATGGGGGGGCTAGGATGAAATTTGAAAAAAATAGGCAGGACAGGAGTTTTTGAGGGAAAAAAAAGGCAGGATGTGACACTTGCAAAAAAAAAAAAGTCAGGACGACAATTTAGGTAAAAAAAAGTCAGGATAAACTAAAAAAAAAAAAAGGCAGGACCGATTAGAGTGAAAAATAAAAAGGCAGGACAGAGATTACAGCTAAAAAAAAATGCAGGACAAAATTTTTCATCCTAGCCCCCCCCCCCCCCCCCCCATAAAAATCAAATGGTAGCTCCCTAAGTAAAGAATTGTAGGATAAAAATTAAATAATAGAGTACACAGGAAATGGCAAAGTTCACATAGTCGCGTATGATTAATCATTTTAAAAAAAAACGGGCAAAAAGGGGGGGGGGAGGGATGGGGCGTACACACTTTACGTCCCCCTCTGGATCCGCCACTGCCTTCTGTTGTTGTCCATTTTGTCAAGTAGTAATTCTCAAAAGTATGTGTAGGTTATATGCTATTTTTATCAAGTTGATTATAGACACAGAATACATTTTATTATAATATCATTCCCCATTTCCATTCTCAATTTTATTAAGTCTCCTTCCATTATAACACGGGTCCACCAATAATACAACAAAAATGACAAATTAGTAAAAAAAAAAGCGCTATGTTTTCATATTGCTTGAAGTGCAATATTCCAATAAAAATAAACTACTCACAAAACACTGATCTCAATATAATCAGCTAAAATACGGCAAGTTTTTTAGAAAAGCTATTACTTGTTATTTTTTTAATCGGAAGTAAGAATAACATTATCTTCTTTACAGAAGAGTTCATACGAGAAAAATAAATATAAAATACATAACGGATTTTATTCCGGAATCTGAGAAGCCTCCATAGGATATAAGGTCCACCGACAAAATCATGATTGAAAATATTAACTCCGGAATATCATATCATATCAGCTGTATATATGTGTATTATATGAAATGATGCATAGCAAGAAAACTAAGATTCTGTTTCATATTTCAAACAAAAATATGATATTCAGTAACTAATGACAACAACTGACTTCAAGGCTTTTAGCTTGGAAAAGGCTCTCATTCAGTAAATGGTAGAGTTAAAAAAAATGTGTCAAGTCATCCTCTGAATCTGACATAATGGTGTTACAGCATATTTTTGTTTGATATATATACACAAACGATCAACATAGTTAAAAATGGGTTGACTCACCAGACGGATACGTTATATATTAACAAACACTTTTCATTGAACTTGTTGAATTGTTTTATTAGCCTTGATTCTACAAATCTTATTTAAATATCACAGTAAATTACAGTGG
Organism: Mytilus galloprovincialis; assembly: GCF_965363235.1. Classification (NCBI taxonomy): domain Eukaryota; kingdom Metazoa; phylum Mollusca; class Bivalvia; order Mytilida; family Mytilidae; genus Mytilus; species Mytilus galloprovincialis. Next base: position 59,301,734 of record NC_134851.1, on the reverse strand, counting down.
TTTAGTTTTGCAGAAAATTGATCTTGAATATACAACAAGACATTCTTAATTTGATACCAATGCAGAAATATCTAGTGACTCTTTTTCATGCTAATTAAAAGAACAAAAACCGACCTTTTTACATTGTTGTCAAAAATTTAAAATTCAACAAACGGTACCATATCAAAATATAAATCAATAAATATAAAAAATTAAATATGAAGAAACACCGAAATAAGAAGCAACCATCAGAAGTCTTTCTGTTTCAGAAATGCATTAATGCAAATTAACATTTTATTCTGCACCTATATCTGATTAAGGTTATTCAGACACAATTTCATAAAAACAAGAATTGAAGTCCTTCATCATAATTATTATATATGTCGTGTACATGTTATTAGTTTGTACAGGTTATTACTTGTACAAACATTTTGTACAAGTAATTACTTGTATGATACCATCATACAAGTTATTACTTGTACAAATACAATTGTTCAAGTAATTACTTGTCCAATTTTTATTGAGAAAAAGATAATAACTTGTACAAATCATTATTCTACCTTGGCCTATTTCTTGACTACAACAAAACTTTTCCTTTAATCAAATAATTTACTATAAGTGCATCCGTATAAACTTGAAACATTTTAGAAATTTCTATTTGATAAATATGGTAGCCATTTTGTACAGGAAGACCACATCTTGAAAGGTAAATTACAGTACAGTATAGTTAGATGTACAAAATTATTCTGAAATTACTTTTTTATTGTCGGGTAAAATATCAACTAACAAGTATGGTATGCTTCAGTAGAGAAAAAGAACGATAAATTGATACATGTTAACGTACATATGACACCGCAAAGATTTTTCATTAATCTATTTTTAGAATAAGGGGATTTCCGATTTAAATGCGGAGGATTTCCAGTTGAACTTGTGAAAGTATGAATAAGGGGATTATCAGTTTTTCACATTTTTACTTCTAAACACCAGGAAGATTGGTATGCTATTTTAACACAATTTAAAAATTACGTAGGGAGAGAAACATTATAAATAACTGGTAATTCTAAAAAGGATAGGATCCTTCCATATGAGACCCACAACGATCTTACAGGTATCTTACCAGGTAATTCTGAACTTGTTATGTCTTCCTCTTCTTCTTCTTTCGTAAATCTCTCCAATATTTGAGCACTTGGAAATAAATCCAATATATATATATTAAAATCATTAAAATATACGGTAGTCGAATAATCCTCCACCAGTGGAATTATAGTGTTGTGAAAATCTATGGATGGTACCAGCGGGATTCGAACCCTCAATCTCGGGATCTAAAGGCAGCACTCTAACCAATTGAGCCAAAGAAGATCTTCCATAACTCAACTAGTTAGACTACCTTTATATCTCCAGGTCTACAACACTCTTCCCCCTTTTCTTTTTTTCAGGCTGCGTACCATCCATCCGAGCAACTAACAGGTCCACTACTGTACAACCCTGAGACTTCTACTCGGAAACCCTCTGGCCAGTTCCCTTGATGCCACCTAGAATTGCCATGGTATCCTATGACCAGCTGGTCAAACCTCATGACCAACTCTAACATCTCACTGCCAGGCAATATTCTATATACAATTTTTGTACCAGTAGCAGATGCTCACAGCGCCATTGTTGTGAAAATCTTTATATCTCCAGGTCTACAACAATAGTGTATTTACATCCACAAGTGCAAAGTTTAAAATTCTGTACTCAAGCAATAACCTACTCAAATGTCCACTTTAAGTATAGTTAAAATCTAAAAATCATATTGTCTGTAAAATCATAGAATTTACCTTATTTTATATCACACAGCGATCGTCAGACTCACAATAGACTATAAGCATTAAGCCTTCTAACATGCACATGCACAGCAGCAGGGATGTGGAAATGCTATGCCCGACTCGCCCGACTCGTACATTTGAACAACCGGACAAGTAATTATTTTTGTCTTGGTTGCCCGTGGACGAGTAAAAAAATATACAAGACAAAGTTCAAATCCAACAAAAACATAAAATTAATTTCAAAACGTATAAAGATGTTTAATTTATGTAAAAGAAACCAATGTTCAGCAAGTAAAAACATCAATGTTCATGACGATAAATTTACATAATAAAAAGGTGGGCAAGCAAGACAAAAAGAGTCATGAGTCGAGTAGAAAACCTTAAATGCAAATGGAGGACACAGCTAGAGTATTTAAAAAAAAAAAGAAAGGGAGAATTTCAGACATCGTGGATATCAGATTGCCCCTGGCTATCTATGGAAATTCGGAAAATAAATTAAGTTTTTGTCCTATTTATAGATGAAATGTCAACATTATTTGTTGTCAAGTGGAAAATAAAAGGGACGCATTAATTGCCCATCAAGACAATGATAAATAATCAAGAAAAAAACAAGTGTGTCAGTTGAGAAAAACACCACAAAATCATGCAATTAGTTATAATTTAGTTTACATTTCTTCAAGCACTGTCCTCACATTTAGTATATGTACGTATAACTACTGGCTACAATTTTTATTCAAAAACTGCTGCAAAATTGTCCTTTAATACATGTCATTTCATTGGTTGGTTTGCTGTTAGGTTTCTGTCCCATTGATGTCAACCCATTTCCTACTTTCCTAATGTTTTAAACATATAAACAAATATATTTCATTTGTGATGCACAACAGTGGTAAGTAAGAATCATATATATTAGCTAACAAGAAATACTTCAATATTTATTGGGATCATCAGGGCAAGTAAATTTTTTTCCGGACAAGTAAAATTTTAGGTTTCACTTGCCCGGGGACAAGTGCTCACAACAAATATTTCCACACCCCCGCAGCATAGCAATATATTCTCTAGAGATAACTTCAATTGTTCGAAGAAATTCCTTGTCATATTTGGCAATAAGTGTTGCTGAACGAGGCACTGACAGTCAATAATTAGTTGGCATATCATTTGTCTATTAATAAACTGACTTTTCCATTTTTCCTGACCAAATTTAGATATAATAAGGTTCTTCAGTATTTGAAGTTGTGATTGAAATATGTACACTTACAGACTGTCAATGTATATTTGTTCCACCTAACAGAAGTTCATTATTTCTTGAATAAGTTGAAACTTATATCAGGGTTCTCGCTAAGGATTTTTGAAGGCGAGTCCAGGGACTCATCATTTTTAGGTATGATCGAGTCCAACAGCAAGAAGAAAATATTTTATTGCAATATAAAGTAATATTTTAGTCTCCATTTCCTAACAGAGCGATGAAATCAAATCAAATTCAGAACACTTTTAAACTTTTGCTATAAAATGATGATATTTGTGTTTAACTGTGTTCAGTTTATACAAAATATTTCAATCTTGATGCATCTGTGGACTCACCAGTTTTGAAAATGGTGAGTCCAGACAGATTTTGATGAGTCCAGGACTCATGGACTCGCCTTAGTCAAATAGTGAGAACACTGTTATATATGAACGACTAGTTTCATTCTGGTAGCTAAGTGAATGTTCCTACATGGATCAGGATTTCAGATTACATTTGATTTTATTACATATAACACATAAATTTGTCAATCCCATTTCTGTTTTCTGTGGTTACTTCCCCTTCTTTTGACAATTTGTTCAAGCTGTGAAATCTGTAGAAATTCAACAGATTTGTGGTCGTTGTTTGAACAATTTGTCATAACATATGTGTACAGTAATAGGATTATTTGCCATTTATCCCTTCTGTGGTACCTATGTCGTTATGGTCATACACAACACATGAAAAATGTTTAACAATTCAAACAAGATGGCCTAGCTAATTAATAACAAAAATAGTTTATAAAAAAAAATACATGTATGACTGACCTGAACCAGTGACAACCTGTGACTGTGCTATAGGATCCTGTCTTGAGACAGCGACATAAAGAATGTTTGTGAGCGCTCAGCCCTAAATGAACTTTGGACAGCAGTGATATCGCACAATATACAGCGGTGATACAACATAAGAACAAACTGTAAAACCAGACTGTGCAATTTGCAACTAAAAGGATCAACAAGAGGCACTACAGAGACCTCATATTATATAAACTTAGAAATTGTATACATCATGGTATATTTCAAATGTATTTTATTTTTCAGAATTATATGATAGAAACTAGACAATGTGAAAACTAAAGTGAAAAGTGAAAACTTTAAAAAACAAAAAAAAAAACAATGATTGAGTTTGAATCATTACAAAATCATAACAATAATAATCAGACAGACTTAACAAGAGGATTAATTACGATCGACGGTGAACTTGAATCAGACGATATCAATTCGTTAAAATTCCTCTGTCAAGATCACATAGCACAGAAAATGTTAGAAAAAATAAAAGATGGAATTCAAATCTTTAACGAACTTGAAAGACTCGGAAAAATTGACACTTCACAAGGCCAGGTGGATTACCTGCTGGAAAGTTTATGTAAATGTCATCGACTCGACTTAATCAGGAAAATGGGTTTTGATCAAATCCAAGTAAAGAATCGAGTGGAAAGTGGACGTTCAAATTTTTCACCTTTCAGGTAATATTATTTTGTTTTTTATTATTTCTTTTTTTAGATTTTACATGTTTTACTTGATGAATATCATGACCTGTCCTTGTATCAAAATAAAAATTTGTATATAAACCTTTAGTAAAAGTCAAATTGATAAAAGGACAATGAAGGAGAGAGGTGTGTGGTAGATGTTATACATGTTATATATGTCTATGAGACAGCAGCACAAAGATACAACTGACATTCATCCCCCTAAAACAAAGATGAAAAGAAAGAAAGAAAAAGAAATCGTCTAGAATACAACAATCTTTAAGTCATCATCAGGTTAAATGTCTTTACTAAACTATCAATCTATAGGTAATGGTCAAGTGTCTTTAGAATACACATACATGTATGTCAATATCTTCTCTTAAACAGTCAGGGTTGGTACTTAAACAAGTGATTTCAAAATAACTTCTTTGAGTGATTTTGGCTGTGAAATATTAAAATTTTACTCGCAGACTTTTCAAAATCACTGAAACAAGTAATTCATTGTAATTTGAGAAGTCAAAATTTAATCACTTCAATAAGTGTTTATAACATTTTTTTGATATTTTTCCCATTAGCTTGATTTTTTTTATTGGTAAAAAGACTTACTCGTAGACTTTTCAAAATCACTGAAACAAGTAATTCGATCATTGTAATTTGAGAAGTCAAAATTTAATCACTTCAATAAGTGTTTATAACATTTTTTTTGATATTTTTCCCATTAGCTTGATTTTTTTATTGGTAAAAAGACCAGAATTCCATTAAAAAAACAGCTATGTACATGCAGAAATTGTCAGCTGCTTGATTAAAGCCTGCCAGTTTTTACAGTTTATTTCAATATGCTAAAACTGGAATAATCTGTAGATCAGGACATAACCTTAAAATAAATCATTCTAATTCTAAAGAAAACCAATCAGGTCACCTAATATTGTTGACCTTTGTCTGATAGTAAGAGTAGTCAGGTAGTTAATGAATATTTGATTACAGAACAATTCCCAAGGGTACTTTTAAAAGCATTAGGCACTAACTTAAGCACTGGTGAAATTGATAACTATAGATGAAGGGATAATAGATTTATGTAGGAAAATTATAGAAAAGTTTGTGAAAATATGGAAAATCACTGAAATTAGCATTTGAAGATCAAAGAAAACACCAAAATCACTTAAATAGGTGATAACTGAATTTATTACATTGGTTGCAACAAATTACATTGATTTCCCAGTTAAATAAAAACTGATAATTTCACATGTGAAATAGACGTGGTTATTTCACTCTCTCACGTCATACAGCAATAGGTGTAACGTTGCCAAGACGTAGATAACATCCGACCAAAACAAATTGTAAATGCGTAGGAAAAACATATAGTCCCTTACATTTTCTACATTAATTTCATAAAAAAAAAAGCCATTTGACAATATAATAAAAAGTATAACTAATCGCCGTATTTGAATATCAAAAATAAGACAACTTGTGACCGAACGCCGCTATGGATTAAACTTTGTTTATAAACACTCGTTTAATCCATGCGTCGTTCAGTCACGCGTTGTCTTATTTTGCTATATTCAAATACGGCGATTAGTTATACTATAAATAAATAATCACTGAAATAAGTGATAATGAAATCACTTGTTTAAGTAGCACCCTGACTGTTACATAGCCTTAAATGTCTAGAAAAGAAATTAATGAGAGTGTCAAAAATCTGTCATCAATAGCAGATTACCTTATTTTCTCTCATTTCTACCTAACTTATTTCTAACCAAATAAAGAGAATGTAGGCAATTAAAGGCCGCTGTACAGTACAGCCTTCAACATTGAGCACATAAGAAAATGTATACATATGTCAATTCAGCCAACTAATTCATGAGCCTGTAATTCAGTGGTTGTTGTTTGTTTATGTGTTACATATTTATTTTTCGTTCATTTTTTTATATAAATCATGTAAATAAGGCCGTTAGTTTTCTCCTTTGAATTGTTTTACATTGTCTTATCGGGGCCTTTTATAGCTGACTATGCGGTATGGGCTTTGCTCATTGTTGAAAGCCGTACGGTGACCTATAGTTGTTGATGTTTGTGTCATTTTGGTCTCTTGTGGACAGTTGTCTCATTGGCAATCATACCACATCTTCTTTTTTATATAATCAGCTAATGACTGAAAAACTGATATATTTTTAGTACAAATTCAATTGATTTGACAATCATGACAATAAATGTTAGATTGCATGTATGTAATCAATCGAGAAAAGAAATTAGAAACAGAGTAGCCTTACACTATTGTACACAGTTACACTCAACAATCTCTAAACATGCTATAAATACATGTAACGTAAAACATTAAAACAGCATGACAAGGTTCTTGAAATGTAACATGTAAATGTATAATAATGACCAACAAATACTAAAACCAAAATGGTTCTCTCCTTACATTTTAATGTTTGTTTCTTATGTTTTAGATTACTGCTGTTTGAAATCGCTGAAGAAATGGAGACTGCTGATTTGAAGACAGCTCTTTTCACCTTGTCGTCAGTAATTCCACGATCGAAACACGATAAAATTAAATCTATCTGTGATGTATTTATCCAGCTTGAGAGATCTGGGGATTTATCTCCCCTTAATGTAAATGTATTGTACAAATTGTTGAAGATGATGGATAGAGGAGATTTAATGACCAAAGTCAAGGCCTATCAAGGTACACCACAGCTTGTTAAAAACATATATGAGAATCTAGAAGGTTGTCTCCCAGTTAAATTGTATTGCTTTAATTTTTAAGGTCCTTTTTCCATGTTTTCTAAATTCAACACAACATAAAAAAAAAACTGTTTTGATATTGCAATTTTTATACGACCGCAAAAATTGAAAATTTTTTGGTCGTATATATTGGTATCACGTTGGAGTCGTCCGAAGACTTTTAGTTTTCGCACTCTAACTTTAGTTTAAGTCTATAGAAATCTATGAAATTTAAACACAAGGTTTATGACCATAAAAGGAAGGTTGGGATTGATTTTGGAAGTTTTGGTCTCAACAGTTTAGGAATTAGGGACCAAAAAGGGCCCAAATAAGCATTTTCTTGGTTTTCACACTATAACTTTAGTTTAAGTCAATAGAAAACTATGAAATTTGGACACAAGATTTATGACTACAAAAGGAAGGTTGGGAATGTTTTTGGGAGTTTTGGTTGCAACAGTTTAGGAATTAGGGGCCAAAAAAGGGCCCAAATAAGCATTTTTCTTGGTTTTTGCACCATAACTTTAGTATAAGTAAATAGAAATCTATAAAATTTAAACACAATTTAGGTTTATGACAATAAAAAGAAGGTTTGGATTGATTTTGGGAGTTGAGGTCCCAACAGTTTAGGAATAAGGGGCCCAAAGGGTCAAATACTAAACTTTGTTTGATTTCATCAAAAATTGAATAATTGGGGTTCTTTGATATGGCGAATCTAACTGAGTATGTAGATTCTTAATTTTTGGTCCCGTTTTCAAATTGGTCTACATTAAGGTCCAAAGGGTTCAAAATTAAGCTTAGTTTGATTTTAACAAAAATTGAATCCTTGGGGTTCTTTGATATGCTGAATCTAAAAATGTACTTAGATTTTGTATTATGGGCCCAGTTTTCAAGTTGGTCAAAATCGGGGTTCAAAATTAAACTTTGTTTGATTTCATCAAAAATTGAATAATTGGAGTTCTTTGATATGCCAAATCTAACTGTGTATGTAGATTCTTAATTTTTGTTGCCGTTTTCAAATTGGTCTACATTAAGGTCGAAAGGGTAAAAATTAAACTAAGTTTGATTTTAACAAAAATTGAATTCATGGGCTTCTTTGATATGCTGAATCTAAACATGTACTTTGGCCCAGTTTTCAAGTTGGTCCAAATCAGGATCCAAAATTATTATATTAAGTATTGTGCAATAGCAAGAAATTTTCAATTGCACAGTATTCAGCAATAGCAAGAAATCTTCAATTGCACAGTATTGTGCAATAACAAGAAATTTTCAATTGCACAGTATTGCACAATAGCAAGATATCTTCAATTGCACAATATTGTGCAATAGCAAGTGTTTTCAATTGCACAGTATTGCGCAATAGCAAGAAATATCTAATTGCACAATATTGCGCAATAGCAAGAAATTTTCAATTGGAGTTATCTTTCTTTGTCCAGAATAGTAGTTGAATCAACTTAAATCATTGTTTTATACAATATACAATGTATATTCACTTTTACTACCAACTGATATATTAAAACAATCTTTACCATTCAGTGATAACAAGCACTTTTTTTACATTTTAATATATTTTATGATGTATTTAAATGAGTAGTTATTGTTGCAAACTCCATTAGAAATTTGAATTGAGATCAGTTTTGGAATAAGGGAAAAGGGGATGTGAAAAAAAAATTGGGAGGTGGGGTTTGGGTTCAATTTTTCTCATTTCAGATTTCATAAATAAAAAGAAAATTTCTTCAAACATTTTTTTGAGAGGATTAATATTCAACAGCATAGTGAATTGCTCAAAGGCAAAACAAAATTTCTAAGTTTATTAGACCACATTCATTCTGTGTCAGAAACCTATGCTGTGTCAACTATTTAATCACAATCCAAATTTAGAGATGAATCCAGCTTGAATGTTGTCTCCATACTTGCACCAACTGTTCAGGGTTCAACCTCTGCTGTCGTATATAGCTGCACCCTGCGGAGCATCTGGTTAAAGAATGAAAAACTATCACATTTGTAACCATGGTAACTGTGATTTTATTAGAAAGCTGAAAACAGAATGTAAAGTTTTATTAAGCTAAGCTATAACTTTCATTTTGTTTTGCTAGGAGCTCAACCAACAGGAGGAAATACAGAGATAGGATAATTACTTTTGTTGAAAATTCATTTTCTTGTTTAGCCCTTTTTAGCCTACAAGTGGCAATTTATATTGATTTTCCTTTTTTTAATGTTTTCATATAACATGTGTATGTTTCATAGAAATTCACATATGCCATGATTTATTTTCACGTTTATTTTCAAGTTTTAAATTAGTCACAAAAATAAATTGCTTATGAAAGTAAGTTGGATAACCAACATGGACACCTACAAACAATCAATCAATCATTGACTACTGTTATTCATGATACTTTTGGGAAAGGAGTAGGTTCAGTAAGACCCCTTTTTGGCCCCAAAATATAGCAGTTTTATACAAAATTGTTAAAATGTAAACTATTAGTTATTAATTGGACAGTAGAATGCTTCTGCTACATAAATATGGGCTGTTTTTGACAATACAATGCAAATATATGGGGTACTGGCAACATTAAGTCATGCTAAATTACTGAAATATTCACAATTCTAGCATTTTAGTTAAATTTTAGACGGTGTCTGTGTAAAACGAAAGTGGCCGCATTCGTGTTCATCCTTTATATTGAAATGTAAGTTGTATTTGACGATAATACATAACATATATAAAAGTTGAGAATGAACACGTATGTGGCCACTTTCATTTTTGACAAAAACCATCTGAAAAGTGACATTTTCCGGCATATTTGGGAGATTTTTCATATTTGAGCTTGAATGGGGTCGTTTTTAATGACTAAATCAGTTAATATCTTTCACATAGACTAATTGAATCAAATAAAATAGACACTTAAATGTTTAAAAAGTGGTCAAAATCTTTCGTCAGATGAACCTGAAATTTGAGGCTAAAATCGGTCCTTACCTACTCCTTTGTTGGATGATATTATTAAATTATTTTTTCAGGTTTGAATCCTCTAATTAACCAGAGCAGACGACAACCAAATCGACAGGATGATGTCATTGTCAGACAAATGAAAGCTGTTGCCATTGATGATCGATCTGCTATGCCTTTCTATAAGATGAATGCCAGACCAAGAGGTCGGTAGATTTACAGATCCATTTTAAATTCAAAAAAAGTTTTTATTAAGGCAAAATATGTTACTTATTAGTAAAGAAAGAATTAAAATGTGCATCCTGAAATCATATTTTCAACACCTGCAACAATAAATGTGTGCAATAATTTCTTTATTTACAGTAGTTTAACTGAAATGAATTAAAAAATATATCCACTGTATTGTAATTTATATTACAGCTGCAATAATCATGATAATAGAAATGCTTTGAAAAAATAAATGTATATCAGTAAGTGTGCAATTTTTTCCCCTTTTTTTACACAAAAGAAATCTGTTTTTAGGTTTAGCAATAATAATAAACAACCAGCACTTCCATAAGATCAGAAATGATCAATCTAGCAAGGAGATGCCAGCAAGAACTGGTACAGAAAAAGATGCAGGTGAATATAATTTTGTAGTTCTATAGGGGTACATCACACACAAAGGAGAAAACTCTTGGGAGTCAACATAAAGATTAAGGGAGAATTATCTGTTTATCGTTTCCCCCTTTCCTAAGACAGTTTAAGTTTGACGAAAGCAAGCTTGATAGAATCTCCTGACACATTGGTCTGTAATAATGGTTGAGGAAGTCTGTTATGGCCCGAGGCAATGCCAAGGGCCATTACAGACATCGGAGGCCATTATTACTGACCAAGGACATATAACAGGGCCATTATTAAAACACCCATTTCTCAATACATTTATTAACAAACTGAACAAAAGTGTGTGTTGCTGCCAACTAGATGTATACTCTCTTACTCTTTAAATGACAGTTTAGTTTGAAAAAAATAATTTGCACTTCACCATGATAAAGCTTTTAATATACCAAATATCATAGATATTAAGTTGAAAGAAGTTATGTGTTGAAAAACAGGATGAACAGTGATCCCTTTATATGGTTCTTTAATGTTGGTTGCTGGTTACTAAATTAAATAAAATACAAACAGGTATTATACTCTTTACAACTTAATTTAATAAATAGAGATTAATACATGGCCTTTTCCATATCAGCCTGGGTATCATCCCTTGACCCATATCAGCACTTCGACTCCGTCTCGGGCTGATATGGGGTCTCGGGATGATATGGGGTTCTCGGGATGATACCCAGGCTGATATGGAAAAGGCAATGTATTAATCGCTTTATCATATACTTCCGACAACAGTTATATGTAAGGCAAATAAACAAATGCAATAACTGAAACAGTCAAAAACTTATAAAGAAGTTAAATTATGAATCAAATATACTATAATTGTCCAACAACAGCATCACTACCTCCATATATATTTATGGTAACATTTCCTATAGAGGCATTTTGAAACATTGAAAATTTGGAAGAGTTTTATGATCATTATAACTCCATGTTTGTTGTACTATAAAATGATTCATAATTGTCAATGGCATTTGTAAGCAAGTACTAAACTATCCCCACAAAAGTTCCGGTAAATTTTGACGTCGTCATAAAAAATATCTGATGTCACAATGGACAAGTAAACAACCGATACCGGAAACACCGGAAGTAACTTGCACGAGAGGCACTATTATGGGTTTTGTGCACGAGATGCATCTGATATGGGTTATCAGCCCGGGTTGGAAATTTTGGCTTGTGTATACAGCTCATTACACATATGCAAAAGCTATCATATCAATGCTAAGTATATGATAAAACTTAGGCCACGGTTTTTTAATTTGATGGTTTACGGATTTTCCCAATGAAAAAGTCGGGTCGGTCGGTCGGGAAAAAAAAAAGAAAAAAAATCATCTTTGAAGACAGAAAAATATGCAAAATCAATATATATTTCACCTTTCTAACAATATGTTTGTTATGCTATTTTATCATCATTTCTTAAATTTTAGTTCGATGAAATATTATTGCTCAAATGTTATAAACATCGCATGACATTGTCTAATAAATTACAGTAAAAAAAAAGGGGGGTGCACGGACAAAGACGAAATTAAATCGTCATATCAGAAACAAGAAAAATAAATTCGCGTAGCTCTTTATCAATTCCAGAAAACTTGGTGAATAATGATCTTCAAGCACGAAAACTGATAAAGAAAAAAATGTAAAAACGTCGTACGAAAATAAGTTTCAACACACGTGTTAAAAACCTAATAGACTCGTCCACTGGAAAACGAGATTATCGGGTTAATCTGTTGTCTCGCATTCCCGTTTTTTATCCAAATGGACGATAATTTTTTCATTATCTATGAAACAAGAAAATTCCAAATGATTTGTTAATATTCAGTACTTCAACTTGATGCCTTTACCCTGTCCACATTTGGACAAGTCTATTTCTATGAGATGATGATCTTACGGACTGATGACAAATAAGGGAAACGAACTTATTGTGTAATTGGTTTTAAAAACAAGTTTCGTTCCGCAATATTATTTGCGCAAACGACATTTCAAGGTCAGTTATAATTGATTTGTCTATTTTTAGAAACGTAAACTGGAAGTTTTATTTTTTCACAACAGAAAGTGTTATCAATTTTGTTAGTGATTAATGCATTTCATTTCATAAAAAAAAAATTATTTAATTATTTTCCAGGGATAATGCATTTGTTAGGGTCGGCGGGAATAAAAAAGCATGAAAAGTCAATTTTATTTTTATTCTGGAAATCGGAAAAATCGGGTCGGCGGATCCGTAAACCAACAAATTAAAAAATCCTGGCCTTATTAAAAAACTTTAACTGGGCTTAATACAGACAAACTGGGCAATAATACAGGGCCATTAAAGAAAAAATCAGGGCCATTACAGAAAATATGTAATTTTTAATAACAAACAAATGGAAGTTTTTAACGACCTTGACTGGCTATACAGCCCTTGCACGGTCGGAAAATAACAGTCATTTTTGGCAATAATGTACTTAGTTGGTTTATAATTAGTTGTGTCAAGCCTTATTTGATCACACTATTTTTCTTTTTCAGAAAAACTTGATTACATTTGGAGGAAATTAGGTTTTGAGGTACGCTTGTTCAATGACGTGGACTCAACACGAATGAATCAGATCATGGTAGATACAGGCTTCCTAGACCACTCAAATTATGACTGTCTTGTGGTGTCAATATTGACACATGGAGTCCTCGGCCATGTTTATGGAGCTGATGGTAGGATAGTAAGAATCAGTCAGTTAACCAGCAATTTTTCTGGCAGAAGATGTCCGTCTTTGGCAGGAAAACCAAAGTTGTTCTTTATTCAAGCTTGTCAAGGAAGAGAAAAACAACAAGGTATAATTTTAAAGTAAATTCTGTTAAAATTAAATTACATGTGGAGCTGTTATATCTTTTCTAAAATGCTCTTTCATTTCTTAAAGACAAATCCTTCTATTCAGATCTACCAATAATATCTTCTTTATATTTTATTTTTACTTTAGGCTAGGTAAAAGCTTTAAAATAAGCAAATAAAAAAATGGGGTCACCGACCTCGTTTTTGATTTAAAACGCCATCTTTTTCACGGAATTTGGAAATTGGGACTTCTAGTCAATAGCAGTGTAATATTTTTTTTAAAGTCCGTATCCAATAAAAACTTGTCAGTTTTGTTAACCTAGTTGTTAATACAAACTATTTTAATAATATCACCCTTTACTGAATGGAAAATAATAATGATAAGTCGCTATAATAGTTTTCCCGCCTTTTTTTTATTGTGAAATACCTATAAAAAAAATACGTTTAAAAGAAATTGACCAATAATTTCTCCATGAGTCTTCAATAGAATATGCGTTGTTTATATCTAAACAAAATAAGGAAATAAAAAGATTGGGTCACCGTAATGGAAAAAGAGATATTTCAAAAAAGGGGTTAACAATTTGAATTGGTGGGAACACATTGCTCCAATTCTAAAAACAACGTCGAAAGACGTTCGGCCGTTTTAGGCTATATTCTCACAAATTAGAGACAACCCAGTTCTCGTTATTTGCTGTTTTGTTGTTTGTTTGTTTTAAACTTAGATAAATTCACAGTAATCTACACATGATAGTACTTAGTTTTCAGTCAGTATCACAGACACGTAATATAAATGCGGTGGTTGGAAAACAATGTTGTTCCTTTTTATTTTGATGATAATTACTTAAAATCATTAGAAATCTAAGACTCCGTTTCCAATAACAATAAAGATCGATCATTTCTGAGATCGCCGATCTTTAGTATTGCAAAAATGAGAAAGATCGATCTTCAATCGGACGTAAACATTCCATCCCCAGACGTAGTTTTAAAAGAACGATTTTTTTATGAACCGATTTTTCTTTAAGTGAAAACGCTTTAGATACATCGCGATCGACTTTTCAATCAATCAATCGATATAAAATTCCAAGTGTTTTATGTAGATATGAAAATAAATCTGCGCATGGTCAGTTTAAAAATGTTTTCAGTGTTTATTCTCAAATGATTTGACAAAACGTGCCATGGACATAATAAAAATCAAATTAATATATTCGACGTTTTTTGCGTCATTCTTCTGAAAATATATTAATAAAAAAAGAAAATGTGGTATGTTGCAAATAACACAATGCTCCACAAATGACCAATTGACACTGGAAATTATTAACTATGGGTCACCGTACTGCCCACAACAATTAGCAAATCCCATACCGCATACACAACTATAAAGGTCCCGAAAGGACAAATGTAAAACAATTCAAACTAGAAAATAAAAAAAAAAAAAATAATTAATGAAAAACACATGTGTGACTCTTTTGCAAACAACAACCACTTTAAATTACATACTCCTGAGTTGAGACAGGACCCGTTACAGCGCTCGACTGATACCGTTACTTATTCGTTCCTTGTACGTTGAAACACATTGCACCTATTACGAAACAAATCTTTTAAATTGTTTTCTTGTCTCTGGTGTTAGCTATAGGTTCTTAAAAGTGAAATATACCTATTAGCGCGTATGTTCCAGTTTTAGCGTTAGACTGATGACCTGCTACTTATTCGCTTACAATATGCTTGTTATAGGTCGCACCTTTTTTGTTCTTGTCTCTGATGCTATATATTGGTTCTAAGAGATAAAATAACCCTATTCTAAGACGTAAATAATCGTTTCAGTGCTCGACTGAAGCCCTGTTACTTACATGTATTTGTTCCATATTCTCTTACTATACGTGTGATATTCGGTGCACCTTTTTAAAACAATATCTTTCCAATTGTATTCATTCAGTAATTTTTTTCTGACAATTCTTTTTTTTTTAATTACTTATGACATGTTAATCAAATATAATATTAATAAATGCAGAAGCATATAATTATCTAATGAACCAAATATTTCCTTATTCAAATTTTTACGATTTTTTGTCAACGAAATGGTTAGGCTGATTATTTTAGATATGCAATGTATACTAAATATAAACGCACAAGTTCTTTTAAAAAGATCGAAAACGCGAGATGCTCTTCAGAGATCGATTTTATTTCAATTCCGTGCAAGTGTTAACGGGGTCTAATTAACACAATTTCTGTTTTGATCACTCATCCTAGACAGGCATCTATGAATATCGAAATATTCCGTAATGTTGCTAGAAACTCAGTCTAAGTATACCCATACAGCTGTCATACCGTGAGTATGAATAAAACCTAGTCCGACCTCTTTTCTCAAATCTCCTTTTAAATATTTTTTTCCTATATGCATTCCTCTGTAATTCTTCATTCCGACATCTTTTTAACACAGACACGATTATGTTTTTTTAAACAAAAAATGCGCACCTTATACATAAATATCAAACAATCGGGACAAACTCGGAATGGTCATATGAAAAAACCTACAATGTTAGAAGATTATATGTTAACTTCTCTAGATGTACTTTGTTTTACATGTATGCGTCATTAGGTTACTGTTTTGTTGGTGTTTATTTGAAATCTAATTATCATATTCATGTAAAAATGTAAGTGCAGTACACATTCAAAATACGTCAATGCAGTTTGCCATATCCATACCTATTGCTAAAGATACAGTGAATTTTGAGGACATGATCAGAAAGATTGATGATTTTCGTACTTTCTTAATGATTTGTAAAATATCGATGTAATGAACAACCTACAAAAGTCTATACATGTAGAAAATTAAGGAAAAAAGTATTATATTATAATTTGATTGGCTCATCTTGTTGTCGAGTATCCAGATTCTATTTCGTTTCTTTACGGTCATTTTTGTGTATTTTTTGTTGTTAGATTGCTGTATCATAGTTAACTCTCTTTTCATTCTCATATTTTATCCAATTCTGGAACATGTCTATTATTTAAAAACAATTTTCATTTTTTTCTCGGCAAATTAACCTATCAAAACGATTGTCACTCTCTCCATCGGCTCAAAGAGGAATTACTCTAATAAACGTTTCCAGTTCGCGGAAACCGCGACGTCATAAACCACTGACGGCATAGTACTGTTGCGCTTGTATATGCGCATAAACAATAGAGGGATTTGTCTTTAAAAGACTTTATAATACAAAGGATACAGTACTAGTGGGTCTTCTTTTGATGCAAATGTGACATCATATTTTGGCAGATACTTTATTTGCGTTTTGCCCTTTCTAGCCCATTATACGGCGATTTAATATTGCATTTCTTAAATTTCCTTGATGTAATTAAGTGAGAAATAATCAAAGTTTTACATATTCACAATGATCATGATGATGTTTATTCGCAATATTTTTCTTCTTTCCAAAGTAGCGAAAATATGTTGCTCGCAAAATAACATAGTTTAGAGTATTCCTTATTTGAAACCCAAAATTTATTATTAAAAACAATAAATAAAAGGCAACAGTAGTATACCACTGTTCGAAAACTACGATACAATGGAAACTTAACATTAAAATGTATCACACACAGAAACAAACTATAATATAGAAATGCCCATTTTTCTGACTTGGTACAGGACATTTTAATAAAAAAAAATGGTGGGTTGAACCTGTTTTTGTGGCATGCCAAACCGCTTTTATGGCAATGTTAAATATAAAATTAAACATTACATGACAGAATGAATAATATTGCCTTTTTTTAGGGCATGCCATTGAAACAGACGCTGGAGGAAGTATGCCAGAACAGGATTTAAATGTTGACAGACCAAGGGAGTTAATACCTGATGAAGCTGATTTCCTGTTAGGATATGCTACTGTGCCCGGCTATGTTTCCTACAGAAGCAGATCACAGGGGAGCTGGTATATCAATAAGTTATCACAGAATCTGGATAAATATGCTTATCAGTAAGTATAGGAACAGGATTCAACTTAGATTCAATGACTTTTGTTGTCTTTTGGCAATTGATGCTAGATAGGTAGTAACTTTAACCAGTGAAATACAAAATTTACCAAAAAAATACAATACATAAAATGTACAAATAAGTAAATAAGGTAAAAGAGATATCAAATTGACATATACCCCCAGTTGAGCAATTTAGGCTCTAAGAAGCTTCTTGTTTTTATGAAAGATTTTTTTGGGAAGATCATCTTTTTTTCTTTAGGTGACTATATCAATAATATATTTCATACATCTTCTTATATTCATATATAACTTATTTCGTTTGTAGGCATGACTTGTTGAGTATTCTAATTAAAGTGAATGAGGAGGTTGGTAGAGCGACAGCAAACATTGACAATGGAGCCTACAAACAGATTCCTGCACCTATGTTTACGCTGAGGAAAAGAATCATATTCCGATAAATTACATTAGGGTAAACCTTGACAATTTAAGGGAGCTTACAAACAGATAGTGGCACTTATGACGGTTATGTTTATGTTTATGCTGAGGAAACAAATCATATTGTAGCAGATATTGTTTCAAACTTTTTTTTTATAAAATGTTAATTTAGATAGACACTTTTAGAAGTCATGCCGGTGCCTTGCTAATGTATTATTATGTTGAAAAACATTTCTTATATTGTTATGGAGTGTTTATAAAAATATTTGTGCATATATATATATATATATATAGTATATAATGAGTTCATAGGACTCATATTAAGAATGTTGAGTACATTTCAGTCTGCCATGAATTTAATCAGCGCTATGTCAAGATTTGAATGTAATTTGAGAATTTGATGATAACCTGATAACTATACAAACTGTATAAATTGGTGAACCTCTGACCAGATAGTATAAGATGAGGTTCAAAATGCATAAATACATTGAGACAAAAGGAACTTTGACCTGACAAGGTTTTTTTTTAATGTTCAATTTCGGCTTATAATATGTATTTTTTTATGTATAAAATATCAATTTTTGTGCCAATATAAATTATGAAATAACAACCCAAATCGAAAAAATGATGGACACTGTTTATGCAAGTGGGGATCAAAGGATATACTTTACAAGATCTAAATTCTAAAAAATCCTTTATCTTTTTTATCATATTGATTTGAACGTTTTAAATTCAAAATATTATAAGCTTGTTTTGTTAATGTCATACCAAACTCAAAGAATTTGTTCAAAATAGTGAGAAGTCAACCATATCTTGAAACAACACTATTGTCTGACTTCCTAATGGTAAATAAGCAGTCATTCTCCAGATTCTGAACAGATGTGGTTAGAATCACAGAATTACAAGCAATTCATTTATTGAATTAGTATGGATTAGATTTTTTTTATTAGAACATTTCTAACCAATCACAAGTCAAAGAATATACTTTTGAAATATTACCCAGAACACATGAGATTTTGAAAGAGTGAATAAGATTTGTAAATGGAGGAGGGAAAACACTTTGTCTGCATTACATAATATATATTGTATATAGCTAATTATGTTTGCATTTTTTAAAATTATAAAAACCAATATTTAAAGCTAAAATATAGAACCAATATTGTTATTATTATTTTCCTATTTTATGTGTGTCCATATACATTGAAAAGTGTATCACATGTATACATGGCTTTATCATTGCTGTCTTAAAGATTATGTATGGAAATTAAAATATTAAGAACTTTGCATTATATTTTTATACTTTTTATTGTGCAGGGTGTCACATGTGGTGCAAGATCTGATTACCGTTCTGGAGCAAATAAGATCACCCCAAGTTTTTGGTGGATTCGTGTTGCTTAGTCTTTAGTTTTCTTTGTTATTTTTTTGTACTTATGTTTATCTGTTGGTCCTTTTCCTTCCTAGCCATTTTCAATTTATTTTCAACTCATGAGTATAAATGTCCCTCAGGTATCTTTTGTCTTTTTTTCTTTATATTAAAGGGTATCAGCATCATTTGCCTGGTTACATATGATTTTGTATTTGCTTTGTATAACCTTCATAGCTCATTGTTGAAGGTTATACGGTATCCTATAGTTGTTTATTTCTGTGTCATTTTTGGCTCTTGTGGAGAGTTGTCTCATTAGCAATCATACCACTTCTTCTTTTTTTATACATAAACTGTACTTATTGAACTACAAATAAGAAGTATGTTACATTCTAATGGTATTATCCTTCAGATGCGAACATGTATTTCTTACTGTTGTTTTTTTTTCCTCTTTCTTGATTTTAACTCCTCTTAATGCTGATAAACATCATTTATTAAAAGAAACAAATTTTCCAAATGCACATAAAAGAGGGACGAAAGATACCAAAGGGACAGTCAAACTCATAAATCTAAAACAAACTGACAACGCCATGGCTAAAAATAAAAAAGACAAACAGAAAAACAATAGTACACACAACACAACATAGAAAACTAAAGAATAAACAACACGAACCCCACCAAAAACTAGGGGTGATCTCAGGTGCTCCGGAAGGGTAAGCAGATCCTGCTCCACATGTGGCACCCGTCGTGTTGCTTAAGTGATTACAAATCCGGTAAATAGTCTAATTCGGTAGGTCATATTCATGAAAGGGAAGGGGATTGTAGTTACGAAGTAAGGAACATATCCGATATCATTTGTGAAACGGTTATTCCATAACGGTCAACCAACTTGTGATGGCGTCCGTAAAATTTACGAAGGGATGATTTCAACTTCACCATATGGAACTCTTGGTTTAATAACTTTTTTGTGAGCAGCAAACCTCTATCAAGAAAATCATGATAGGAAATGCAAGCACGGGAATATCGTATCAATTGGGAGATATTTACCCCGTATGCAGGTGCTGCTGGAATGTTGCTACTTAGAAATGGAAAGTTCACAATTGGAAAGCTGAAATCATCTCTTTTGTCGTAAAGTTTTGTTTTCAACCGACCCTCATTGTCAATTTCTAGATGTAAGTCAAGATATGAAGCCGACTTAACTGTATCTGTAGTATCCTTTATCTCTAGTTCGATTGGTAAGATGCGTTCCACATAGTCACCAAATTTTGAATTGTTTAGTGAAAGAACATCATCTATATAGCGAAAAGTAGAGTTAAAGGATATTGCTAACTTCTTATTTTTCTTCCTCAGAAGTTCCTGCATGAAGTCAGCCTCATAATAATAAAGAAACAAGTCGGCGAGTAGAGGGGCACAGTTTGTTCCCATTGGAATGCCGACAGTCTGTTGAAAAACACGTCCTCCGAACGTAACAAATATATTTTCAATCAAGAAATCAAGCATCTTGATAATATCAGTTTCAGAGAATTTTTTGTTTGAATCAGAGTGATTCTTTACAAAGTAGGATTTATCCATCCCTAAGACAACAAGATACTTGTATCTACGTTGGCCATTCTTTTTTATGAAGCAAAGTAATATCAACTCTTTCAATTTGTCTTTTAGTTTGGAATGTGGAATACTTGTGTACAGGGTAGAAAAGTCAAATGTTTTAATACTGTTACAAGATGAAAGAGAGTTAGATTGTATGTACTCTAAAAGATCTTTTGAATTTTTAAGTATCCACATCTGATTCACGCCACCTCTAGAATAGGCAGTTTCACAATAACTTTGAAGCCCGTCTTTGATTGCTGATAAAATAGATGTTAATAATTTAGAAAGAGGTTTCGTGGAGCACTTGGAAGACCCAGCAATATACCGTTGTTTGTAAGGACACTTATGTAGTTTAGGTATCCAATACAGTGATGGAAGATCCAGTTCTTCATCTTTGGTTGAAATTCCAAAGGAACATAGAACAGACCTATGATTATCCAGGATTTCCTCTTTGGTAAGTGTTGTGAGGGTATATGTTGAGTTTCCAAGTGAAGTGCATCAAATTTAATATTGTGCTACTTTCAAACCACCAGTAAGTATAAATTGAACTTTGATTTAACATCCACGATTTTTTGTCGAGCCTGCGATTTTTGTTGCAGAAAGCTTGACATAGGGATAGTGATCTGGCGGCGGAGGAGTTTGCTTACTTCTTAATAGCTTTATCTTAGAAGGTGGAAGACCTAGATGTTTCATACTTTGTATATGGATGCCTCTTGTTTCGAAGTTTCCGCCAGTCACATGACCATTTGTCCTTGACCTCATTTTCATGGTTCAGTGACTACTTTTAAAAGTTAAGATTATTTTGTAATGTTAAATTCTCTCTTATTATAAGTATGAGGATAACTATATTTGATATGTTCATACCTTGCAACAATTTGCAAGGTCCTCATGTCTATCAAACAGTTTTCATTTGACCTTGATCTCATTTCATGGATCAGTGAACAAGGTTAAGTTTTGGTGGTCCAGTCTATATCTCAGATACTATAAGCAATAGGTCTAGTATATTCGGTGAATAGAAGGACTGTAAGAAGTACATGTCCAACTGGCATGTGTCATTAGACCTTGACCTCATTCTCATGGTATAGTAAAGTTTTTTTGTTTTTGTCTGTTTTTCTTATACTGTATGCAAAAGGTCTATTATTTTTGGTGTATAGAATGATTGTAGGGTGTACATGTCTAGCTGGCAGGTGTCATCTGACCTTGGTCTCAATTTTATGGTTCAGTGGTCATATTTAAGTTTTTAAGTTGTGGTCTTTTTTTCTAATACTATATGCAATAGGTAAACTATTTGCTGTATGGAAATATGTTGTGATCTATATGTCAGTCTCGCAAGTTTAATTTGACCTTGACCTCATCTTCATGGTTCAGTGCTCAGTGTAAAGGTTTTGTGTTTTGATGTGTTTTTATGGCCCCGCAACGAAGTTGTCGGTTCCATATATTTTTACCCTTGTCCGACATTCCGTAATTCCGTAATTCTGTAATTCCGTCATTCCGTCATTCTGTCATTCTGCAACAAACCATTATAGGGAGTTTTTTTTCTAAACGCCTTCGGATATTGGGATGATTTTTGGTATGTGAGTTAACCATGATGAGTTACAGGTCAAGTTTAAGTTTCGTTCTGTTCCGCCAATTTTTGCCGATATTACGGGCTTTGGACTTTGAGAAATTGTTGAAAAATCACAGTTATACGGACTTTTTTTTCTAAACGCAATCAGATATTGAGTTAGTGACGACATAAAAAAATCAATGAAGGATAAAAAAATTAATTCAAATAGTTTGGGGGTGGGGGTCAAATTCCTGCAAGTTTTGTATAAATTGACATCGATTTTACATATATCCTTATTGGTCAATCAATTTTTCCCAAATTAAGTTAAGAGGGGGGTAGGGGGGTCAGTAAAAGAACTATATGATTTAAGTTTTTATCCTTCATTGAACTTTTGATGTCGTCCCTTACAGGTCAAGTTTAAGTTACGTTCTGCTCCGCGAATGTTTGCCTCAATTACGGGCTTTGGACTTTGAGAAACTGTTGAAAATCACAGTTATACGGACTTTTTTCTAAACGCCTTCAGATATTGGACTGATTTTTGGTATGTGATTTAACAATGATGAGTTACAGGTCAAGTTTAAGTTACGTTCTGCTCCACTAATTTTCCCTGAAATAACGGGCTTTGGAAATTATTGAAAATCACAGTTATACAGTTTTTTTCCTGTACACATCCAGATTTTTAGCTGATTTTTGACATGTGAGACTACCATTATGTTTGTGTCCACATGTGTTTATATTTAAATTGCAGATATTTCAACTTGTTGGGACGGGGCCATTCGTGTCGCTTTGGCACATCTAGTCTTTAACTATAAGCAATAGATCAACTGTATTTGTTGTATGGAAGAATTGTTAGCTGTACATTCCTGTCTGGCTTGGTTCATCTGACCTTGACCTCATTTCATGGTTCATTGGTCAATGTTTACTTTTCTTGGTTAATGTTAAGTTTATGTGACAGTTGTAATAAAGCTTTATAAATAGGACTTTCAACATAATACCAATGATTAGTAAAGGCGCCACATTTTAGGTGTGCACTCTTGTTTTTCTTTCAACGCCGTATTGTGGCCTTTCATTTGTTAAGATTCGTTTAACTTAGACTAAACAGGTGTCTGATGTACCAAAAAGTAAAATCCCAACAATACTTATCTCCGAGAAAAATTCCCTCATTAAATGATAAAATGAAAAGCTCAAACGCATCAAACGATGAATAACAATTGCCATATTTCTGACTTGGAACAGACATTTTTTATGTAGAAAATAGTGGTCTGAACCTGGTTTTATAGCTAGCTGAACCTCTTACTTGTACGACAGTCGCACCAAATTCCATTATATTGACAACGATTTGTGATCAAACCAAAAATACACAATAGATAAAAATTAAATTACAAAAACAAATGTACAGCATACAACATTGTGTTATCATCTTCATCACTATTAAAACAAAAATAGTATACATTATTAAATTAACAACCTCATTTTGCTTTTAATACGACCGCAATTTTTTTTTTCGCGTCGTATACTGCTATCATGTCGTCCGGATTCGCATTTCGTTTCCGGACAATAACTTTAGTTTTAGTGAATGGATCTCTATAAATTTGACCAGAGGGTTCAATACAAGTCAAGGAAGGTTGGTATTGATTTTAGGGGTTATGGTCCAAATAGTTTAGGAATTTGGGGCCAAACAGAGTCCACAAATAAGCATTTTTGTAGTTTCCAAACAATAACTCGTGTTTAAGTGTGTGCATCTCTCTGAAATTATACCACAAGTTTCCATACCACGAAGAGATGGTTAGTATTGACTTTGGGGGATTATGGCTCAAACTGTTTAGGGATTAGGTGCAAAAAGGGACAACAACTAGGCTTTTCTGGTCAATGGATAATTAAGACAATTTAAAAGCAGTGTAAGGGTGGTAATTAAAAAATATTTAAAATACAATGTTGGGTATGTTTGGATTTACCGTCCTTACACTATTTGTAAATTATGTATAAAGAAATGATGGGTTTTGGACAATTTGCCATTTGGGGGGGGGGGGGGGGGGTATTGCACAAAAGCAAAAAATATATAAATTCAAATCATATTACCAATTCTAAGTTTTTCGACTACAGTTATTCTGTGTCAGAAACCCAAAATGTGTCAAATATTTAATAACAATTCAAATTCAGACCTTCGAAGCAATTCATTTATTATACGATTATTTATAGATGTAAAATTCACCCATTAAGGATTGAAAGATTTGAATTACCGGAACAAAAGCCTTATCCTGACAGACACATAGAAAGATTAACATTAACTTTGACGTACAATCGCGCGTTCGACGTCGGCACACAGGTACAAAAATGTAGAAATACATCAAATTTAACAACCTCATGTTGCTTTTTCATGTTTTTCAAGTTATAATCCTGGTTTCCCAGTTAAACAGTGACTTATCAATGTTAGTTTTAGTCGACACGATTTTCTCTGTATATTATTCTAACAAATTCATACATTTCCATTCACTGCACATACAAAAAAGGACTGAGCATAAACAAAGCTCAACTGGAAGGAATAGTTATCAAAGGTACCATGCTTACAATTTGACGCGCTTTTCGTCTACAAAAGAATCATCAGTGACGCTCAGATCTAAATATTTGCTGCTCGAAAAAAAAAAAACCACCGCAATGTCTGCTCTCCATAAATGAGAAAATTTCCAAATATGGATAATATAGGATAACTGACTTTATATCCTTTAGAGAATAAAAAAGTCTTAATTGTTTAATCCAAGAATATTTCTTACCCAATCCCTTATCTTATTTTTTTTCACTATTTCTAAAATTCATGATCATTGACTAGATTGATACGTTTCCTTTTCCTGTTTTGCAAAATAATGCATTCCAAAACATTTAATTCGCATCCAGGATGGTAATGGACAAAAGAAAAGCGTTAATGGTACTGCATGTATGTCAAATAAAACAGCTGTATTTGTTGTAGTTTATTTTCTAACATTAAATCCAACCACTGGGTCGATGCCACTGCTGGTTGAGTAATAATTCCCAAAGGATATCACCAGTCCAGTAGTCTGTTGACATGAATTATCATTGACATTGTATATTGTACCAAAACTTTGATTTTTTTTAAATACTCAGGCTTTTCTCCCTCAGGAATAGATTACATTAGCTGTATTTGGTAAAACTTTAAGGAACTTTTTTCCTTAATGCTCTTTAACTTTTTAAGATTTGAGCGTTACTGATGAGTCTTTTGTAGACGAATCGCGCGTCTGGCGCTAATACAAAATTTTGATCCTGTCAAACTCATGTTTACCGATTTGACTCACATTCTCATAGTTGTTTAATAGAAATGTAAAACAATTATTCAAATTATAAAAAAAAATCTAAAATTTAAGGAACATGCAGTTTACAGGGCATGGACATGATAATATATAATATGTAATTTTATAGTTTTTTTTCTGAAATGGTGATAAGGTTTTATATTTGTTTACAGAAATGTCATGACCTCAAGTGACAACAAATATTCAGAAACGTGTGTTTTGTAATTGATCCATAATTATGACATAGTGTTTATAGTTTCATGCTGTTTGCTTGAGGTTGACAACCTTGCCGAGAGAGCCATACTTTATTCATTCGATGAGAAGGAAGAATAGTTTCAACCAATAGAAATCACTGTACCATACGCATATTAGTAAAACTTCCTTGTTATAAAACATCTGTTGACAACATCAAATATCGATAATCGAAGTTAGTTCATCCCGTTTTCTCCAGGTTGAGATCAATATTGTGTCTGATAGAATGTAAGCATGTTATAAATAATAATAAAAAAAAAAACATGTGGAGCAGGGCAAACTTAACCTTACTAAGTACCTGATACCTTAGATCTACCCTGGTATCGTGGGGTCTGTTTTCTTCTGTCTTACATTTGCTATCTTGTGCTTTGTAGACTGTTGTTTGTATTTTTGTCATTTATAGTTTTTTTATTATGACTTTGGAAATTTGTCTACAACTTAGAAGTTCGAATATCACTTGCTATCATTCGCCACTATTTGCGGTCGGAAAAAAACAACGAAATAAAAAAAAAAATGTCAAAACAGAAGTCCTTTCATGTCTTCTTATATCACGGACAATACAATCAATATGTTTTCCCAACACCCAGAAAGAATATCAGAGTCAACAATTTTGTGATGGCTACCTTACTAACTACATGTATGCATTTTTTTTAATTCAAACAATCTAATACTATTTTCATCATCAGATTTGTAAGGGGGTATTTTGATTACTATCGTACTGGAAGTCATGCTTCATTTTATGTTTTTTTGTACAATGTACATTGATGTATATCAAAAACAGTTCAGCGAACTAAAGCACTATACGTATACTAGAATCTTGTAAAAAAATCCGAAAATAAACAAAATAAAAAAAAGGCGATGTAGTATGATTATCAATGAGACAACTATTCATCATTGAAGTTGATCAAGTGGATGTTCAACTTGTAAAAAATAGGAGATGATAACAAATGAGATATTATAAAATTATGAATTGAACTAAAACCTCAATGAAAACCAACCCGAGTGTATCAAAGTCGAAGGTTCAAGGGTGAAGAGATCCTACTCCAGTAGTTGCAACTGTCAGATCGGTTGTGTCACATTTAAAGATTAGAAGGCAACATTGATGTTAAAACATATTAGAAATCAGAACCGATTGCCTCTGATATGCAAAAAAGGCCATCCGTTTTGATCAAGAAGTATCAATACATGTTATTTAATGTCATTTTCAGCAGAACCATGGTTTTATGAGAGCATGGATTGATATCTTTTTGTTTTACACATATATCTTTTTGATTCTTATCCCGGTGTATATATGCAATTATGATTTCTTGTTTCTAATCCAAGATGTCGAAAGACCATAATTTTGTAGAAAATCTCCATGAAACAATGTTGAATAGATTGGTTTATTATCTATTAGCAAAAGTACAGAAGCATGTATCATCGAGGATATTGCCACGTATACAGTTCAATGAATTTTTCGGTGATATTTTTACACAAAAATATGCTTTTTTCAAAATTAAATGCGACAGATTGAAAAAAAAACCTTGATCATGATGTAAAAACTACGTAGACGTGTGTTTATTGATACGTTACAGACAATAAACCATCAATATACATGTATTTATACTATCGTTATTAAAACTAAGATTTACAGAAGTGAACATACAGTTCTACAAATATGAGATTCGTAACTGGTCTTTTCATAGTATGTTTCGTAGTGATGATATTTGATCAATTTGAAGGTAAGATGATTATTCTGTAGTTTTATTTTTATTTACTTTCTCCAATTAATGCTTTTGTTTTAGATGGGAAATAAAAAATAGTAATTTTAAACATAAAATATTTTTGTTTACGAAACTCTGAGGAAAATTCAAAATGGAAACTCCATAATTTAACATGTCAAATGGCAATATCAAAAGCTAAAATACATCAAACGAATGGATAACATTTGCCATATTCCTGACTTGTTGCAGGCATTTTATCATGCAAACTATAACCTTTTGTATCATAAGCATTTCTCTCAATTGATTGTGTTTATCTTACTAAACAATAATACATCCAAAGAAAGCATACCATTTGATATAAACGACATCTTTATTCATATATGGTAAGATTGCAAATGATATAAATCTTCACCAGGGACAAACTTTTTTTTAGAGTAACCAACTATTTGTCACTGTGATTTGTTTTAAATTTGTCATTTCGGTTCCTTTTGTATATGACTACGCGGTATGGGCTTTGCTAATTCTTAAAGGACGTACGGAGACATAAGTTGATACATTTCTGTATAATTTTAGTCTCTTATGGAGAGGTTTCGGTACTTCTACATCCTCTGATATTAAATGTTTGTTTTTGAGCGTTTCTGGTGAAGGTAAATCCAGAAAAGTGCTTCGGACGCATTAAACTATTAAACGTGTTGGTTTCAATTTTTCACATCACTTGGGTCGATACCTCTGCTGGTGGACTATTAGTCCCCGAGGGTATCATCAGCTCAGTAGTCAGTACTTCGACACTGACATGATTTAACAAACCTTTCTAAAATTGTCCGTTTATAAATTTTGAAATTATTAAGAAACTAAAGTTTCAGCTCCCTCAGGCAAAGTTGACTTTAGATGAATTTGGCTATTTATTCTAAGCATTTTTGACACATAGCTCTTCAACGGATTCGGTACTTATACATCCTCGGATACACAATGTTTGACTTTGAGCGTTCCTGATGAAGGTAAATCCAGAGAAGCGCTTCCAACGCATTAAATTATTCAACGAGTTGTTTTCATTTTTTTGTACCATTGGCAAACAAATTACATTTTCTTTTTATGTAAAATGAAAGGGAAAACTGAAGACTTAACAAAATCAGTCACACCAAAACCATTGGTGTAATCCCAACTTTTGCAGTCACACTTTTTCGTTATATGTATTGCCAGTCTGATATGGTTTAGATAACGTTTCTTTAGATAAACTAAATTTGATGTTTAAAGAAAGGAAACTTGAACACAAACTCCAAAGAAAACCAATCTTAGTTTATCAAAATCGGAGGTTGAAAGATGAATTAATAATTATCTTACCTTCTATGTTTAAAGAAAGCAAACCTGGTAGATAAATAAAGGTAACAGTAGTATACAGATGTTCGAAATGCATAAATCGATTGAGAAAAATACAAATCCGGGTTACAAACTAAAACAGAGGGAAACGCAACATTAAAATGTAAAAGACATAGAGACGAACTATAATTTTACAATGGCCATTTTCCTGACTTGGTACAGGACATTTTAAGATAAAAATGGAGTAGCTTTTAAATTACATATGACATGCGTATTGATTTGTTTTTAGTCACACAAGGACGAAATAAAAAAGTTAGTGGACATGTGAGAAACTACAGAAATGAAGAAATTCAAAAGAACAGAAGATATCACGAACATGGAACAGATACGCAGAAAGTAAGGAAGCACATAAATGGTAAGCTGATTTAGTAAATTTATGTCACATAACGTTTACTTTTTACCAACGGAAGTCATGTGATTCTATTTTCCAGATCCTCTTCCTGTTTTATGGTCCTTATTTCTATATTTTTTTTTATAAAACCTGCATATCGAGAACACACGAAAGTGTTAATTTGTTTGTGTTATTTTCTTGGTTTGCTATCCAATAAACGATCATCTTTTATAACACTGTGTCAACTACGGTTGTTTTCTAAAGAAACATGCTTTTTGGTGACTTATATCGTTTTATAATGCGTGACAAAATTACATGTTTTTTTACATTAATGAGTGTTTTTTATTATTTCTATACATTCCGTCTTCTCAAAGCTATCAAATTATAACTGTTTCTCTATTTTCATAGAATGTAAAACCACGTGTCAGCCTTGAAACCACGTGTTATTTATCATTTTGATCTGTTGTTTTCTTTATTGTTTAATTCCTTGATTTTTTCAATGAGCGCTATAATATAATTCTCACTTAGTTTATCTGCAATTTAAAAAAGAAACCGACAGAAAACTCTCTGTTCTTCTCTTAAATCAATACTGTGGAGCTAGAAAATTGTACATGTTCATTCATGGATATTGAATTTCATGGTTTGTCCGATGTCTGCATACAAGACAATTGAAAATTTGTTAGTCGTTTAATATTTCGTTTCGTTTGCCTGTACTCGCGACTTCCACGATAAATGGCGTCCAACGAAAAATAGTTCACAGTACTTTAAAATTAAAACAATAGAAAAAAAGCCCCAAAACTAATCGCCGTGTAGTCGGCTTAAAACTACCATTTGTTTATATATGTAATGCGAAACTGATTAAGTCAATGATATGCATAATGAATGTAACTTTGAATAATTAGATACACTTGAATGCAATGCTCGAGGCGGGCAATGTAAATCATCATGTGAAGAAAGCGAAGAAGATACAGGATCTTGCTGTAAAGAATACAGGTGTTGTCAGCCTATGACTTCTTGTAATGGTGAGTAAATATAAGTCATCATCTTCATCTTTATCTCTATCATAGACGTGTTCGTCCTTCTCGTTGTCCAATCACCATCATTATTGCATAAACAACTTCTACATCATCATCATCATCATCATCATCATCATCATCATCATCATCATCATCATCATCATCATCATCATCATCATCATCATCATCATCATCATCATCATCATCATCATCATCATCATCATCATCATCATCATCATCATCATCATCATCATCATCATCATCATCATCATCATCATCATCATCATCATCATCATCATCATCACTCATCATCATCATCATCATCATCATCATCATTGCCTGTTTATTTTCAAAAACACTATTTTGTTTACAGATAGGGAAGATTCCACATGCAGGGACACCTGTAACATAAAAGGAGATGAGTATATTGACATCACTCTGATGTGTTCAGATAATACAAGTTGCTGTAGGTTGTGTAATAGTAAGTTTGTATTATAAGGTGTTCGATAGGACTAAAGCATTTTAATATACATACATTAGGCCGTTAGTATTCTCGTTATTTTACCTCTGTCACTTCGGGGCCTTCTATAGCTGATTATGTGGTATAGGCTTTACTCATCGTCGAAAGGCGTGCGGTGACCTATAGTTGTTAATATTTGTGTCATTGGTGTCATGTGGAGAGATGTCTCATTTGAAATCATAACACATCTTCTTTTGTATATGGTTGCCTAAGGAAATGCATGTACCAAGTCCAGAATAATACAGTTATTTTCCTTTCTATTGAGGTTTTTGAGCTTTTGATTTTGCCATGTGATAAGGGATTTCCGTTTTGAATTGTTCTCAGAGTTTATTATTTTGTTATTTTACTTTTTTTCAATATAACCATTTGAAAATATTCAAAACAAAATGTCATGAGAAGAATTCGGACATTACATCTAATTAACATTTATCTTGTGACAAAGCCATTAAAGCGAGAGGTTTGTCTAGTGACGAAACCAGGTTCAACCCACCATTTTTTCTTACAAATATCCTCTACCAAGTCAGGAAAATGGCCATCGTTATATATACTTCGGTTTTGTGTGTGTTGCGTTTTAGTGTTTCTTTTGAGTCGTTATTCTCTTATATTTGATGTGTTTCCCTGAGCTTTAGTTGGTAACCCGGATTTGGTTTTTTTCATAATCGATTTATGAATTTCGGTATACTACTGCTGCCTTTATAAAGTAAAACACATGATGCACTTACTATGTTACCTTATCCAGATGTGCTCTGTTCGACGTACAAGCAATTTCGCCATTGTGTTAACTTTGATTTATATCTTCCAAATGATAATATCTGGGGTTGAAGTCATATAACTGTGCTCAGGACTTGAATAAAAAAAAATGCATGCCCGAAAGATGAAAAACAATATTTTGATTGGTTGATATTGGAGTATCAGTACAATGTACCAAAAAATGCCTCGAAACTTTTATGACTTCACATCCAGATTTTCACATCGGTAAACTACTCTTATTTCGCCTCGATTTCAACAAAAAATAATATTTCAACTTTCAAATGATAAACTTCCTATTTTTCAGGACCAGACATTTTGCTCCAATGAATGACTTTATCACAGACTATTTTCGTTAATATTCTAACTATAAAAATCGTAGTAACAAGTGTTTGATCCTAACACTAAAACTGATCCAATAGGAAACAAGTAAAATAGCAAATATGCCGAACTTTTAACGGAAGTATAGGGCAAAATCAAAATCTCACCCACAGACATAAAATAAAATAACAAAAATACCGTACTTCTAAACGGAATATTCCTAAGTTAAGGGCAAAATCAAAATCTCAACCTCAGGCCCTAAATGGACAACGTAGGCACCCTCTACAATGGACACGTTTACTATTACAATACCATATTGTTTAAAATCGTAATATAACCTATCATGGTAATAGTTGTTTGTCTTAAATCATATATATTTGGTCTTATAAATGATTGTGACATTTTGGCAAAGTTAGGATTTGCATGACTAGTGGTGCATGCATTTCATTAAATGATCCTTTTTTTCACGACTAACATGTTGTATGTTTGACTTGGATATATAGTTAGTTATCTAGCCACATTCGTTTAGATTGGGAACGTATAATCCTACGAATCGTGTAGAAAGAGTTTTATGTTCTCTGTACCTTTAATGAACCTTTCAAATAAAGGCAACAGTTCAGAGTATATCGCTGTTCGGAAGTAATAAATTGATAGAGAGAAAATAAACAAACATTCTCGAGTAGGTTTGTCGGTGACTGAAGTACGAAAAAGTTAATGTCCCCAACAAAATATCTTCCATTCCAAATAAACTGCATTACTTTCAAACCCTTGCTGTATTATTGCTACTGTTTTTATGATCCCCAACATGCCACTATACATGTACATAAAGCAATCACTAACAATTTTTATTGCTGAATAATAACTGAACTATTTGGTATTACAGAACAAAGTGGTGGGAGTTTTACTGGACCAATGGGAAGTTTTTTCTCACCGAACTATCCATCCAACTACTGCAATAGACAAGATTGTTTTTACAACATTACAGTTGAAGAAGGTTCTAATATAATGGTGATCTTTTTAAACGTGTTCCTGGAGGACGAGGGAGATGGTGTTTTGGTAAACATATGTTCTTTACTTTGGTAGATGCTTTTTGTGTTTTTTTGTAAATGATTGTTTGTTTTGAGATTGTAGCGCAGTGATGTCTGCTGTAACCATAATTTGGTTATTTTACCGATTAAGTTTGTTTTGTTCACGCATCGTTGTAAAAATAATGGAATTTGATGCGACTGTCATATAAGTGAGAGGTTTAGCGCTATAGAACCAGTTTCCAATCACCATTTTTTATATTTGAAAATGCCTGTACCAAGACAAGAATATGACAGTTGTTGTCCATTCGTTTGATGTGTTTTATCATTTGATTTTGCCATTTGATTTAGTACTTTCCGTTTTGAATTTTCCTCGGAGTTCAGTATTTTTGTGATTACATGAAATTATCTGAATAAAAATACAGATCCTGGGTCTAGTATAAAAAAAGAAGATGTGGTATGATACAACTCTCCACAAGAGACCACTTGACACAGACATTTACAATTTTAGGTCATCGTACGTCCATCAACAATGAACATAACCTGTATAAACCAGCTATAAAAACCCAAGTTTGCTAACAAGGATGACAAATGATAAATTTTACTTCCTGTTTTGAAGATCTTTCAATATCATCTAGTTGTTGACGGATTATTGCATATTTAATGTATGCAAAATCTAGAGAGAATTATTTCCCGCTACATTTTAAATGGTTTATATCTCGAAAACAAGCACACGGACCTATCAATATTTTTTGCTAATTTAGTTTCTTTAATTATATACGATCAATTCAGATTTTTTTTGAAAAAGCCTGTTATTGTTAAACAGAGTAGCGAACATCAATAAGTAATATAATATTATCTTCTACTTACATATAATGAATAAGTGAACATGTCGTAAGTGAACTTTATGTTTTTGTAGACCATTTATTACATTTTGTTCACGCATCATTGTCAATATGATGGAAATTGCTACGAATGTCGTACAAGTGAGAGGTTTAGCGCTATGAAACCATGTTCAATCCACCATTTTCTACATTTGAAAATTCCTGTACTAAGTCAGGAATATGACAGTTCTTGTCCATTCGTATGACTTATTTTGCCGTTTGATTTTGCCATTTGATTAGGGACTTTACGATTAAATTTTCCATGGAGTTCAGAAATTTTGTGATTTTACTTTAAACAATAACTTATAAAAAGCAAAGATCAGTTAAAACATTTATTTCAACTTTTTGAAATTAAAAATGTATTAAGGAATAATGAAATCAAACTACAAAACCAAATTAAACAAGACAGTAATGATCCTTTCTGATTTTGTTGAATTTATATTTTTATATATTGTAACCCGAATTCGATTTTAAATTTGAAAAACGACAAACAATGGAAATTCTATTCTTTCTTTGAACAGATATATGATGGAGAAATTAAACCAGAAGCTTTACTGTATGAAATAAATGTTGATCAGGCTGATGAAATAGAAGTAAACTCTACATCCAATAAAATGATAATTCACTTTACCTCCGATTCTTCAATTACCAATGCTGGGTTCCGTGTCAATTATAAAGCCATTTGGTAAGTACATACCGCAACTTATTATCTGCATACCCCTCCAGATCAACTGAGACCTGATTGGTTGAGATCGTGTTGACCAGTCTGAAGCTGTCTATGTTGTGTTTCGTTTACTCTTGTTTGTCTTTCGGTCTTTATCTTTTTTCCATATTTTTGTAAGTTTTTTTTTGACTAAATTTTTTGATTTGTATAGTTTGCTCTCTCTCCCTGACAACGTATATCATTAGTTAATTAATTGTAGGCATAAACGGTCATTTTGATCTTAACATGGACGAAAAAGTCTGAGCAATAATTTTTTCAGACTTATCCACTGCAGTAAATGTTCAGATAAATGTTCTTGCAGTCAATCTAGTGCTGATGAGTTGCTTTTGACACAATTCAATTGCCAAACAAAATCATTATGATTAGTAATCAAAGGTTCCAGGCTTATAATTTAGTACGCCAGACGCGCGTTTCGTCTACATAAGGCTCATCTGTGACGTTCATATCAAGATATTTATAAAGCCAAACAAATACAAAGTTGAAGTACATTGAGGATCCCAAATTCCAAAAAGTTGTGTCAAATACGGCTAAGGTAATTTATGCCTGAGATAAGAAAATCCTTAGTTTTTTGAACATTTACAAAAATGACCACATTATTTATTTTCATGTCAACACCAAAGTGTTGACTACTTGGCTGGTCATACCCTCGGGAACGAAACATCCACCAGCAGTGGCATCGACCAAGTGGTGTAAATAGTTATCAAAGGTACCAGGATTATAACTTAGTACGCCAGACGCGCGTTTCGTCTACATAAGACTCATCAGTGACGCTCATATTAATTAGACATATTGTAATTGACTGCGAGCAAATTGCCCAATCAGACGTGAGAACCACTGTCGATGAGTCTGAAAATTTACTGAATGACTGAACATGACTTTATATTCTATTGTTCAGTCTATTAAAAGCATTTCTGAATAATGTTATATGAAAAAGTGTTTACAAGTATTTTAAGAAGTAACATGTAATTCCAGCTAAGAAAGGAGACAAAAACATACATGTATAATGAAAAAACCTAGATAAAAACAAGTTCATGAAATCATTTTTTGGTGAAGTTTGTGATGTTCAGTCATTATGTTTTCTATGTGGTGTTTTAAATACTGTTGTTTGTTTTTGGTCCTTTGGTCTTTTGTTTGCCATGGCATGGTCAGTTTGTTTGCATATTAAATAATTTAACTCCCTTTCCGTATCGTTTGCATCTTTTCAACAATAAGGAAAACAGTAAAAGATTAGCATCACTTCACAAAACACATGTTGGTCCTAATGTAAAACCAAAAGAAGACAGATTTATTAAATTGGAATTTGATGACGATTTTTTCTGATGTTGCGCCGTTACACCTTTGTCTTTCTCTGACAGACATGGTTTAAAACATCAAATTCAAAGCACCTGTCCCAAGGGACTTTAAGTTAGTGGTTTCGTTAGGTCATGTCAATCACATCTGGTTTCGTAATTTTTTAACATATTGAAAAAATCGTAAGTTTCTCTTTAGATATTATTTCACACTTTTCTTGTCGATGTCTGTTTGCGGTAAAAAAAAAAAAAAAACCCACCATTTTTAAAAAAAATAATAGCAATCAAACTTCATTTTGTATATACGTCTCCGGGTTGATAAATTTTCATTGTCATACAATTGAGAATGGAAATGGGAAATATGTTACAGAGGCAACAACCCGACTGAGGAGCAGATAACATCCGAATGCCTTCAACGCAGCGATAAAATCTCAAACCCAAAGGTGCTTTAGTACATTAATATTTAAGAAGAGCGATGGGGACAACAAAATGAACGTGAGCATCCTGACCAAAACAAAAGGTAAAGAAGAAAAAAATACAAAAGGCAACACTGACTGCGAACAGATTAATATGTTTTGACTTAAACTAAGGATGTAAACAAAAAAATAATCTTTAAACATGATTTGTTTTTGATAAATAAACAATGGATAAACCTGGTTTGTTGGCTAGCCAAACTTTCCGCTTATATATCAATGTTAAATAATATCGCTAAACTTGTAACAAAATGTGATAGAAAATAACAAAGAACACCTTCCATTAATGACAGATAGCATAAGACACTACAAACATTGGAAAGAAAATTAAACTATCTGATACATGTGATATAAGCAGATTTATTGTAGGATTTATTTTTTCAAAATATTTCTAATTCATTTTTATTAATTATGTTATTGTATATCAGATATATAACTATAGTCTTTTATTTTACAGATGACACACCTACGCCAAGTGACGCTATAATTAAATAAACCTGATGTTGAACTGTTATCTATATTAAATAAGTTCAATATATTTTATGTCTGTTTTTTTTTAAAACATCGTTGTCTATATAATTGAATTGATGCAACTGACATACAAAAGAGAGAGGTGAAGCTAGCTTTAAAACCAGGTTTAAACCACCATTTTAGACAAACAATTTCCTATTTTAAGTCAGTTATATGACAGATGTTATCCAATCGTTTGGTGTGCTTGGGTTTATAATTTTGCTATTTGATATGGAATGTCCATTACGAATTTTCCTGATAGTTCAGCTTTTTGTGATTTTACTTTTTTCAATGTATGATATTTGTAGATTATAGTATACATATAATGTCTTATGAAAACAATATTGATATCAATAACCTTCTTCTATTAGCATCGTTTATTGGTAATTACATATATACACACACATATGTATATTCGTGAAGCATATAAGTTCGTCTGAACCAGTGACAACCCTACCACAGATTTATCCATCGGATCACCTGCAGTGATGGTGATACATGGCTGTGTACAAATATATACATGAACTCATTAACTTACAAATATTGACATAATTGAAAATTAATAAAATGTATTTGAAATTTTTTCGAAACACAAATTAGCATAAATAAAACATTTTCGACAACCAAGATTTTTTTTTTTAGGGGGGAGTTCTTTACGATTTTCTTTTTATTTCGAAATGTCAATGTTTCCACTGTCAACTTTATCATACAACGACTTATGAGTTTGACTATACCTTTTCCTCTCTTCAACAACAACGAGACGCATCTTGATGTTGATACCTCGGGATGTCAGGATTTCCCTACGTCAGTCTTTGATTTGGTCAACTCTGCCATCCCTTTGTGTGTAATACGACAAGATAAACACTGAAATGCGATTTTCATACAAATGAGAAGTTTAG
This sequence comes from Mytilus galloprovincialis, assembly GCF_965363235.1. Classification (NCBI taxonomy): domain Eukaryota; kingdom Metazoa; phylum Mollusca; class Bivalvia; order Mytilida; family Mytilidae; genus Mytilus; species Mytilus galloprovincialis. The sequence continues at coordinate 59,263,823 of NC_134851.1, read as the reverse complement.
CTTTTTACAAACCAGGTTAAATTAACCATTTTTTACATACGGAGATGCCTGTTCAAGTCAGGAACATGCCAGTTGTTATCCATTTGTTTGCAATCTGTTGTCCTTCTTTTTAAACCAGAGAGATTGGTGGTGCTCACATGAAGGAAAGAGAACATTCATTCTTGTTCAGTTTACCAATAAAGAAATTTATCAGCATGAGCAGCGTTTTACATTACCAGGAGATAATATAAAAAAATAACTCTTTATTTTCAAAATTGGTTTGTTGCTATTGTATCCTACATTTATACCAAAATAATTGAGCATAAAGTATAAAAATATAAGCAAGCATAGCAGAATTTTAATTTATAGCAATACTTACAAACCACCGTTGTATGTGACTGTTACCACTCGCCTTAAATTACTGGAGATCTAAACATAATTCAACTGGAACATCTCCAAAAGGTGATATATTATGGGCTTAAGTTAAGAGAACTGCAACACATCAATTGGATTAATAACTTAAAAATAGTTATGGATTCCATTAAGAACTACGCTAGAGCATGCTCTAAACGAGAAGTTGAAATAGACACTTTGTCAGAATGAGTCAAAACAATCAGGTCTTTGATAAAACTTCAACTTCATAAGTAAAAAAAACCACTATGTGAATGCTCGATCAAAGTCCGTTTTCAGAGTTAAAGAGCCTGTGAAATGTCTGTCATCTTTTCGCGACTAGTATCGTAAATCTTATACACACACAGGAGCCTTGGAGGCTGAATGGTCTAAGTAGTTACTGCTGTTATCACTAGCCAGTCAACACTGATGTCGTGAGTCCGAACCCCGCTCGTGCGGGTGCACTCAACTTCATTCTTAATTGACAAATAAAATTGAGAATGGAAATGGGAAATGTGCCAAAGAGACAACAACCCGACAATAGAAAAAAACAACAGCAGAAGGTCACCAACAGGTCTTCAATGTAGCGAAAAACTCCCGCACCCGGAGGCGTCCTTCAGCTGGCCCCTAAACAAATATATACTAGTTCAGTGATAATGAACGCCATACTAATTTCCAAATTGTACACAAGAAACTAAAATTAAAATAATACAAGACTAACAAAGGCCAGAGGCTTGGGACAGGCGCAAAAATGCGGCGGGGTTAATCGAGGTATATCGAGGATCGATGATTTTCTCCTGACACTCCGGCTTCCTCCAACAATAAAAACAGGCAGCCACAAAATAGCATAAATGCGCTGCTTAGAAGTGGCGTTAAAACACCAAAAATCTAAATCTTATAAAACATATAACCGTATTCCTGTATCAAGGGAGGTGCAGGTATTGACATTGATATCAACAGTACTACAATAATCTTATAAGTGTCTCATGTCCCAAATGTGACCTACCAAATTAGGCTTATTACCGGGTATTTACTAACATGAGCAACACGATGGGTGCAACAAGTCATATGTTCTTCTTTATCGAATCTTTCACATTATCGGAATTAACGTAAGTCTCATTGACAATATACCCCATATCAAGAAAATCTATAATATTTTATTGAGGAAGGGACGAAGGCAATTTTTATGAAAACAAAATAAAGCAGACAATCACCACATACATGGAAAACAAGTAGATCATTGACGCCGTTGTACAGTGATGTGGACAGGTTGTGTTTAGCCATCCAGTAGATGTTTGACATAGCAGCGGTAACTTCCTTCTCGTGAGTTTTGTTGGCTGTAGCTATGCCTTGGTCCCAGTCAGTTCTCATGATCTTGGTTTGAATGGCCTTCTTATGGTCGGCGCTCTTTATGTGTTTCTGGATGTTGTCTTTTAACATCGTCTGACATCCGATCGTAAAGGAATTAATCATTTTGGCAGTTTTGCAGTCCTTGCAGTACATTGCGTCGGCATCTGCGTCAAAGTATATGCATGGGAAAATCTTTGACCATTGTGGTTTAAATTTGGAATTCTGTAGACGATCTGATCTAGATTTTTTGTTACTGTTGTGAACTTTGGCCGGAACCTTTGACCCCGGGTCAGGTGATGAAGTGAAGAAGTTTGTAATCATGGTGGATCGTAACGTGACAATCGTGAATAATTGTGGAGTCCATAATGTTTGGCTATTTATTACAACCAAAGGCATTTTGAGAAATTTGAGTTGTTTGTCTAATTATGAGCAGTCTACTCATGATAGCATCCAAGCGGACTTTAATGTTCCCGTTGATTGAATGATCACTTAAATGAATTATTTATGATAACCGTTAATGACCCAATTATCGGATTATCTATACCAACAGTTTATGACACCTGTTGAAAACATGAAACCATTAATTACCTTGGGGTCATAAACTTGTCTGAAACATGTAACAAGTTAATTTTCATGGAAAATTTTATGGCGAAAATTTTTATACTTTAAAAATTTTAAGTGACGAAATTGATTTGAAAAACTTTCGTCATTTCGAAAATCCTTTCGTATTTTGCGAAAATGACGAGCGTTAGGAAAATCCAGGAACTAGATCTACTTACCCTTTCGAAGATTCAGATATATTTGTTAGTTTTTTCTTTTCAATTCTGATCTAATTGTATGTTTCGGAGTTAAGGGTTTCGGTGCCTGAACAAAAAAAACCCATATAAAACACAGAACACTCAACACTGATCATCATGAATGCAACTGACTTATAAAACGTCTTGTAATGTTGTGCTGTATCACCAATAACCAAGGTAAGAGGAGGGTTGAGTACTGACACACATGTTTGACTCTACTACATTATATATTTGCATGTTCTCATTTATGATCCTGTTAATTGGTTGTTTACATTGGTTTCTGTCTGTAATATATTCTTTCTGTCGTTGTATTATGGAAATGAACCAGTTTCAAATTAATTGTAATTTAAAGTAATTAAGTACCGGTCTTTGTAAGAATCACGCAGGTTCCTGTTGATGGGCGATTCATGACCCCTCTTCAAATGTCTTTATATTTTGTTTATGATGAAGGTATGGTATGAAAATAAGTTTTCTGTATTAATTTTTTCTTTTCAACTTTGGTTGCCATGGAAACCATCCTTACAAAATTTTGCCTGAATACGTCCATAAGTAGCCTTTGAAAATTGAAATATAATGGATTTTAAAGAACCATAGAAATAAAGTTAATCAATACAAACAATATGTATATTTACAGTATTGACAAACACAACCCCAAACTATACAAAAACGTTAAAATTTTGAATTTACTAAATGGTTTGTTTCCATAGCAACCATTTAAAAATGTGTTAAAATTCGAAAATGAAAAATTTCAAAAACTTTAAAATTTTAAATCTGTTTATCTCCCAAGACCAACAATACCATGACATGTCATTGACAAATTTTAAAAGACCACATTCTATATATTCAGAAAATAAAAAGAAAGTCGTGTGTTTTTTTTTCTTTAAAAAAATAATTTTAGTCAAAAATTGTCAATTTTCACCAAAATTCAGATTACCAAACAGATGAATACTGAAACATTTTGAACTTAAAAAGCTAAAACATTCCATTTATGCGTGCATTCCTGACACAAATTTGGTAATTATAAATGAGAAAATATGATTGATAGAGATATTTTTGTAGAGAAGGACATTTTTTCTTTCTGGGCATGGTGCCCCCCCTTTTTTCAAAATTCAAAAAATTATTAATAAATTTAAAAGATGGAATTCAATTGTGAACATTTTGAGCATTAAAACATGAAATTTCTTCAAAGGATGAGGGCAATAATAGAACCCCCTACACCATTTTTATATATTAGATTTTTTTTTAGAAATGGGGAATGTGTCAAAGAGAGAACAACCCTAACAAAAATTTAAAATCTTTAGATTCTATTTCATGGTCTTTAAAATTGACTCTAAAGAACCTGAATCGATCACCTGTAATTTTTGGTTAAATCTTGCATCAATGATTATTTATCCCTTCAATATATATCAATGAGTGGCTTAACAATTCCATTTAAATGTTCTTTGTATCTGTCGTTTTTTCTTCAAAAGCAAAAAATGAATTTTACCCCTATGTTCCATTTTAGCCATAGCTAAGTTTCTTGAAGTACAAGGAAATAAAAAACTAAATTTATACAAGATTATAACTCCCAAGTTGGGCTGAAATTGATTAAGCATATTCAATATCAAAAGAAGATTTTTTTTTAAAGGAAGCAAACTAGATGAACAAATTGTGAAATATTTCTTTAAAGGGCTATAACTGCATACGGATTCAATTGACAATTCTGGTCATATAAACTTATTTGTAGATCCTACTTTGCTGAAAGTTGTGCTGTTTACAGTTTATCTTTGTCATTAATAATATTCAAGATAATAACCAAAACTGCACAATTTCCGTACAATTAACCTAACAATTAAGTGGCAGCAACCCAACAATGGGTTGTTAGATTCATCTGAAAATTTGCTCTTAAAAGGCTTTAGTGTTTGAGATATGAGCTACACACTGCATTTTACCCCTATGTTCTTATTTTACCCATGGCGGCCATGTTTTTTTTACAAAATAGAAAATAGAACACAAACTTAATTCTAGATATCCTAAGGATCATTCAGTTTATAAGTTTTACTGGAATTGGTTAAGTAGTTTCAGTGGAAATGTTTCAAATATTTTACACCGGACAGAGACAACGGAAGCAAAGTGATGGCAAAATTCACAGTTCCTTGAAACGGTGACCTAAAAAAACTACGTCCGTTCTATCAGAAATAAACTGAAAATAAAAAATAAAAAATTTGTACCATCGAGAGCGCTAACAAGGCAACTTTCCATAAATTTTAATATTTTTAAGGGTCATAACTCTTTTTAAAAAGTCAATTGTCCATGATTATAGAACTCATCCGAGATATTGTTGATATTAATCTAGTGTATAAGTTTTATTAAAAATCTGGCAAGAATTGTACCTGTGGGAGCGTTAAAGGGGCTATTTTCCATAAATTTATTATTTTCAAGGGTTATAAATGTTTTTATTAAAGTCGATTGACCACCAATATCTAACTTGTTCGAGATATTGCTTATAATAACCTAAAGTATTAGTTTCTTAAAAATCTAACATAATTTGTACATGTGCGAGCGCTGCAAGGACAGCCAGATGGACACAAGGACGGATGGCAATCAAAATTTTAAGCAGACCATGTTTAAACGAAAAAAATTAAGTTCTAATTTCGATTTTTATTAATTGAAAATTTTTTGGTCGCATATTGGTATCACGTTGGCGTCGTCGTCGTCTGAAGACATTTGGTTTTCGCACTCTAACTTTAGTAAAAGTAAATTGAAATCTATGAAATTTAAACACATGGTTTATGATCATAAAAAAAAGGTTGACATTGATTCTTGGTGTTTTGGTCCCAACAGTTTAGGAATTAGGGGCAAAAAAGGGCCCAAATAAGCATTTTTCTTGGTTTTCGCACAATAACTTTAGTATAAGTAAAAAGAAATCTATAAAATTTTAACATAAGGTCTCTATGACCACAACAGGAAGGTTGGGATTGATTTTGGGAGTTTTGAGTCCCAACAGTTTAGGAATTAGGGGCCAAAAACAGGTCCCAAATAAGCATTTTTCTTGGTTTTTGCATAATAACTTAAGAATAAGTTATTAGAAATCTATGAAATTTTAACACAAGGTTTATAACCACAAAAGAAAGGTTTGGATTGATTTTGGGAGTTTTGGTCCCAACGAATTAGGGGCCAAAAGGGTCCAAAATTAAACTTTGTTTGATTTCATCAAAAAATTAATTATTGGGGTTCTTTGATATGCCAAATCTAACCGTGTATTCAGATTCTTAATTTTTGGTCCTGTTTTCAAATTGGTCTACATTAAGATCAAAAGGGTCCAAAATTAAACTTAGCTTGATTTTAACAAAAAAAGAATTCTTGGGGTTCTTTGATATGCTGAATCTAAACATGGTCATAGATTTTTGATTATGGGCCCAGTTTTCAAGTTGGTCCAAATCGGGGTCCAAAAGTATTATGTTAAGTATTGTGCAATACCTCTGCGGTCGTATAAAGCTGCGCCCTGCGGAGCATCTGGTTTATTTATAAAAATACTATTTTTGATATGACAAAAATAAAAAAAATAAAATATTTTTTTTGTCTTAAATCAGTGGTTTTGATAAGATAATAACACTCTGTAAAGATTAGACAAATGGGACAGTTTTAATCTTGGTACAGTGTTTCCAATTTCATTATCTATGGAAAATACATTGCCTTGCATCGTTTCTTTTGTGGACTAGTATACTATTGCACAGAGTCAGATTATGTACACATAATGGCTGTTACTATGTACCTCCCATGTAAATCGACATGTATCGAAACCTTTATGCAAACACTTATTTGTCACTATGTCGATTTAACTGTGCTAAAATTGAAATTGAAGAAGAACTACAGAACCTTTCTTTTTATTCTAATATATAATAATCTAACTGATCTAAAAGATTTGAAATAAATGCGGAATGTGTCCATTGGACACAGATGATGCTCCCGCTTCCATATCATAAAAGTCATAAACGGACATGACTGAAGACACTTACCAATTGTGTACTAACTTTTATGGTGATAAGAATTGTGTAAAAGTTTCGTAACATTTGGTTGAGGCAAACTAAAAAAAGAAATACAAAACAAAAAATTCAGCAACTTTTTCCCTCTATAAAGAGGCATTGCATAGAACAGTGAAAGTTACACCACCAAAATTCAAAGTTGATCTGCATTTGGTGGTTTTAAGCATTGTGTATAATATTAATAACATCTGGTAAAGACAAACTAAAGTTAGAGAACAGAAACGGAAATTCAGCAATATTTCTATTTGTAAAGGGGCATAACTCTTGGACGGTTTAAGTGACACCACCAAACTTAGTCTTGTTTTATGGTAATAAGCAATGTGATTAGGTTTCATAACATTTGGTTGAGGCAAACTAAAGATAGAGAACAGAAACCAACGTTGGGACATACTGACGGACGGACAAGGGTTAACCTTAATGCCCCCTCCGCCACTGCGGGGGAATAAAAATATGTAAATATAACAATTGATTAAATTAGGCAAAATTCAAGAATGGCCATTGCACATGGTTGTCATAAAGGTTTGAGAATCAAAACAGTATACAATAGTTCGGACCAGCAAATTTTCCTCAGGGCCACAAGGATAATATTTTTGAGAACCATAAAAAAACGCGATTATTCTGGGTATACAAATAATAATTCAGTTAGGTTTTAAAAAAAATAATAGACAAGCTGTCCTTTTCCACCATATACAATAGAAACATTGACAAATTCTTGCACAATTAGTGTAGATCGTTGGTATATATTTCCTTAGATAGAACATGTAGAATTTGTATGCCCCCACTGTAGCAAAGGGGGCATTAAGTTGTACGCTTGTCTGTAAGTACGTCCGTTCCAGAGTTATACCCTTATACAAATGGAAAAAAAATGCTGACTTTTTTGTTTCCGTTCTCTAACTTAAGTTTGCCACAACCAAATGTTTTAAAACTTATACACAATGCTTATTTCCATAAAATTCAGAACAGTTAGAATGTTATTGGTGTAACAGGTACTGTCAATAAGTTATGCCCCTTTAAAAATGGAAAAAATGCTGAATTTTCCGTTTCCGTTCTCTTTTTTTCGTCTGTCTGACATAGTTCATCTTACCCTGACCTCATTTTCTTAGAACATTGATAATGTTAAGTTAATATGATACTTGTATTAAAATCTTTACATAACACTTACAGAGTTTCAAAAGTAAGTCAATTATAAATAAAACCAACCAGACATTTCAGGGTGAGTCTTCTTGTTTAGCAGATCTTAGTCTAGGGTTAAAGTTTTTAAAGCATCAATCTGTTTCAAAAACCAACAATGAGTTGCATTAAATTGTTACTGTAACTTCTTTATAGCCATTTTGAAAGAGAAAGTATCCTGAGCTATTTTTTTTTAAATGTTCATTAAGATTTGTTTTATAGATAATCATGTTATGCTCATTGTTGAAGGATATACGGTGATCTGTGGTTGTTTATTTCTATGTCTTTGCTCTCTCTGGTTGAGAGTTAATTGTCTCATTGACAATTACAACACATCCTCTTATCTTTATACATAGACTTACTAGTAATTAAGTTTTGGATTCAACTTTATTCTTTTTCACTGACAGCATCAGTCTTAGACACGACAACGGGTTATGCGTATTACCATTTTTTTTTAAACTTCTGAGAAATCTTACATATAAGATTGAAGTGAGGGGGTACATATGCTGCCCTCAACTTTAGAAGTTGTGTTATGCTTAAATTCTTAAAATACTTAGTTCACAAGTAAACACAATGAGATACCACATTTCTTTCAACAAATTTTATAATTTTGAAAAAAAAAAAATAAAAAAATCGAAAAAAAAGGGGGGTGCACCATACCCAGAGTGATGATTTTTCATTTTGTACAAGTATATCTTCATTTATCATATATTCTCCTTTAAAATTACCAAATGTGTGTCAGAATTGCACATATAAATGGAATGTTTTAGCTTTTTAAGTTCAAAATTTTTGATTATTCATCTGATTGTTAATCTGAATTTTGGTGAAAATTGACAATTTTTGACTAAATTTAAAAAAAAAAAAAAAAAAAAAACACACGACTTTCTTTTTATTTTCTGAATATATAGAATGTTGTCTTTCAAAATTTGTCAATGACATGTCATGGTATTGTTGGTCTTGGGAGATAAACAGATTTAAAATTTTAAAGTTTTTGAAATTTTTCATTTTCGAATTTTAACACATTTTTAAATGGTTGCTATGGAAACAAACTACTTAGTAAATTCACAATTTTAACGTTTTTATATAGTTTGGGGTTTTGTTTGTCAATACTGTAAATATACATATCCTTTGTATTGATTAACTTTATTTCTATGGGACTTTAAATTCCCTTATTTTATATTTTCAAAAAGGGTCTTTTTTCACATATTCAGGCAAAATGTTGATTTGATGGTTACCATGGCAACGGGCATCATACAGGGAAAATAAAGACAGAATTTTGACCATCTACCAAAGTTCTTATGATATAGGGCAAAAAAAATTACTTCTGTGACATGCCATGAATCACCTTCTGCATGATTTTTACAAAGACCGGTACTTAAATGCTGACTATACGAAAAATATTGTGTTCATTGTTGAAGGCTGTCTAGTGATCCGTTGTTGTTGCCAAACCACTTATAATTATTTGTTTGTTTGCCTTTTTCTTTGTTAGCATTGGCATTGCCAGTTTATTTTCGATTCATGAGGTTGACTTTCCCTTTGGTATCTTTTGAACCTCTTTTTGAGCAAGCTTAAGTGTATATTCTCATTGACGATCATCACTTGTTATTATATTGATTAGTTTTGTTGTATGAGTTTTAAGACAGGTTGATAAAGCATATACCTAAAGCGATTACCAATAAGAAACAAATGTCGATTTACACAGACTTTTTGTCTCTGGTGGTTAATATAACCCAATCATCAATGTTATCGGATTCATATATGAGTTTTGAACATCGGAAAACTGTTATTGCCTGATCTTGAGTGTTATATTTAATTTCTAAAATATTCTCTTCATATTTTCTAAACTCAATTTACTTCTGTTTGATCTTATTGCACATATCAAAAGCTACAAAACTGACCAATAAATTAATGAGAAAATATAGGTTGGCTGGATTGAATTTGAAAAGGAAAATCCTTTAGGAAATGTCAAAATGAAAAACTCAAAAACATCAAACGAATGGATATGAACTGTCATATTCCTGATTAGAAACAGTTTAACATGATAGATTAAACTTAGTTTATAGTTTTATAGCTAACTAAACATTTGACTTGCATAACAGTCGCACATAAATCCATTATCATGCTAACGGTTTGTGAACAAAACTAAAAGACATAATAAGTAAACAGGTAAAAAAACGAGGAAAGCAGTCACATTGTGTTATAACTAACAGTAATTCAGCAGGGGGTATACACAGTGTTATAATTAAGACCAGTTCTCTGTAACCACCAAAAAAACCCATGCCAGGGTATAACAGCAAACTGCGTAAAAATTTGCAGGAATAATTCATGAACCATTAAATCAATTTTTTTTTTATTTTTTGGTTCTTGTTATGTTTTGTTGCTATGGCTACCAATCATTATATATGTGCGTACCTGAAAAGTACAGGTACAATAAAATTTATATTTTTCTGTTTTAGGGAAAAAATTTAAGGCACATATTTTTTTCCTATTTAATTGCCTTGCATATTGAATGAAAAAAGTAATAAGATTTTCAAAAGATTTGTCTACATGAAAGGAATAAAGACAATTTATATCAGTTTATGTCATGTTGCCATTTTGAAATATGAAAGTATATTTAAAAAAAGCAGAGGGCTTTTGCCTATATCAGTTATATGAAATTGTTCTCTAAAAATATGGTTTTATTTCTGTAAAAAAATTAGAATGGGATCATCAAGACATTTCGAGAAAACTGGTTTTAAAATAACCTGTTTTCTGTCAAATTTGCTCTAAAATGATGTTTGAGTTGTCTCCCTTTAACAATTTTGGAACTCTCCTGTTTGAAGTACAAATAGGCGGGAAAACATAAACAAAGTTCCAGCAGATGATAGATCCAGTTAATTTAATTTTACAGAGAAAACTGTTGATGATGATTGTCATGTAGTATTTAAAAACTGTGGTATAACTTATAACAGCCCTTGTATGATTTGCCATGCATGATGGCAGGGTTGAATGAGTGCAGAATTTGTAATTTTTCTAAATCTTCCCTGCCAGATTTTCCCCATTTGGAATGTTCATCTGAACTGTTTACTATTGACACTTTCAATACCGAGGATAAATCTATTTTTTTGACTTCATGTGGTATTTCACCAGGAACTGGGTTTTTATTGTTTAAGAACATTTGTTCTTCACACGTACATGAATTTCGAAATGCATACAAGAAACGATGTATGAAAAGACTCTGCAGTGTACCAAGTGTTGAATGTTACCATTCAGGCCAGAACTGCAAAACAGAAAGATATATATCATCTCCTCAAGTGAAAACTATATTCAACAACACTGGAATTGTTTTACCTGTTGGAACTGGTAAGTACGAAATTCATTTAATTGTTTTCATGGGGTGACCATTAAAAAGGGGGTCATCATAACACTTTCTCTTATCTGCAAATTCCCAGAAAAACAAAATTCAATGAAACTTGCATAAAATCCTTCATGTTTTAAGCATACTATTGTCATTGTGCACCTCCTTTCTATCACAATGATTTTTATGGTGGTCCCATATGCCATGATATTGCACTGGACAACACTCCTAAGCAAAACATTTGTGATCGGACAATACAATAGCCTTTTTCTTTACTAGAAATACAAATTTTATTAACCTACAGCCATTTGCTAATACTATATATGTTACTTATTTGGAGTAAACTTTCAAATTATAAAATCTGTCTCAGTGTGTCAATGCCTACCATGTCTAAAGTAGTTCTTTATTCATGCATTGTTTATCATCATTATAAATCATATGCAGTCATCCTGTATATGCATTTAGCTTGCCTTCCATCTACCCCAAAGGATTTTTTACTATATTTACTTCAGTGTAAAGTCACAATGCCTTATGAAAAAAAAATCAATGAAAAGAAGTTAAATTAAGCATGTTACATTTAACAGACATATTTTATATTGGCCTTTTTAATCACTTATAAAACTTAATAAACTTGATTAAGTCTAAAAGAATAATTATATATCATACAATATTACTGGTTCTATTTTTTGTCTCAAATTACATGTACATTTCAAAAATACACAATCATGACAATATTTGCATGTATGATTTTGTTCAGGCAACTTCAATGATATTAATTTTTTTAAAATTCAGGTCTTTGTACAAAGTGCAGAAAAAGTCTATTGAAATAAGCTCAGTGTGAAAAGTAGCCAGATCCTGCTTTACATGTAGCACCTGTCTTACCGCTCAACATCTGTATAAACTTGGTTGCAAATTTCATATGTTGGTGTCATTTTTAGAGGTAGTTACTTATATATAAATCAGTGCATAAGATGTGTGTTTCAACTAAGAATGTCATGTTTGAAGTCAAAACAAGAAAACAATTTCTTAAACACTATTTGTCATGTCACACCTTGTTTAATTGTTATGTTATAAAATCACATGAAATTTTTAGATAAAAGTGAAAAAATAGGATATTTTCAATTGCCCAAAAAAGGCATATCAGTTCTACAAGCAAAGTAAATTTCTGCCAAGGTAAAAAAAAAACATTAAGAAAAAAAGATGAACTTAGAGAACTATATATATAGGTATTTGACCCTTTGTGATAGTTTTATTTCTATAAAACAGAAATCATATGCTGCTGATAGACTTATTACAAATGTAATTTTTTTTTTCATTTCAGATGAGAATGAAAGTACTGACATGAATACTCTGATAAAGAAGAGGGCTATTTTTATGTGTCCTGTAGAAGGTTGTGTCAGGGAATTTTCTACAAACTCAAACTTAGACAACCATTTACTGTTGGGAAATTGTGATTACAAACTTGAAAAACAATTTTTGACAGATCTTGCCATCACAATTTATTCCAAAAAGATCAATGATGGTTTTCCATCATCAACATCGGGTCAGCATGGTCAGAGATCAGAGTGTGGAAATAATATTTCAACAGAGGGTGATTATATAAATCCAATGGGTTGGGCTTTAAAAGGCAAAAGGAAAAAGACAGTTTTCTCTACTGCACAAAAGCAGTACATGAAAGAACAGTTTGACATAGGAAAAAGAACAGGGAAGAAAGTTGACCCGTTTTATGCAGCTGAAGAAATGAGGAAGCTTAGTCAATTTGACAAGAAAACCTTTCTTTCTGGTCAGCAAATTGCTAGCTATTTTTCAAGACTAGCTCACCTGGATAGAAAGGCAGATCTGGGTGACATAATTGCAGCCAAAGAAGAAGATCAGAAAACATTACTGAAAAAAGAGATAATGGACAAATTGAACAAATAATGACAAAACAATTCATAAGGATGTTTGCTCCTCTTTTTTTTTAATATTTGCAAAATATTCGTAATTCTCTGGTTTTATTCATGTAGTACCATTCAAAACTTCGCCTGCAAACCCCTAATTTTCTGTCCATTTTTTAAAACATACAGTTATAATAGTCATAATTGAAAATTTTATAAAATCCTTTTTTTATTTTTTTCATACTTTTTGAAAGAAAGTAAGTGTCAATGTTAAATTTATGAAAAATCTGGATAGATTCACTATCTGCCAAATTTTTCAACAGCTTAGATTTTGAAAAAAAAGCACACAGACCCTTCATTTTATTCTGATTATTTAGTTTCTTTTTTTTTCATATCCTCTCAATTCATATTAGTATTTTCAAAAGCTAGTTATTTTGAAATAGAGTAGCAAACATCCTTATAAATGGTTATATTGATAGTTATCAGGCTGAAAAATATGTGAATTATTGTAATGACTAGCAAATGCATTGTGTTCTTCAGTGAATATTTCCTTTTTATGTTGCATTGACTTTGTCGGCGAATATTTCCATCTGTAACAAAACATTTTGTAAATGTCTCCTCTGATATCTTTAGATGGATTTTCTTTTTATTTGGTTTTATGATATATGAAGTCTGTTTTACAGTCTGATTTTTCATATAATGCCTTGTGTGTTAACAGTATGTTTCATAATGGTTATGCAGCTGATTATTATTCAATTCAAAACATATGAAAAATTTACAGGATAACTTTTATGACATTATTCAAAACTTGGTGATTGCTTTTACAACCATAAACAGGAAGTTTATCATCAATCAAAATTAAGGCTTGCTGTTTATGGTAAACTATTGACATTGACCCTCAATATTTTGTCATATATTCGATTGACATGAAGATTATTATAAGAAGAAATTTCTATGTTTATTGTAAATGTTTGGACTTGATGTTGGTATTCCATGACCAAAGTACAACATTTTGAAGCATCAATATATATTACAATTTTTTGTCACCTCCAGCATAGAGTTTACATATATTGACCTATAATTAGAGCCCACTCAAACTAGAAGTGATCATTCTGTTTATCTGTCCGTCCATCTTTATCCGTAACAATTCATGTGAACCTTCAGTTTTTGGGGTTTTATTTTGTGAATGAGGTAAAACATAATAACATAAATTGTTCAATAGCTATTTTTTGTTTTATTTTTAAATCTTGAGATCAAAGTCCATTAAGTATATCCTTTTGAGACATTTTCATTACCAAGACATGATGTTACTAAAAATTACCACAAGACTTTGACTAATTATTTTAATTTATGACCCAAGAAACTAAATGGCAAAAAAAAAAAATTCACCTTGAAATTAAGGTAAAAGGTCAAGGTCATTCAAGGTTATGATATTTAATTACATTAGTTAACTGACTATGCAACAACATATCAAATATCTTAGATATATATATAAAAACAAGATTTTTACTCTCTAAAAAAATCTATTTTTATGGATTTTTGTAATTATCTCCCTTTGAAAAAGGCAATTTTTTAAAATGTCTGAAAATTTTGTTTAGTCAGATCCCGTTGACTTTTTTACATTTTTGGATATTATAAACATCATTTTCTCATGAAGTAATAGTATTTTTGACACAAGCCCTCTGCTTTTAGTATATTGGGCATGAACAAAATACTGAAAAATGGGTATCAAAATATCCACAAGTACATGCTTTTTGAAGTTGGATAAAAAAAATCTTTTCAATCAGAACTGATATAGGTACCATTCAATTTTGTTCAATAAATGTTATTCTTTCAGTAGTTTGTTGTCATTATATTGCCTGTGAAGCTATAAAAATTCTGTCAACATCATAAAACCTTGAAAAATTCAATATTTTCAGAGAAAAATATCACCTCAAAGGGAGCTTCGTGGTTGCCATGGCAACCATGTTGATGATCAAAATTTTGAATATTTTTTTTGAGTTAGCATGATGTTTACATAAAGTATACACAATTTCATGAAGTTTCAGTACCATGCCTGCCAGGCTGTATATATGAAATTTTGGTGGTTACAGAGAACTGGTCTTAACAGTTAACCATCAGGGGGTAGACATTGTTTTATAACTAACAGTTAATCAGCAGGGGTAGACACAGTGTTATAACTGAGAGTAAACCAGCAGGGGGGTAGACACAGTGTTATACATAACAATTAATCAGCAGGGGGTAGAAACAGTGTTATAACTAACAGTTAACCAGTGTGTTATAACTAGCAGTTAACCAGCAGGGTGGTATACATAGTGTTACAAATAACAGTTAACAAGCAGGGGGTAGACACAGTGTTTTAACTAACAGTTAACAAGCAGGGGGTAGACACAGTGTTATAACTAACAGTTAACCAGCAGGGGGTAGACACAGTGTTATAACTAACAGTTAACCAGGAGGTGGTAAACACAGTTTTACAATTAGGAATAACGCAAGGAAAAATACGAGAACAGCAGTAACAATGTGTTATAACTAACAATTAACCAACAGGGGTGTAGACACAATGTTATAACTAACAGTTAACCAGCAGGGGGTAGGGTAGACACAGTGTTATAACTAACAGTTAACCAGGAGGTGCTAAACACAGATTTACAATTAGGAATAACGCAAGGAAAAATACGAGAACAGCAGTCACATTTTGTTATAACTAACAATTAACCAGCAAGGTTGTAGACACAATGTTATATCTAACAGTTAACCAGCAGCCGGGGGGGGGGGGGGGAGGGTGTAGACACAGTATTATAACAAACAGTTAGCCAACAAGGGGTAGACACAGTGTTACAATTAGGAATAACGATATTTCTTTTATTTTCTTTGACTTAATCAGGTATTCTAAACAATAGAAATAATATTTGTATAAAGTTCGCATATTTAGATACACGTCAATGTAAATCTGGAAATGGAATATGTAAACAAACGTATGATGTAGATGAGGAAGACACAGGTTCATGTTGCCGTCATAGTTATAGATGTTGCTATCAACCTACATGTACAGGTATGTAAACCGCATACACATGTTACTGTTGGTTGATTTCAGGTCGTTGATAAAAAAAAAAATTTCGTTCATTAAGTAGTACAGTCCAACAACCGAATTAACATGTCAAACGAATTGTGGTTATACGCCAAAAAAAGTGTATTCAATCACATGTTAAGTATACAATTATGAATCGAAAATTTGTAATTTATCAAAGAGACAAAACCTCGACAAAGGAGCAGAAAACAGATTAAGGCCACTGTTGATTTATCTTTATTCGATAATATTGATACCATCACGAACGGTAATTTCCTAGAATAAATGAAAATAACGTAGATTTTTTGACAAGAAAATTAACTCAAAAGCAGATGTGTTTTTGAAGTTAATAAGACTAAAAAAATTCTGAGGTTTAAATGTTTAATGAAAGAATCCACGAAGACTAAATGTAAGATATTTGTAATGATATCTTTTTTGCGAGGAATCCTAAAACTAGTGTAGCTCATTTAATAATCTATATGTACATTGTCTTGTCTTTCTTACTATTCTAAGATACGCTTCAGTATGCTCAGTGTAAAGCTAGAAACGGAGAGAGAAACCTGTGTGTGATGTCAATGAACAAGATACAGGCATAGGAACACTTAGCAATGATAACAGATGTTGCGAGCCGCCCACATATATTGGTATGTAAGACATACCTCACCCTTTCTATGATATAGTAGAAATAATATAGAGAAATTTAACATTCTTTTTAAAACACGTTATGTGCGAGTAAACGTTATTAACATTTCACTTTTTTAAAATAAAAAATGTTCAGAAAATTGCACGATTGTCACTTCTTCGTCAGGAAATATTCTTCTAAGACCGCAATTATTGCTATTTAAAAAAAGAAAGAAGTGATCTAGATAGTAAAAAGATAGACACAAGTCATAAAATAAATACCTGTTAATAAAGATAACACATTTAAATTGTTCCGGAAGTGGTACTTGTTGTAAAACCTGTTGTGGTAAGTTATCGTATTAATTATAACCTAAAATACAACAAAATTTTGAACATTTAACCTAATTCCTTTTTTTCTCGGTTAACAAATTGTATAAATATAAATTCTACCATAGTGTCGAGTGTGTTACGATACTAATCCACTCAAGACAGATACATTTTTATAGATTTACAAGCGAGGCTCGACAAGCGTATTAAATAGTATAACATAACTGTCGATATTGGATACATATCATATTGCACGAGGTTTAGTGGTGGAATCTGTTTCTTTTTAGACGATATGCAGAAATCTAGCTCCTTCTTTTCGGACTACTTACAAAAAGATGTTTTTTTTCTAACGTCATAAGGCATTTTCCCCATTTTCTATGACGCCACAATAGACATTTTAGAGGAAAGCAAGAACGTTTGAACAAGTCTAGAATTGTACTCGTTCATATTGTGTTAATTTACGTTGTTTTTAATGAGTTAAGCCTGCCAATTGATATTTTATCGTGTGTTCTATGTTGTGAAGTTAAGCTATTGTTTCAGAAAACGGGAGAAGGTTTGGTACCATTAAAACGTTTAATCGAGCTGCAAATGTTTGCACCTGTCCTAAGTCAGGAATCTGATTTACTATAGTTGTCGTTTGTTTATGTAATTTATAGTTTACGTGTTTCTCGTTTCTCGTTTTTTTTTATATAGATTAGACCATTTTCCCGTCTGAATGGTCTAGTAATTTTGTTACCCTTTATATCTTGTTGTTCGGTGTAAGCTAAGGCTCCGTGTTGAAGGCCGTACATTGACCTATAATGGTTTACGTTTATAAATTGTTATTTGGATGGAGAGTTGTCTCATTGGCACTCACACCACATCTTCCTATCTTTATTAGCGGTCAGCTTAGTACCAGACTATATGACATAGGAAACGATTTTAATTTTGAAATCATCAATGCTTCCAACCTTTGTAGCAATATATACCGTCCTACAGATGAGAGAACTATTTTCCATATCATTCAGTATTCTAGAGCTTGCAGCTGACTCAGACATAGTCAAACGTTACCAGTGTCTGAGCAAAAATATTATGAATCAGGGTTATTTCGGAGCAACTGAGATCACCCCCAGTTTTTGGTTGGTTTCGTTTTGCTTAGTCTTTATATTTCTATGTTGTGTCTTGTGTGTTATTATTTGTTTGTTTGTCTTTTCTTTTTTAGCCATTGCGTTGTGAGTTTATTTTAGATCTATGAGTTTCTTTCGCCAACTCGATCAGAATAAGGTAACATGTTAATAAAAAAGTCTAACACACATTATGGCGTAGTAGACAAACAACTCAGATTAATGTGTTGTTATTAATTTTAATATAATTCCTTTTGCATATTTCGTCTCATTTATCTGATATAGAAACATCAACAATAAACATGAGTTCATCATCAGATATTGTCAATGACTCATACTAGATCCTCATTCAAGTCAAAAAGGAAATACTTCAAATATTTCAAAACTGTAAAGAGTACAATAAACAAAATCAAGGAAGAATAAAAACAGTATATCAATTTGACACGTGATTGATGAATAAATAGTTAAGGAAGTATTTATGAAATAAGTATTCATTCGAACAATCTCTTTTAAAGTGTTCATTTTGCTTTTACAGAGTGATTTTTTTTCCATTAGATTAATAGTTAGCAGTTTCTATTGTACCATTGGATCTATCTCATGGTTAATGCTTTACTCATTTTATACAATTTATCAAAGTACGCTGACAATTTGGTCTGACAGAGCCACTAATCATGTATATAATACATCCTTTGATAAATATTTTTTTTTTGTTTTCTGGGTCACACAATTTAAACAAAAAACTTATGTGTAGCTACCCAGACAAATTTTGATTCCAGTTGAGGAGGAAATACATTTGTATTCTATTATGTAATATATTAAAATACAACAAACAGCAAAATCTATAAGCAGAGTAAATCGATTTACTCTCTGTCTGATGATTCATGATATATGTTTCCACATATTTGTAAACAAACTATGACATCATGAGAAAAGCAAAAGGAAGTAAAGAGGATAAAAAATAGACCTCTTCATATTACCTCAATTCCTTTAAAGAATATTATAAAGAACGTAAAAACTGAACGCGCTATATACTTTTAAACTCTAAATACAAGGTTTTGAATACATGCAGATGCTTAATGCTCGTCAAATGTGTTAATTTGCTATCCATTTATGACACAACAAGTGTTTATTAGTGTACATAAATGTGAAGACTGAATATCTTTTTCAAGCACTATATATTGAAAAAGGCGTTAGTTTGGCTGTGTGAGAAGTATAAAATACTCAACAACAAAAAAGAGATCGAAATCAGTACGGTTAATCCGAAACTGATAGTTTTATTTTGATTATACATTACTCAACCTTTTCAATTAATTTACAAGGTGGCCTCTGACAAGCAATTTGTATTCAGTTTAAGAGTTAATTATGAAATAATCCTAACAAAAAGTTGTAAAAAGTAACTAAATGAATTCCGGATGCGTTTATTTCCTTGTTGAAAAGGAAATGAGTGTTCATAGTCTATTATTAAATTAACATTGTACTAATTTCTACATAATTAAAAAAAAAATGAAACGGTGTGGTATCAAGAAGATTTGTATATTTCTGATAGTTTTAATTGTATTTAGTGATTCAAAAACAACAAAGTCCAATTTCAAACTGACATCGCAATCAAACATGTAAGTCGTTTTGTGATAATCAACATAGTTGCAATCTATTTTACTGTTATGCATTTCAAAATGCTTAAAGAAACCGAAGTTTTAAAGTTATACATAGAGTTTACATGCATACACGTTTTGAAATAATTAAAAAATATGACATTCATATTCAATCAAAATAATAGTTTCTGGTGAATAAATGTATTGTAATGCTTTTGTCGATGCATGTGGCAATATCAGACGATTCCTTCTAGTGTTCACATTATCAAAGATACACAAACTGATCAAATACAGGTACAGGCTAAAACAAATATGTTGAGTAAATATGAAAATAAAGTACTGCTTAAAGTAAAAAATCTGGTAATATTATGTCAGACTCTCTATTAAATTGTGTCAAACACATTTGAACGCATGTATCAAAAGTTTGTTTCTTCTAAAAAGTAAACATCTGTATAGAGGAATAGAAATTCAGTTGCGGTTCGTTTATTTATACTTATATTTTTTTTCATGTTAATCCAGTAATGTCCTTCCCTTTCAGATATCTTATGAATCGAACAACGTGTTGCTCATATTGTTATAAAGTGTACTCCACAGAATGTTATCCTACATACAATGGAGGTAATTTTCTTCAGCAATACGAATATGAAATCCAACAGACCAATTCTTTATAATAATACACATTTCCTTAATGTCTACTAGTATCAAAGTTAAAAAAGTCATCAAAACAGGACTGTGTATCATGGATGTTATAGCTATAAAAATGCAAAGTAGACAAAAGTAATATATTTTATATCATATTTGCAGCACACAGGTGATTAAAAATAGTATAGACAACTCGTTTTGTATAAAACAGTCTTATTATTTGTCTGGGAGTTGTCTTACTTCTCAACCGGATTCGAATACCCAACTGACACGAATATACAATATACATTATTGTCATCTTGATTACTAGAATGACTAGACCTTAGACAGCTTGCGGCCAAAACACATTACACCTTCTACAGATATAGACGTCACACGTGTAAAAGAGGGACAAAAGATACCAATGGGACTGCAAACTAATAAATCGAAAATAAACTGACAACGCCATTGCTAAAAATGAAAAGGACAAACAGACACACCAGGTGTGTAAGTGTATTAAAGTACTTGAGGAATTTATTTCATAGACACTCGTGGCAAACAAGGAAATACGTTTTTTAATGCTTTAAAATAAAAATAAAACATAATAAATAATGTTATATGTTCTGTGTTATAAACTGATACAATGCTGAGCACATCCGGATATTCAATTTTGTTTGACTTGTCTATTGTTATCATGTTCTGTTTGTCTTTTGTCTTTTTTCTGTATCTAGAATGTTTTGTCAAATGTCCATATTGGGATCACCGACAATCATGTTCAGGTCGATGTACAGATTCACAAATAAGACTTTACAGCGAGGACGACTGCAAATGTGTACTTCAGGATGCTCCGAGTCACAGAGTAGGTTTTATTTGGTAGAAACGCGCTAAACAGCAGACTAGTGAGTTAAAAGTTGCGAATAAAGATTCAGTGTGAGCAAATAGATAAACTCATCATAGATACCAGGACTAAATTTTGAATATACGCCAGACGCGCGTTTCGTCTACTAAAGACTCATCAGTGACGCTCGAATCCAAAACACTTAAAAAGGCCACATTAAGTACGAAGTTGAAGAGCATTGAGCACACAAATTAGAATTAACTGTAACGGGACAAAGCATAACATTTGAATTGATATCAAATGAGTTCACTGTTTCTAAATGTTCCGTACATACTATCAATTGTGTGTAATGAAAGAGTAAAATAATTGGGAAAATAATAACAAGAATAAAATCTCAAATTGATAGTTTGATATTTGTTTATTCACGACTTTTCAATGTGGATAATATTAACACAAAACAAACGTATTAAGGAGTAAAATGACTGTAAAGCAATTAATTTGTTTGAGATTTTGTTTTAAATATACATAATTGTTACTTGAAATATGTATGTTTTTTCTTTGGTCAGGTCTTTGATACATTCCCCATTTCCATTTTCAATATATATGATTGAAAAAACAAGCTTTAAATCCAATGTGCTACAAGTAATCATGATTAGGTTTATCCATGTTACCGTTATGGCATGAACATTATTACGGATGAAACACATTAGGCAGGATCTGCTTACCCTTCCGGATCACCCCCAGTATTTGATGGGGTTCATGTTGCAAAGTCTTTAGATTTCTTTGTTGGGTCGTGTGGTTAAATATCTGTCCGGTTTGTCTTTTTTGAGCCATGCCATTGTCAATGCATTTTCGAAATATGAGTTTGAACGTCCCTCTGGTATCTTTTGTCCCTCTGATATTGAATATCTGTTTCACAGTCAAAAGACGGATATGCTGCAGTTGTTGTTGCCTAGATCTTGACCTTTTTTTGCACGAATGTGACCTACATAATTTAACTTATTACATGGATTTTTTTTTACGTGAGCAACACCACAAGGTCTGTCTACCAT
Source organism: Mytilus galloprovincialis (assembly GCF_965363235.1). Lineage (NCBI taxonomy): Eukaryota > Metazoa > Mollusca > Bivalvia > Mytilida > Mytilidae > Mytilus > Mytilus galloprovincialis. Next base: position 59,241,674 of record NC_134851.1, on the reverse strand, counting down.
AACGGAAAATATAAGGTTATATGAGTTTTGATTTTAATTGGATTATGTTGCCCTTTCTTCAGTTTTAAGTGTTTTTCTTTCTTTATGCCTTTAATTTTTTCCAATTCTTTGTTGTTTATACCGGTAATAAACACGGTCACTGCCATGAAAAACTCTTCAATTTCAAAATTTCGTACTTGGTCAAGTTTCAAGGTTAGAGAATGTACTTGATCGATGTTTTATTAATTTGGGGATGTCGTACAATGTCTGAGGGCTAAATAATGTGTGATAATCATAATCCTGATAATATAATTGTGTGAACCTTATCATTTAAAAAAACTTATTTATATATTTTATAGGACAAGGCGGGTCTGTTAACTCTTCCGACGCACCACCAATTTGATGAGGTAAGTGATTCTAATAGATATAGGAAGATGTGGTATGAGTGCCAATGAGAAAAACTCTCCATCCAAATAACAATTTAGATAAGTAAACCAATTTACCATTATAGGTCAATGAAGGTCTTTAAGAGTTGATGTTGTGTTTGGAATACTGATGTTTGCCTCTTGGGATTTCCTTTCTTTGACACTGAACAGATTAGTTGGAATGTTTCATTTGTATATTTTTATACAAAGCAATACTCGACACATAAGAACTGCATACATTTTGTAGTAATCTTGTCCACTGTTTTGGTCATTGAAAGATGGCGCATGGTGACCTATGAATTTAAAGTTTTGTGTCAGTTTGACTATGGTGGAGAATTTTCTAATTGACACTCATCGCCTAATTTCTGTGGCTTTTTTTTTTATCAACCAAACTACTAATCGAATAGACAGAGGGAAATCGAAGTATTTATTCAATATGTTGAAGAATATATTTGTAAATTTTTATGAAGTTTGTTTTACTCAATAAGTATACATGTTTTTTTCTGTAGGTCTATAATTCTGTCGGTGTACCGTACATATTCATATATTTCATAGTCGTAAGTTTAATAACGCTCATGATTTGGCTAACCATGCTCGGCTGCAAAGTCAAAGCTCGATTATGTGCATTAAAGACAAGACCAATTTGTGTTGTAAATGATAGAAGGACGACTGTACGACCAGAAACGTTACGGATGAACTTCAAACTGATAACTGAGGGTAAAAAAGCACGTCAGCAAAACATTGCAAACCAGAGAGTGAACTATTGTGATCCATGGGAAGTTACAAGTAGTGTTTGAACAATAACAAAATTTACAACAATACGATATTTGATTGAACATTATGTTCATAGCATTCCATACAAACATGTTTTTGAAATAAACATATGTAACTCGAAATCAATTTTAAGATGTTACTTGCGAAGCACAAACGATTGCGAATTCTGGTGTTCCAGTACCTTTTGTTTTATTATCTATGTTTGCCATTTTGTATTTAGCTATCTTTATTTATACACTCTTACATGAAGCATGTTGCAGTCAGTTAATCTAATTACACTTAGTTAGTTTTAGTACACAATATGCAACGTCGATAAATACTGTTTATTCAGTAAGAAGCATGCGTACGTAAGTAAACATATTGCATGTTTCTGCCAATAACATCGTGACATTGTATGTTCATAAATTCACAATATTTTAATGTGATAAATTATTCATAAGATTGTAAAAAGCGCCAAAAATAAGCTTTTTTTAATGCAGTTGAATATTTAGTTCAATATAATTTTATATATATGATGTTTTATATCACTTAATTCAAAATAGTACACACAACATGACTCTGCAGGGTGAATGCGTGATCCTGTAGTGTCCGTGGTGACAAACGAGTAAATATACGAATACTTTATAGTACAGCTCGAAGAATGCCCTCAGATTTGAGGGAATCTCAAATTTCACAACTGATTAGGTTCACAGTTTGAAGTCCTTGAAATTTATATATCAGTCTTCCCATTAAACTGACCACAAATGTTACACATATATTATCTGATAAAGAGTCAACATTTTGGCATTTTCTGTCTTTACTTGAAAAATAAATATTTCTACTACATGTAACATTATCTATGTATGTTTATTCTTCATAAGATTTTGACAATCAAGTCACTGTTTTTATCAATCATGTTCAAATACAGTTAAAGGAATATAAAATAAAGTTATGAATATTTTTTTTATTAATTTTCATTTTTTTAAATGTTGAATAGATTAATAATTATTGTCATTTTGAAGATTAATTTTGATAAGAAATGAATATTCTTTGTAATTTTCACATTTTTTGATAAATTTGATTTGATGATAAAACAAAATCTCCTCAATATTTAAACATTTTTTTTTATACAAAATTTCATGAAGCAAGTTAGACAATATGGGATAAGAACACCCCTCCACCTTATTATATGCCTGCTCAAAGGAAATCTGATGGTATATTTTTGCCCGTCCGTCTTTAACATATCAGACATTAACATTTTCTAGTATTTGGAGAAAAACTTAAACTCTTTTAGCAGCCCTCATGAAACGTTGGTGAATTGTTTTTATCTATTTATTTAAGCTTCCTTTCGCTTTTTATAAATTTTAGATTTCAAATTTCCGAGTTATGGGATTTTATTCAAAAAGGGGAAATTCTCCAGTTTTCAGACAATAACTTTAAAATGCCTTGACCATTTTTCATTAAACTTTGTTTACTGATTTATATGTATTAAGATATCCCCCTTTTTTCAAGAATTTCTTATATGGCATTGAAAAGATATTGAACCGTTAGACGTATCAGCTGTGCATTATTTCTATGCCCCATCTACAATAGTATAGGGGCTTTATGTTTTCTGGCTGAAGCGTCCTTTCGTCCGTTTGTTCGTCCGTCCTTATGCCTGTCCCGCTTCAGATTAAAGTTTTTGGTCAAGGTAGTTTTTCATGGAGTTGGAGTCCGATCAACTTGAAACTTAGTAAACATGTTCCCTATAATATGACCTTTCTAATTTAATGCCAAACTTTAAATTTTATCACAATTTCACGGTCCGTCGAAACACAGAAAATCCCATCAAAACTTTTTTGTGAAGAAATATTTATCCTTCACTTAATATACCAGCTTCAAATTTATGCACATGAAAAATGGAATTAATTACGAAAGACTATAATAAGATAGACTGGATTGGTCCTGGATCCGATTCATAATAATATAATATTAAAACATACCAAATTTGCTAAATTAAAAATTATCATTATAGCATTTCCAAATTAGCTGCAGAAATCCTAAAGAAAAATTAAATTTATATATTATTTAAATGAATTTTTAAAGAAAACGTTAAAAAAAAATTTCATTCAAAAATACCCTGACTATTAGAACATTTTGTAGACAAGAATATAAAATATATTTAGTGCAGAGGATATGGAAATTAAATCATCTTGACCAGCTAACCATTTGTGTTCATTTGATAACATCAGTGGACATGAACTGTGCAAGAAGCGCTTAACCTAATCATTTAATTGCTTGTATAAACAATCAATTGTAGGTTTCAATGTTGAATATCAGGGAAAATCCGGGCTGTTCTATAAAGTACGAACAGATGTGTACATAAGGCGCCAAGGTTTCATTAATAATCATTTGAAAAGAATTTCACCCGCACAAAACGGATAGACTATTTAACACAGATATTCATAGAAAGAAAACATAAAGCCGTCAAACATATAAAACCAAAATTCCTAAAACTAGAACAATAGGTGTATATGTATAAACCTTAATGTCACAGTGCTTGTGCTATACCTGGCACACTGTGGTCTCTCAAGCTTAACAGGGTATATACATTTTGTTCAGTTGTTCTGTTGAGGTTCCGTATGTGTCATTGCTCTTCAAACTTTGGTATGAGCTTTCTTACAATAATATGTATCTTGGCAGTTCTCGTTTTTTTACACCAATAGGTGTGAAAAATGTAAATTAACTGATCTAGTTAAAATGCTCGTTCATGAATTATTATAATATTTTTGTTAAGTCTTTAAGGTTTATGAGCCCATCTGTAGCCATTTTTGTACGAATTTTTCAAACATCAATTGCATCAAAACTACAGATATAATGAACAATAGAGACAGGCCATTTTGCACATATACTAGGGGGAAACTTGGTGGAAAGCATTATAATTTACTGTTTCATTGCATTTAAAAGAAAAAGAGTATACTTTGTGGCAAATAAACTATGATTTTTATAGAAAATCCACAGCCTTAAATACAGAGATTTGTGTTATAAAATTTGAGACATAGATTACTCACTTGCTTTTTTATGATGTGCTAGTGATTATTTTTTACAAAATGTTCTAACCAACCTGTAAATTCCAAAATACCTCGTGCTGAGTCACTAAAGTCGAGCGCACCCTAAAAGGTCCATATTTTTATTTGATTTAACCAATAACTACATTAATAAACTTGTTTTTAGGAAATCAATGCTAGCACTGCATGCAATTATCCTATATCTATCAGTCATCAAATTGACAAATATGATAGTACAAGGATCAAGGCTGTGGATTTTCTATAAAATTTCCATATGTTTTGTATTGAATCAACAGAAGGGTACATAATCCTTAAATTGTTAAAAATTAAACCAACCCCCATTTCCAGTCTCAATTTTACAATCATCCATATACAGAGAACATTTTGTTTATAAATCTCTCTCTTCGATTCATTTACATGAACACTAAATTTGTGAAAAATGAGATTCAATATTCTGAAAAAAAGCCATAAAAAACTAACTGTGTAATCAGTTGTTTTTGGTTTATCTTGAACCTCGGTTTGATATAAGTTCTTCAGTTAGATATCTGAGATGACAAGTAACTGGAACAACGAAGCCGAACCCATATACCATACAATCCAGACTAAATAAAATACTATAGATAATAGTACATAGAAATATATCTCTGCCATGTCTATGGAAAAAGTACATTTTCACTGTACAACATTCTAGGTAAAAGTAGACTTTTGAAAGAAAAAAAATATATGTCTACATATGATCATTAATATTAGTCAATGAAACAAACTAATAAAACACATGCATTTTATATGTATAACAATTACTGATCAGATGCATGTTTACACGGTTATGTGCCCCTGTTTTGAAAGTTTAACCTATTGTGTCTGTTTGTTCACACATCGTTGTCAATATATAACGATGTTTTTTAATAGTAAACTCACTCCTTCTTAACAACCATAATTTATTAATTATACTTATATACAAAAAGTGTTTCTTTATACAATTTTTACTTTCATATTTGACTGTTTAAGTATATATATCTATATTCTTTTATATGTTATCTCATCCGAAATTCTACGCATTTTAATGCATTGTTATTTTTGTAATTATGTACTCTATTCTTTAAACTTCTCTGTAACCTTTGTACTATCATGGTTTTATGAGAATAAACTATCTATCATTCGTTTGATGTGTTTTATCTTTTGTTTTTGCCATTTATAAGCGACTTTCCATTTTGAATTCTACTCCGAGTTCAGTGTTTTTGTGCTTTTACTGTTTTTACATTTTCGAAAACTTTGTATATCTTTGTAAATCTAAGTTCATCGACAATGTCTGATATTGAGCGAAATCCTGTTGGTTATATGGTGTTTCTTGTTCATTTCCATAACATGGATTTTACCGTCTGCCTTTCAGGCGCCAGAATGGGTATGTTATTTTGGGGGATTGACTATTCATCTACATATGTTGATATGCATGAACATTTATGATACGTCCGAAAACATTGTACGTAGCCCCCCCAAAAAATCCGCTAAAATTGTTCCCAATTTAGAACAGTCGAGCGACAGTAACAAGGATGGATGTCTATTACAAGTGTATCAGGAATATTAAGAACTCAGAAATGGAGAAGGTAAATATTTAAACAATCTAATCAAAATGAAACTGCCGTTTACATTTACAATTCTATGCGACTGTTATACAATTGAGATTTTAAATATTGTCTACATAAGAACATGTCTGTACCAAGTCAGAAATGTGACAGTTGTTTTTAATTCTTTGAATGTGTTTGAGGTGTTTATTTTCCATTTAGTAAGGGACTTTTGTTTTGATTTTTTCTTTGTATTCGGTAATGTTGTTATTTTTGGTTATTTTACATTTTACAATAATTTGTACAAGTGATAATATGTTTCATTTTTAAGATAATTTTAGCCTAATTCAATCAAAATTATTCGTAATAAATTTCTTTTTCTTCACAAAAATATAGTTTAAGTATGTCCTTTTATTAAATTAATTTAATCATCACTAAAATCAAACAGTTTTCACATCTCAGAAAGGCTAACTCAAGATGACGCGTAAAAGAAAATTATTTGATCTCATTAACCAAAACTGATAAATTGTTGCCCTTTATCAAGTTACTATATAGCAGCGTAGTAATTCAGTTATATTTTTATGTCATTATGGACCGTATATTATAATACAATTGACATCAATATTAAAACCAGCATGTCCGTACTATTTTTATTCAAAATATTTAATCATGAACAAATTTCAGTAGTTGTAATTCCCCAAACTGACTCATATAACAAAATGATTACTATGAATCAACCAAACCTGCCAATATTTGCACTTTATTATGTAAATCCTTATAGCCGCATAGTAAAGGAGTTGTATTTTCATGTAAGGATGGATTGTATAATACAACAAATTATAAATTATAGCAATATTGGACCATAATGACTAAATAATTTTGTTTGCATCAATTATGAGTGCCAGCATGTCCTTCTTTTATTCAAAATATTGAATCATAAACAAATTTAAGTAGTTTTCATACCTCAGACTGACTAGAATAGCAAAATGATTTGTCCGCATCAACCAAAACCGACCATATTTGCACTTTATTATGTATATCTTATAGCGGCATAGTATATGAGTTAAATTTTCATGTAAGGATGGATTGTATACATTTTGTAATACAATTGATAGCAATATTGGCCCATAAAGACTAAAAAAAAATGTTCGCATCAATTTAGAGTGCCAGCATGTCCTCTTATTATTCAAAATATTGAATCGTCAAAAATTTCAGTAGGTTTAATCCCCTTAACTGACTTATATAACAAAATTTTTGTCAACATCAACCAAAACTGAATATATTAGCACTTTATTATGTAAACCTATATAGTTGCATAGTAAATGAGTTATATTGTCATGTAAGGATGGATTGTATAATACAAAGATAGCAATATTGGCACATAATGACTAAAAAGTTTTGTTCGCATCAATTTAAATTGCCAGCATGTCCTCTTTTTAATCAAAATATTGAATCGTCAACAAATTTCAGTAGTTTTCATCCCTAAAACTGACTTGTATAACAAAATGATTTGTCCGCATCAACCAAAACTGACCATATTTGCACTTTATTATGTAAATTTTATAGCGGCATAGTAAATTAGTTATATTTTCATGTAAGGATGGATTGTATAATACAAATGACAGCAATATTGGCCCATAATGACTATCTAAATTTTGTTTGCATCATTTTAGAGTTCTAGCATGTCCTCTTTTTATTCAAAATATTGAATCGTAAACAAATTTCAGAAGTTTTTATACCTCAGACATTGTCAGACTGACTCAAATAACAAAATGATTTGTCCGCATCAACCAAAACTGACCGTATTTGCACTTTATTATGAAATTTTTTGTAACAGCATAGTATATGAGTTATATTTTCATGTAAGGATGGATCTCCGGCGAAATTTTGTTCTAGAAGTTCTTGAATAGTACTAGAACATCAAGAACTGTAACGTATGTTCTAGAATATTTGTTCTAGAACTGTTTTGAAACATTTTTCTAGAATATATCCAGAACATTTGTAAACCATTGCTCAGTTCTGAAAGCATCCTGGAAGTATTCTAGGACATTTTAAGAACATTACAAGATAAAATGTAGTTACAGAAATTTCTAAAATGTTCTGAAATGGAATTCTAGAACAAACTCTTCAAGAACTAGCAAATTCTTCAAATATTCTGAAATGGAATTCTGGAACAAATTGAAAACTCTTCAGGAACTAGAAAATTCGTCAAATGTTCTGAAATGTGACAGAAATCACGGATTTTAGATCATGTAGATAATTAATTTAAAACTCTTTTAATGATTTACCAGCGTAACTGTTACAAATGTTCTAACAATATTAGAACTTTTCAAGGGCAAACATTACTTTTCTACATTGGCTAGAGGTATAGGGGGAGGGTTGAGATTTCACAAACATGTTTAACCCCGCCGCATTTTTGCGCCTGTCCCAAGTCAGGAGCCTCTGGCCTTTGTTAGTCTTGTATTATTTTAATTTTAGTTTCTTGTGTACAATTTGGAAATTAGTATGGCGTTCATTATCACTGAACTAGTATATATTTGTTTAGGGGCCAGCTGAAGGACGCCTCCGTGTGCGGGAATTTTTCGCTACATTGAAGACCTGTTGGTGACCTTCTGCTGTTGTTTTTTTTTTCTATGGTCGAGTTGTTGTCTCTTTGGCACATTCCCCATTTTCATTCTCAATTTTATATTAAGAACTCTGTCAGAATCAATAAGTTCTGAAAATGTTTCATGAATTATTATAATGAACACATAATTATCTCACAAATTGGAAATAATTAAAAGACAATGGTCATATTTGTTTTGACGTCTGCATAAATAGTACGGGTGATTTGAATTTACTTGTATTCTTGTGTCAATACAGTCCGATATGCGGTTTAAATAGAACAAAAGAATTCGACCTCTTGTGTTGAGAAGGTAGAAAAGTGAAATGAACTTTGTATGCGGTTGTCAAGATGTCACAAAAGTTACTTTCATTATAAATATTTGCATTCACATTGTTTAATTTTCATATTGTACAATTGTTAGCAATGCAACCTGCAAACAATGGTTTTTAAAACGACCACAAGTCAAGCTGTTACGTCATTTAGGGGGTCTCCTAATAAACTGCTACTTTTTTTGCCCGACTTAGAAAAATTCGGGGAAAAATTACCAAAATTGAGAAATGAATTGTCAATCGTTTAAGACCGTTCCCAAAGTTGCACACCTAAATTTGATATTTGTACGCAATTTCAAAGTTGGATGTTATATGACGGGATTTTCTTAATTAATTTACGCATCGAACACACCCGTCCTATATATTAAACATCACATGACTTTTAAGTGATTAAAACTAAAAAAAAAAAATTTGCATGTTTGACAATACAATTACACCGACAGTCATAATTTCTGTATTATTTTAAAAAGTTTTGTTACATTTTGTTACACCTTAGTTATAAAGTAAGCCGGATTGGTTGACCGTTGTGAAGTTGAGTTTTTGGGTTAGCATAGATTTATATCGTTGTATTCCTTTTGTTTGTGTTATCATTTATTGATCTTGCAATGTCTTGTAATTTAGTTTGCGACTTATTTCTTTGGTGTCATATTTTGGCTATGTTTGTGTTCGATCATACAGTATAATAAGTCGGTAGTTGCCCGCGAACGGATTTTTTTTAAATTTCTTGTGACTCTTTGCGTCTTATTTGTTGATTGCAGTTGGTTTTTGTTTTGTGTCATGTGGCGATATGGTGTGATTTTGTCTTTCTTTTGATGTGTTTGCATCTTAAATTGGGATTGCACTGAGTTATATGATAATTTCTTTTGTGCTATATTTTCGATAAATTTTTAGTCTATCTTATAGCATCTTACAATTGTCCGAAGACTAATGTGATACTTTTTTTGTTCGCCAATATTATTCATACAATTCATACGATTTGAATTTACTATTTATATCTTTTTCTTTTCTTAATAGAATACCTACAGTCGAAAATTTGCAAGACATTAAGATTTAAGCATATGCTCTTTTAACTGTTCTTGAACAGGGCTCCAATTTGTAAAAAAAAGAGTTCAAATGATCAAGTTCTTTGGACAAGGAGAAAGGGAAAACCAATGACACTGCTATATTACCTCAGAAATTATATAAATTATTACCATCAGTATAACAAGACTATGAAGGATGCATTCACATCTCTTCTGTTATGGATACGTTTGACAAATTCTGTATATGAAAAAACAAGTTCCTTTTGTGGCATACCTTTACTCGTATAGATTTTATCCTACATATCTTTATATATTGCTTTCTTTAGTTCAAATTGGAATCTCATATTAGCATCAGGTACTTTAAAACCTTTCCTCTCTGTTCCATGCCTCTGGACGACATGTGTACCTCAGAATAATTCCTGACTGTCAGATGTATAGCAGAACTTTCACATAACTTCTTGATAAAACTGCTGTCTATCTGCCTTTTCGACACTGCAAACAAAAAATCGAACATGCAATAAAGAAAGGATTGCAACCACATGTTCCCCGTACAAACGGATCGGAACTCAGAGTTCTTTCCCGGATCTGCTACTGGATTTATGCATTAGATGCATCACAAAATATAAACATATTATTAAATATACTAGAATATGAAATAAAGAAAAATATAAAACGAAAATGTTGAATTATCATTTATGTCTACGACACCACAAGATCCTGCTTAATTGGTCATGTTTCAAATCATATTCAATGTTTTCATTGGTCCTTACTTGTTAGAAAAATTTACTGAATTTATTGTTAGCTAAATTATCAATGTTAGGTTATTGCATATTCGTCAGAGTTGTATCTTGAACAACCCATATTGAACTAATGAATTGAAAAAGAGGGGATGGATATATCAGGAACATATATATTAGATTTACTTTTTCAAGGATATAAGTACTAAACATTTGTCTGTATTTTCAACATATCTAACAAACATGTGAGAAAAAAATAGTTTTAGAATACGTAATATCTCTCTCATTCTGTAAACAGATATTGTAAGATTGTTTAGTTATTTTTGTGTTTTTAAAAGCACCCACCCCCTTGTTTTGTAATATACACCACAAAAAACATTTAGTTATCATGGTTATGATAAAGAACAAATAAACGATAGCCCTATAATGTAAGGCTTCAGAGTTTCATATCATTTACATTCAACATGTTTATCGGAATTTTTTTACTATCAATGTTGAACCGTTAATTTTTATCGTATTTTTTTAACTACCAATGTTGGACCGTTCAACCGTTCAACATTGATAGTAAACAAAAATTCGATAAAAAATGTTGAATGTAAATGATATGAATCTCCGGTCTTATACTAAATGACAATATATAAAACTTCTGAGGTTCATATCATTTACATTCAACGGTTTTATAGGATTTTTTTTTACTACGAACCGTTCAACATCAATAGCAAAAAAAAAATCCGATATAAAAACGTTGAACATAAGTGATATGAACCTCCGAAGTCTTAAAGCACTACGGTAAATAGAATAATTGAAATTCAGTTAATTGAGTGTGGGAGGCTATTTTAATCCACTTTATGAGTGTGTATTATATAATGTTACAATGTAACAAACCTACCAAACACACCGTGGAAAATAGCATTATCTCCCTTGGAAATGCTTAACAACAAGACACAATAAACTGCTACCTTTTTTGCCCAATATCACATAATTATGAAAACACATTACATAGATAGGGAATAATGTGCTTGTGTACACGTTTGAATGTGAAGGTGGCACACTCAGAACGATCGTCTCTAGATTTTTTTTAAAATTCGTCCCGGCCTTTCCGGGTTCACGTAGCAACACGTTTCTTTCCTTTCCAGCTATTCCTGATTATGAATTAATCCAAAACATGCATTTATCTCAAAGCAACAACTATTAAACAACTCACCTATACCAATGGTAATCGTCTAATTCCTGGCTGATTCCTTTAATCGTACCTTTCTTGACGACACCCATCGTTGTAGCGTCTACCATTGGAGGTAGCGAAATTACATAAGTTGACAGGGGAGCGAAATAAACAAGGGGAGCAATTTTATCGAACCGCATTCTGTACTGAACTAACACAAGGACTTCACAAAGTTCCTGCACATCCACCATAACAAAGGTCTCAGAGAATTCAAATGGAATTAAATGACTAACTCCAGAGGTTCCTGGTAATTGTGAAGACTGGATTTTCTTCATCTTTTTTAGAACTGCATAGATAACATTTTCACAAAAACAACATATTTGATAGCACCAATTCTCTCTCCACTGTACCTTATGATATTACAGATTCTTTTTAGAATTCTACTGTATCCCTCTGAGCAAACTTTTTTGTTATTAACATTAGTTCTGTCAATTTTTGTGGCATTAGTTGTGTTTTGTTGCACCAATGCTAGTTGTTCCTTTACCCAGTTCCTTAGTAGCGCCAGCAACATCACAATTTGTTGCCTCCACTGTAACCTTCCACGAAGTAATCTTATTCAGAACTAGCCCTTTTTTATGAATAGTAAGGATTGCTTGTCATAACACACCACCAGTTCCATGTACAGCTTGAAGTGATTTAGCATTAAGCGTCTTCAAAGGGTAAGCATCTGATCCAACACCAGGTTGGACCCCACAACTTAACATACTCTGGGAGATGTAGAGATGTGTTATGAACATTTAAATCGCATGATCCATTCCCATAGAGACGCTGGAAAGACGCACAAAACTGATCAAGTAAGTCTACAGCCTGTTCCACAGACATCTGTTTAATTGAATCACCAAGAAGAATATAAATTGCCTCTGTAAGACATACTAGACTTTCCATGTATTCTTCCTCAAGAAAGCCTTGAACATGGAATGGAATAATATAGTAACCACATTTAAGTTCTGTTGCTTTAAAATGTTGATAACGTTTCTCAAGATCTCTTGGTAGTCTTTCTATGTTGACAGGAGGTTTATTGATCTTCATTCTCTTTGAAATTATTTTTATGTGTTTTCCAATGATATGATTTTTTTACTTTTAGATTAAGAAAACCACTTACTAAGCAATGTTTTCGTATTACCTAGTAACACAACTAGTTCAGAAATTCATTTAGACATCTTCTTTGCAGAGCCCTAATTCATATCACTACAAACCCCTCAGAGTCTGAATTGACCAGTTTTTGTGCTCGACCAGTAAAATCGAGCACACATTTTACTCGACTAGTCTCGACATTGTCTCGACTGTACTTAACTGTACTTAAGTGTCCTCGACTAGGTCTCGACTTTACTTAATTAGTCTGATTCAGTACTTGATGATCTTTGTGTAGTCTGAAATGGTCTTGACCAAGGCTCGACCTGTCTTGAATAGTCTTGACCTGTCTCGACTAGTCTCGACTCAGTCTCAACCAGTCTCGACCTGTCTCGACTAGTCTTGACCTTCAAATTTAGTTTTGACTGCAGCTGGTGTAAATCAGCCCATCTAACTAAATTAAATATTGATCTTACAAAATTCAAGCTTATTAGGTAGTTAGTTATTAGGTGATTTATTGCTGTGAAATGAAAGAATTTAATTTTACAATATGTAAAAAAATAATTATTATATAAAAATTCAGATAGGCATCTTTAATTTTTTTTATAACTTTTTCAAATCAACTTGGATTTTAATCAAACTATGCAGATATCGTAGATTCTTAAATTTGACAGCAATACAACAAACTTTATAACAACCTGGGATTCAGTAAGCAGAATACATCACCAAGGTAGCTATATAGTTTCAATAAAATCCAAGTTGATTTGAAAAAGTTATTAAAACAATTAAAGTGTACTATCTCTATTTTGTCCTAATTGCAAATCCTAGCTTTTTATACCAAGATTACTTTAATTCTTAAATTTTACAGCAATACAACAAAAAACTAAATGAAATGGGATTCAGTAAGCTTAGTATACATTTAAGATAGCTGCATAGTTTGATGAAAATCCAAGTTGATTTGAAAAAGTTATTAAAAAAAAAAGTGTACTATCTCTATTTTGTCCGAATTGCAAATTCTAGCTTTTTATACCAAGATTACTTTAATTCTTAAATTTTACAGCAATACAACAAAAAACTAAATGAAATGGGATTCAGTAAGCTTGATATATATGTAAGATATCTGCATAGTTTGATGAAAATCCAAGTTGATTTGAAAAAGTTATTAAAAAAATTAAAGTGTACTATCTCTATTTTGTCCGAATTGCAAATCCTAGCTTTTTTTACCAAGATTACTTTAATTCTTAAAGTTTACAGCAATACAACTAAAAACTAAATTAAATGGGGATTCAGTAAGCTTGATATATATCTAAGATATCTGCATAGTTTGATGAAAATCCAAGTTGATTTGAAAAAGTTATAAAAAAAATTAAAGATGCCTATCTGAATTTTTATATAATAATTTTTTTTTTACATATTGTAAAATTACACAGAAATAAATCAAACTACCTAATAAGCTTGAATTTTGTAAGATCAATATTTAATTTAGTTAGATGGGCTGATTTACACCAGTCAAAACTAAATTTGAAGGTCAAGACTAGTCAAGACAGGTCGAGACAGGTCGAGCCGTGGTCAAGACCATTTCAGACTACACAAAGATCATCACGTACTGAATCAGACTAATTAAGTAAAGTCGAGACCTAGTCGAGTACACTTAAGTACAGTTAAGTACAGTTGAGACAATGTCGAGACTAGTCGAGTAAAATGTGTGCTCGATTTTACTGGTCGAGCACAAAAACTGGTCAATTTAGACTCTGAGGAGTTTGTAGTGTATTTATAATGACACTTTCATTACTGCGTCTTGAATACCTTGATTCTGCGTTTCTATAAGGAAAGCACCAAGCATGTCCTTTCCTTTGTTTTACAGTCAAGTCAAGCTCTGTGCAGGTAATACAGGCATACTATCCATTATAGTAAGACATATTCAAAGCTTCTGCTTTAGCTGGCAAGTCAGTGATACTACATAGAAAACACACAATGTCATAGTATATGTCTCTTCTTTAATATTCACCTCAACTCCTTCAGTGTAAATGGTATTCATTTCTTCTGTGAAGATTTTAAGGAATGCTTGAAAGGGAGGCTTACCCTTTCCTTGCCACAGGCCTATTAAAAGAATATTTTCTCATGAGAAGCGTTATATTGGGCTAAGTTCTACTTTGTAAAGAATCACTCTGATTCAAACAAAAAATTCTCAGAAATCGATATTATCAAGATGCTTGATTTCTTGATTGACAACATATTTGTTACGTTCGGAGGACGTGTTTTTCAACAGACTGTCGGCATACCAATGGGAACTAACTGTGCCCCTCTACTTGCTGACTTGTTTCTTTATTATTATGAGGCTGACTTCATGCAGGAACTTCTTAGGAAGAAAGATAAGAAGTTAGCAATATCCTTTAACTCTACTTTCCGCTATATAGATGACGTTCTTTCACTAAACAATTCAAAATTTGGTGACTATGTGGAACGCATCTATCCCATCGAATTGGAGATAAAGGATACTACAGATACAGTTAAGTCAGCTTCATATCTTGACTTACATCTAGAAATTGACAATGAGGGTCGGTTGAAGACAAAACTTTACGACAAAAGAGATGATTTCAGCTTTCCAATTGTGAACTTTCCATTTCTAAGTAGCAACATTCCAGCAGCACCTGCATACGGGGTATATATCTCTCAATTGATACGATATTCCCGTGCTTGCATTTCCTATCATGATTTTCTTGATAGAGGGTTACTGCTCACAAGGAAGCTATTAAATCAAGAGTTCCAAATGGTGAAGTTGAAATCATCCCTTCGTAAATTTTACGGACGCCATCACGAGTTGGTTGACCGTTATGGAATAACCATTTCACAAATGATATCGGATATGTTCCCTTTCATGAATTTGACCTACCTAATTAGACTATTTACCGGATTTGTAATCACATAAGCAACACGACGGGTGCCGCATGTGGAGCAGGATCTGCTTACCCTTCCGGAGCACCTGAGATCACCCCTAGTTTTTGGTGGGGTTCGTGTTGTTTATTCTTTAGTTTTCTATGTTGTGTCATGTGTACTATTGTTTTTCTGTTTGTCTTTTTCATTTTTAGCCATGGCGTTGTCAGTTTGTTTTAGATTTATGAGTTTGACTGTCCCTTTGGTATCTTTCGTCCCTCTTTCATTAATGGGTAAGAAAATGGGCCACCATTCTATCTTTGAAGAAGAATACAAATTGAACCCATCTGTGTTAAAATAGCAGTCAAGTTAGTTTTTGCCTGGTCTAAGAAAAGGCTATCTCCCATCTTTACCCTGTAGGATGCTCCATCTGTGATATCAGTCAATACCATTGACCTATTGTTTTTTTTATACTTGCATAAGAAGCCTCTCTATTGTTTTGTATGTCTTCTCATATGCATGAAGAAGATGATGCACATTATAGTATTTTAAAAAAAATGTTTAAAATTTAATAAAAGTTTGATTTATACATGTATATGGAAACGACAAACAAGTGCCGAAAGAGCTGCTAAAAGATCCCCTGCATACATGTATATCAAATACCTTGATTGCATATTTATATATATATCGTGTAAATATTTTTTTTTTGTGTGTGTTATTTTAATAATCATGTCTCCCTGTATCCATACTAAGACCATTTTTTTGCTGTTGGAAACCCTAAATATAAAATGTTTTGAAAAATCGCAATCTACAATGCATGCTGTACATCTAAACATCAAACCGATGCTAGTCTGAGCCGTTACTTAAACTAACTATGAGGTATGATCATTGTTGAAGGTCTAATGGAGACTTCAAGATCTCAAAAGATCAACGATTGGTTGAACTTGCAGTTGGTTAAGAAGTTTCAGAGGAGAGGATCTTTGATTATGTTTTTCCATAGGGTCTAATGTTAAACTATGTTTCCTCCATGTGACCATTTAATCGGACCCTGTCTTGCTGGACATAATTTTGAAAAAAGGACCAACCAGGGACTATTGTGACCAAGTTTTGTTCGAATAGTCCATTTGCCAATTACTTATTTGATACTGTTATTACACACTTTTTAAACAAATTCCTTGCCTTTGTTAATCTAATCTTAGACTGGTTCTATACCGGACAATATTGGCTTTTGCCAATGCAAAGTATGATGAATTGAAAATGATGTATCAGCGGTTTAAATAATTTTTCATTAACAATAATTTCTGATGTCGTAAGTATTTAGCTAAACATCAAATTAATGTAATTCAATTATTTCAAAACCTTAAAGATTACTCACATTACACACAGACAAATTTGCTCTATCTGCTAGCTCTCCATTGTTAATAAAAACTTAATGTCCCTCATAAGGGAGACAACTAAAAAGAAGATCTCTAATTACAGGGTCATTTACAGGAATTGGCAAATGGACTAGTAGCCAATTAAATTCAGAGGAGAAATCTGTGAATGTGTATTCCCATAGCATGCATAGTGGCTACTGTTAAATTATGTTCCCCACTGACAGCCATCTTGGATGAGGTACGAATTATCTTTAAGATACAATTTTTAACGGGGACAATCCATGGACTATTGTAACCAAGTTTGGTTCCAATTGCATTGGCCCAGTGGTTCCAGAGTAGACACTGGTAGAAGATCTTTGAATAAAGTATTATGACAAACGAAAAGTAATGGCAAAAGCTCACCCTTGCTAAAGCCAGCTATAAAGCTTTTGAGCTAGAAAATTGCCTTGATTTAATTTCTCTTGACAGGGTTCCCACACAAAATCATCTCAAATTCAAGGACTTTCTAAGGTGTTTTCCTGTGCTTTCTCATGATTTTCAAGGTCCCTTTTGTGAGCTTCTGAATCAAATATCGGCTTTAAAAGAATAACTTATTGTAGTGTAAATCGTACATATAATAGACATTCTTCTATCTTATAATCCATTCGTTTATTTAAATTGAGTATATCTTCAAATTTTCTAAGTTACAAGTGCACTTTGAGATACGTGAAAAAAAATTCTGGTAAAACCCTGGTCTTTTCCCGGATTTTATTTTTATTTTTGTGAATTTCAAGGACTTTTCAAGGCCTGGAAAACTCAAAAATAAATTCCATGTCTTTTCCTGTTTTCCAGGTCGTGTGGGAACCCTATCTTGATATGTATTTACATTTACATTGTACCTGATGTTTGTAGAAGATTAGTAAGTTGTTTCTTGATATATGTAAATACAAAACACTGCAATGGTTGGCGTCCTTTTTATGCTGGCTTGATAATGGCCCTTTGTAACGTAAACCATCAAACTGTGGTGTACCACAACGAAACACATCTACATTAGATGAATTTTAAATTGAACTGCACTACGGTTGCAAGCATGCTAGCTAGCCTTAAGGATTACATATAATTCACCAAAGATAAGATATAACGTACGTAAGGTATGGTTTGATTTGTATATTTCGTGTTTTTAACATAGCGTCTGATTTAAATCTTTATTTTATATGAAAATGTGTTTAGAAATCTGTTTGTTTTGTGTATAACAACAATTTGTCATTCTGCAGCTTAAAAAAATCATTAAATGATCCATGGTTGATAGAAAATGATTATTTATTTATTTTTTGTCTAAACTAGTAAATTAATCGCTATTCAAAGTACACTTAAAAGAGGTACGAAAGATACCAAAGGGACAGTCAAACTGATAAATCTAAAACAAACTGACAACGCCATGGCTAAAAATGAAAAAGACAAACAAACAACAGCACACACGACACAACATAGAAAACTAAAGAATAAACAACACGAACCCCACAAAAAAACTAGGGGAGATCTCAGGTGCTCCGGAAGGGTAATCAGATCCTGCTCCACATGCGGCACCCGTCGTGTTGCTTATGTAATAACAAATCCGGTAAATAGTCTAATTCGGTAGGTCACATTCAGGAAAGGGAAGGGGATTGTAGTTACGACGTAAGGAACATATCCGATATCATTTGTGATACGGTTATTCCATAACGGTCAACCAACTCGTGATGGCGTCCGTAAAATTAACGAAGGGATGATTTCAACTTCACCATTTGGAATTCTTGGTTTAATAGCTTCCTTGTGAGCAGCAAACCTCTATCAAGAAAATCATGATAGGAAATGCAAGCACGGGAATATCGTATTAATTGGGAGATATATACACCGTATGCAGGTGCTGTTGGAATGTTGCTACTTAGAAATGGAAAGTTCACAATTGGAAAGCTGAAATCATCTCTTTTGTCGTAAAGTTTTGTTTTCAACCGACCCTCATTGTCAATTTCTAGATGTAAGTCAAGATATGAGGCCGACTTAACTTTATCTGTGGTATCCTTTATCTCTAGCTCGATTGGGTAGATGCGTTCCACATAGTCACCAAATTTTGAATTATTTAGTGAAAGAACATCATCTATATAGCGGAAAGTAGAGTTAAAGGATAGTGCTAACTTCTTATCTTTCTTCCTAAGAAGTTCCTGCATGAAGTCAGCCTCATAATAATAAAGAAACAAGTCGGCAAGTAGAGGGACACTGTTTGTTCCCATTGGAATGCCGACAGTCTGTTGAAAAACACGTCCTCCGAACGTAACAAATATGTTGTCAATCAAGAAATCAAGGACCTTGATAATATCAGTTTCAGAAATTTTTTTGTTCGAATCAGAGTGATCCTTTACAAAGTAGGATTTATACCTCCCTAAGACAAGATACTTGTATCTTAACTATTTCAAGAACTAAAACAAAGTATGTTGCAATACATTTTGTACCGTTCATTGTGTAAAATTTATGTCAATAGAACAAAAGCTAGAATAGTCAATGTTAAATTCTTCAGCTATAATTTCTTTATAAAAATTACTGCAAGCTTTGAAATAATGGCTTTTTAATATGATATTTCTCATGATTTATTTAGTCATTGTGTTTGTTTAAAGTATAAATGTCATGGATTTACGTGTTCAATGAAATTCAACAGGCAATTCTATTATTTTGTTTTCAAATTTCAGTAATGTTATAAAATGCCTAAATTTTGAAAATGTCTTCAACAGATAGTCTGTAGTGATAGAGAGAAACATTGTCGAAATAAAGGCCTCATAATGTTGTAGAATCATGTGCTACTGTGTGGAATATAACACTCCCCTTTTTGAGTTATATCCAGTTGAAACAATTTTCATATTTCAATAAATATCAAAATTAGTTACAGATATACATGATATAATTGATCAGAAAATGGCAATATGTAGATGAACAGATGGCAATGTGCAAATCGAAGCCCAGAACGAAGTCCATGTATTTCGGCATTGACAAATGGCATGTAATTCTCTGACTTTTAATGACGTTTCTACATTGAATAGTATATGATAGTATATGTGTATCGATCGACATTTAAGTCTTAGATACATGATGTTTTTTTGTTTTTTTTCCCTTTTAAACTAAATTTTATTAACATATTTACCATTGTTGAAAAATATAAATCAAATACTGGTACCTTATTCCGTCCTAGTTAACAATAGTATAGAACATGTATTATGGTTAGTTGTGTAAGTACATATTTTCGTTCATCCTGATATAATTTATGTCTTCACCTGAATGATTTTTTTTATACACGTAGCTTTGTTTACAAAATAGCTAGATAACATGTGTAGTGCTTTATATGGCAAATACATTAGTGTGTTATTCAAAGACTTTTTCCAAAATAGTTGTTTTAAAGGATTATTGATATGCCGTTATTCTCCTCTGTTGTAAATACTCGTTTGCAATTCATATGTGTTTTACAAAATATATCTTCAGCAAAATTGGATGCTATTTTATCAGATCATTCAGTTGAAGGTAATTTTCATTTACTAAGTGTTCTTGTAAAATTAGATTTCTTATATCTTAAATATCATTAAACATATATTTGTTTTAGTTGAAAACCAAAACAAAAGAGACGAATAATATAATACAAAGAATAACACACCAAAAAAACTACTGTTGTATAAAAATACAGTCAAATCTGTTATCACAATTGATAAACACTAAATATATGAACACAAACAGGTTGACATACCTGTACAACATATGAACATACAGCATCACTTCCATTATTTGAGTGAGAAATCATTCATAAAAATTCAGTTCGTTAAATTGCTTTAATAGTCTGCCACTCTTATGTTCTAAAAGAGTTCTTGTTTCAATATAATTTCTAATCTCTTGTCTTAATATCTTGATTGGTTATATATTTTTCATTGTTTTGTCAGACATATAGTATACTTTATATATGGTGTTAAAATTATTTAGTATTTTTAATTTGATATTTTATAATACACATTTAAAACAATATATGTATTCAAACATTATTGGTTTTGACAAATCTGGTTCAATGAAATGAATTTGTTTTTTCTTTTTAATAATCGATTACACCAAAAGGTCAATGTCAGTTTTTGTTTGAGGCTTCGACAAAGAGCGAGTTAGTAGATGCTTTTCATACGAGCTTTAGTTTTTTGTTTCAAGGCGAAAAGAAACAAATTGATTTTTAATCAGATATTTACCTTGTAATGTTTATTTTGGTACGTAGCAACTATTTTATTATCAAAATGTTAACACATTTATACAACTTGTTTTCTATTTCATACGATCCAAATATTGTAGTGAAAGTTACCCGGCATGAATCTATCAAAAGAAATATCATATTTTTACTATATTTGACAGCTGAAGTCAACAGGAAGTGTGTGAGCTTTAGTTTAAAGTTATTGAAGAAAACATTTCCTCGTGAATCATGTGATGTAAGTGTGTACGGAACCGTTATCGGGTTGTAAGGAAGATTTACAATTTCACCTTCAATTTAATTGATTGATAAGGTTGATTTCGTTATTAAATACAACTTGCGTCAATATGTGAATTTGATTGAATACGCATTGAAATATTTAAGAGGCTATGGAAAACTTCCAAGGTAATATTGCGTATTTTAATCGTAAGAAGTTTTATTACTTTCATTAGCTTATTAATTAGCTGTGTAGAATATTGGACGAATAGAAAAAACATTGTTGTTTAAATAAATTACATCATTCACTACCAGCAAAAGTGTGGCATTCTTTTGTAGCCGAAATGCACGTCTGTTTTGAATGTTTTTATTATGACGTCGACGTTTACGTTAGAAATAAACTTCGGATCTGTTATTTTTGAAAACGCAAATGATAAAAGATAAATATATTAAAATTATAAGTAACATATTTCACACGTACTGAAATAAAACCATGTGATGAAATTTGATAATAAAACGTTGACTAATATATTTGAAAATAATACAAAACATTTCCAGTATGGTTCATATCTGAGACATGTTACTTAGCACACAGAGATTATCTGTAACTGTGAAAGAAAAAAATTCTCATACCATTGACAGAATTAATCAATAAAGGATACTTCTGATCATAGAAGTACTGCTTGGTCAAATATTGATATCTTTCTTAATATCTAACAGATGGACGACATCACACTAAGGTCTATGACAAATGTGACGATTTCAAGTTCCCAATTATCAACTTCCCATTTCACAACAGTAACATACCAGCTGCCTAATCGTATTGTGTTTACGTATCCCAGGTCATACGTTATGCACGTGCATTTTAACACTATACGAACTTTATAAACAGAAATGCTCCTTACGCAGAAACTGCTACAGCAGAGTTATGAGGAGGAAGCAATAAAAATGACACTGTTTAAATCTAATGAACACCATCACGACTTGATTGACCCATGCAATGTGTGTGTGTCTTAACTAACTAACCTTTGTCACGTCTTATATTGTGGTTTACCGTCTACGCCGTCTAGTCTTTAACATAATGAACGTGACCTATTCACGAATATGACTTTTTTGCTCAGCGTGAATTCGAATGCTATTAGACGTGTCTCGGTATTTGTACTTCCAACATATAGGGCATTGCTTTGAGTCTTTTCGTTTGTATTTAATTCTATTTTGTTTTCAATTCGTAGTTTACCTTTTTCATCCATTTGCATTTTAGTGTAAAGCAAATATATGCACAGGGTTTATTTGTTATACACAGTTTGATATAGAAAAACACCGAAATATTTAGATATAAATACATTTAATAAAACCATTACTAACACAATTGTATATTTCTATTCTTGTAATTGTTATAAATAAAGGTAACAGTAGTATTCCGGTTTCAAAAGTCATAATTCGAATGAGAGGACACAAATTTAGGCTACAAACATAAAGAAGAACTGAAGAACAACAAAACAAACGTCAATACAACACACATAGAAACGAACTATTTGATAACAACTGCTATATTCCTGATTTGGTTCAGGACATTGTAAGATAAACTGGTGGGTTGAACATGGTTGCATAGCTAGCCAAGCCTCTTGCTTTATGATAATGTTATAAATCATAGCTGACGTCGTGACAAAAATAAAGACATACACACCCACCCACGCAAGCACATTCATCGCAGAGAAACGCACAAACAAATAATAAAATATTCAACAAAATATACAAACTGCAAAACAACAAGTTATCTACTTGGATACTAATTTTCATGGATTTCGTGGGTACAGGGAAACCACGAATTTAAATGTTCAACAAATCACAATTTTTTAAAGGAATGTATACCGACTTTGTCGAAACCATGAACGTAAATATCCACGAAAATGCAGATTTTTCTCGATCCACGAATTAAGTACTGACTAAAATAAATGAATCCACAGTAAATCAACGACACTCACCACAAGAACATAAAAACCAGGTTCAGTCCAAAATGTTTTCTAAAAATGTCCTGTACCAAGACAGGAATACGGAAGTTGTTGTGAAATATAATGTAGTTCGTTTCTATGTATGTTGTATTGGCGTTATTTTTGTTGCACTCCAGTGCTTCTGTTGTTCTGTTGTTTTCTCTAATATTTGATGTATTTCCACAGGTTTTATTTTGTAACCTGGATTGTTTCTCTCAATCAATTGATATGACCATTGTACCGCAGTATATTATTGTTGGCTATTATTATGTATAATAAACTCATCATAGATACCAGGACTAAATTTTGTATATACACCAGACGCGCGTTTCGTCTACAAAAGACTCACCAGTGACGCTCGAACCCATAAAAGTCAGTCGGAGAAAAAAAATCATGTTTATTGTAGTCAATAAAATATTTTTAATACTACATAAACGTATGAAAACAGATAAAGCAAAGCTGAAAATGTAAATAAAGATTGCATATTTTGGCAACGATTAATTTTGTACTTTTTTTTTCTCACATTGAATTTCAGTACACATTTCCAAAATTATATTTATTTTAACATTATAGGTTTTGATAATATCTGGTTCACAAATTTGCATTCGTTGTGCATTTGAATACTCGATTAAATCATTACCTTAATAAATTACATAATAATTTGTAAGGGGCTTTTGAGGAGCGTTTCTTTTAAATGCAGCTAAAATTTTTACCACAAAATATATTATAAAAAATGTTAAGTACAAACATTTTTTTTTTATATTCCTGAACAATTCCAAATTGTCGATAAAAATGTAATCGACATTGAAAGAAATATATCTGTGTTACTTTATTTGACCGATCAAGTCATCAGAAAGTGTAATAGATTAAGTATGAATTTATTGAATAAAAGATTTCCTCGTATATCATGTACTATAAGTGTGTACGGATTGTAAGGAATATAAAGACTACCTTTAAAATTTCACTTTAAATTTCATTTATCGGCAAAGTTTGTTTAGCTATAAAATAATCATTGCGTCATTATGTAAATTTGATTTAATACGCATTAAGATATCCACGTGTCGTTTTTTGTAACTTCCTGGGTAATATTTCGTATATATATCGGTAGAATGTATGTCAGTTTTGTTATAATATTGAATGTAACACTGTAGAATAGACAAATCGCATAAAAAAATTGGCTGTTAGATATAATTTCATCATTCACTAAAAAGGCAAGTATGGTATAATTATAATTCTAAATGTATTTCTAGGTGCAAAATTAACTTTAAAGATGGTAAAAAAGTTATTATATTCGGTCTTTATCGAGCATAACAATAAATTGACTCACTACGCCTGATATATTGCAGCAGCCACATAAGTGATTTTGTTAGATGTGGTGGTTCTTTTGCAATATTCAATTAATATACGTGATAGTCTTTATAGATCATAACAAATGTTTTTTTTGTTTTTGTTTTTGTTTTTGTTTTATTATTTTCATCACTGTTATCAACAAAATCAATGTTGTCCCCGAGGGTATCACCAGCCCAGTAGTCAGCACTTCGGTGTTGACATGAATATCAATTATATGGTCATTTTTATTAATTTTCTGTTTACAAAAATTTGAATTATTCGAAAAACTAAGGATTTTTTTACCCCCAGGAGTAGATTACCTTAGCCGTATTTGGCACAACTTTTTGGAATTTTGGGTCCTCAATGCTCTTCAACTTTGTATTTGTTTGGCTTATGGAGACGAAACGCGCGTCTGGCGTATTAAATTATAATCCTGGTACCTTTGATAACTATGAATCACACGTATCATTTGTATGTATCATAATTTGTATTAATAATTTTGCTCTTTATGGGCGTCTTGATTGACACATAAAACGATTCTTATTCTTATTCTTATTCCTATACGACCGATAACCTTATCATTCTAGCGGCATTGACTTCTGTAGACGTAATACACGTTTGGCGTACATTTTTCCGATCTTAATATCTGATGTTAATGTATTAGTTAGCACCACGTTATGCTTCGGATCTACAATTTTTTTAACGCACTTGAAAAATTCATTCGAGTATACAGATTATAAAGCGTATTTCAATCACTGATGCGTGCATGTCCACTACTGCTACATCCATTTACTAGTATTTTACCTATACGTAGGATAGTGGACTTGTAAACAAAAAACATATGCATTTACCATTGTACGCAACGTTTATCCCAATTACACATGATATTCTACGTGTGAACAGTTTATTTTTAGGAATTTGGGAATGTTTGTCCTCAATGCTCTTTAACTTCGTACTCTATTTGGCCTTTTTAACTTTTTTTAGATTCGACCGTCACTATTGAGTCATTTGTAGACGAAACGCGCGTCTGGCGTATATACAAAATTAAGTCCTGGTATCTATAATGACTTTATTTATTACGTAATTATCACCGTTATTATAATCATATGTGTTTTAAACATTTATTTTGTTTATTTTAGATCTGTGTAACTTTTATAAAACATGGATAATCCTAATGATAATCAATCATTGATTAACAACTCATTCAAACTGTATCATTACCTTTCTGATAAGTTTGGATCTAAGACGATCGTAACGTATAGACGATACACATACAAATGTTTTGATGATTGTATGCAGAATGCAGATATCAGAATAATCAGCAGTGGCAGTAAGGCAGAGGGCCTTGACCTCCCGGGTAGTGACCTAGATCTGATGCTTCTTTCTAATGAAATTGTAGTCTATGAAAATGTGCCAGATGGTGACAAGGATACGTATCTTCTTGATACTGAAAATGCTTCGATAGGGTTCGCTTTTATAAAGGTTCCGAAAGGATTTTCAAACTGCGTAAACGTAACAAACACTTTTAATGGCTTTCTTTTGACAAATAAGTATATAAAGGTACAATGCGCCCGTGAGCTTGAAGAAGATAAATATTTTATGGGTATTTTGCGTAATTTATTAAAAATTCAAGGGCCAAGTGTTTCACTTACATTTCAAGGAATAGTGGAAGTTGATGTTGTACTATGCTATCCTTGTCATGAATGGCCTTCTGTTGCAAATAAATGGGTAGTCCGAAGTAGAATTTCTAATTGGCCATCAGAAAATTTGATTACAGCGTCAATCGATGAAGGTGTACTATTAGTACCTGTTGGAAGTAAATCAAATGCTATTATCGATAACTGCTTCGAATGGCGACTTTCGTTTTCACTGGTTGAAAAATTATTAATTCATTCGTTCAACCATTGTCAGCTGTTATGCTATGCCTTGTTGAAAATTGTACTGAAAGAAATAATTGACAGTGTTCATATTTTTCACAAAGTATTGTGTTCATATTTCATTAAAACGGTTCTATTTTGGGTCATAGAAGAACTTAGCGTCTCATATTGGAGACCAGAAAACTTGATGCATTGTTTTTTCATTTTGCATTCAAAGACTGCAATACTTTATAACGTGTAATTATATTCCAAATTATTTTATACCTGAACATAACTTAATCGAGGGAAGATTTCCAGAAGAAGTTCGAACACAACTTGAGGTTTTTATTGGAAAAATTTATAAAGGTGGTATCTTGATACTAATTTCCTCATCAAAGTCACTTTCTGGATTACTACGTACTTTTATCTTAAGCGACATTTCGAATCCATGTCAAGATTTTTCTGATTTCGATAAAACTTTTATGACACAAAGCATCATCGATATTACGCACCTTGCATTTATTTTAGATAGATCGCTGAATTTCTTCCTATACAGAATTCGGAATGAGAAGTTTCCATCATCACTAAAAAATACATACGCAATTGCGTTTCTAGACTACAGTAGAAGTAAAGCTTTGTCTATCAACATGCTTCCATGCGTTTCTGTTTCAAACTGCAATAAAAACAAGCATTACTACTCAAAATATAAGCAATGCTTATTCCATTTATTGTTAAGTAGACAAAGCGATGCCGTATCAGGCTGGTTACTGCTCGCGGTATTTTTCTACTCTTCTGAGGAATATGGTAAGATGATTGATGTTCTTCAAATCTCAAAGAAGTTTTTTTCTCGAGATTTAATTCAATTGACTTGGTGGAACTTACCTACACTTGATCAAAGTCGATGTAAGAAAATGATAATTCGAAGTAAGTTTTTTCTCAAACGGTTGAGAACTTCATTCTCAAAATCTGTTGCGATATCTAAGAACAATAAGAATGAGAATGGTTTTGTGTTTCATAAAGATTTAATAATTACCAATGAGGATTTTTGCATTGGAAGTCCACTAGTATATCATCGTTACCTTACTTTTATATATGCTTATAGAATAGATAGTACTCGGGAAATCACCATTGCTCTCCAGTCACTAACAGAAGTTGTTGAAAATTCAATCGACTCAGATATATTGACCATTGTAGCAGACTATATTTGTTTATTCAAAGCACAACAACTTGTCGGGAGTAAAGAAAACTATAGCACTTATCAGAGAATGCTTCCGATCTGGTCTTCTTCTGATACTAAACACATTTTTTCGACATTAAATAAAATGTTTTGAGAAAGGGGTGTGATTGAATATGAATGAATATACATATTTAATAGACTAATGTTCCAATGTGTTATTCAAGTATCATTTTTATTTAAGATGAAAGGAATGCGGAATATCCAAAAACAACGAATACATATGTTCCGATATACGAGTGATAGTATCAAAAACGTACACATTAACATGCTTAGTCTGTAATTAAAAATACAAATGCATGAGCATATCTTTTTAGAATAAACAATGCCTTTTTACATCTGTTTGATTGATTTTTTTGTATTTCTCCTTTAATTAAAAATCTGTCAAAATCTGTCCTTTTTCTACTTTGGTACGTTAGGCCACACCAATTTGATTCCTTGTTCGACGGACCCGCCCGCACCTATTTTTTTCAAAACAGAATTTTTTAATTTTTTTTATATTCCCGCTTCCCGCATCCGGAAATGTAATCATGTCCATTTCCCGCACCTTTTTTTTTTTGTAAATATTATAAAAAGATATCAACATTTGTTTTTAAAATCACAGTCTAACATGTATATAACGATTTTAAACATAAAAGTACCCCACCACACTTTGTAAATATCTGTGAGAATATTTGTTTCAGCAAGAAACCTATTTATCCAAAGCGGGAGTGCTTCGATATAAATTTATAATACCTATAAAGAACAAAAAATTGGTTTCTTTCCCCCTTACTTATATTCCCTATAAAAAAATGTTCGTTGATGGAATAAAGTACAAAGAACTTCTGAAGGATTTGCCTTCAACTGCAATTATATTGTATGCTGGCGAAACAAAACTATCCATAGCCGCTGCATGTTTATGCACCTGTCCTGATTGATTGAGGGGCCTGTCGTTCAGCAGTTATCGTTTGTTGATGTTGTTCATTGATATTTTCCCGTTTGGATATACATGATATATAAATTAGATCGTTGGTTTTCCTGTTCGAATTGTGTACCCTTATAATTTTGGGGTCCTTTATAGCCTGCTGTTTGGTCTGCATCAAAGCCCTGTGTAAAAGGCCGTACTTTGACCTGTGTTTGTTATTATCAGGTTGAGAACCACCCTCCCTCAGACAAGGGGTAATTTTACTGATGTAGAAAAGAAAATAGAAATACCAAGGAATGTATAGTTCTTTTATACAAAACCTTTGAAAACTTAGAATTTTGTACTCAAAAAGAGGAGAGTTACATCATATTTTAAACAACTTTTTCTAAAAGAGGGGTCCACTTATTTTGAATAATATTAAACTGTTAAAGTAAATGTGTTAACATGGTTAAAGTCAAGGAATATTACAAAATTCTTAGACATGTTTTGACCATTTAATACCAGATAGATATATAGTTCTTTGAGAAAATATGAGCCCTTTTGTACAAACAACTATATAAATAACTTACATTGATCCCTCATAAAACATGTAAAAGGGATATTTATAACATTAAGGGGTTGTCCCCAAACTGATTATGACTTGGATGGAGAATTGTCTCATTGTCAGTCACACATACATAGACCAGATTTAATTATTTCTTGGTGAACAGGGAAAAAATACTTCAGAAATTAAAGAAATGTCAAAGTACAAGTGATAAATCAAGCTTTAATATTGTCAAAACCTACTATTTTATGTTTACAAAAAAAAATTATAATCGCTCGCCTTTACTTTTCAAGCTTCGCCTCAAAAATTTGCAAATTAAATATTTTTTTATTAAAATTTTCAAATCGCTCGCTCGCCCCAAATTTTGGAGTCTAAAAATCCGTAGAACAAGAAATTAAATTGGTGTGGCCTTAATAACAATTGATATACATAAAAATAAACGATATTGGATTCAATGAGACCACAATCCAAAAATCCTATACATACCTCGATATGCAGAAAATGGATAACAATACAGAGAGAAAACTTATAGATTGCTAAAGGGATAATTAAACTTGAAATATTACAGTCACCAAAATATCCAGCAGGACAGACTGTAACACAAGAAAGATAGGACCAACGACTCATGTATTATATCTACCAATAGGCAATAAGCGCAAACTATTTGTTTTCAATTAAAAAAGATACATTACAAATTGTGTCAACGGTCAAAGGTACACGAATGTTCGCTTTGAGAGTAATCTCAGATACTGAAGTCTAGATAAAAGTTGAAAACAGTTAATGATAATCAATAGATATAGGAAGATGTGGTGTGAGTTCCAATGAGACAACTCTCCATCCAAATAACAAATTAAAAGCATACATTAGAGACTAAAATCAACTAAAAACATCCCAGGGATTTAACGTTGTAACGCCATTGACAAAGAAGACATGACTTGTGCAATTCCAAAATAAAAGGATCGACAGGCAGTAGGATCGTTAAAATTCAACTTTAGAAAAAATATGAGTCCTGTTATATTTACATTTTTTTGTACCTTTGTAGCAATTTCCAAATATATAATTAACGTGGATATGTATTCGAACATCCCTTAAACCAGTCATTTACTAGTGTATTTAGAATGCTGTCAATTTAAGTTGGCCTGATACATCATCCGGAACAATTTTACTATTTTTTCGATTTAAATCAAAAGGTGTGAAAAGAAGACCCGTGTTATCCATACATAACATACAAACACTATAATACATTGGAACTTCTCTATTGAATTTTAGAATAATGCACTCACAAGAATGTACCACGACGGAAACACGTTTTATCTTTTGGCTAGTTTACACTCATTCGTTCTAGACAAGAGTGTGTGCATTTTCAGAACGGTGTACATCTACTTCATTTTAAGTACCGTGTACATCTACTTCGATTTACGCTAACAAAAGATTTGTACTGTTTATGTAACAATAAACAACGGCTTAACTGTTTCAAACAACACAATCGTTATGAAGTAAACCCAACATACCTGATCAATTGTTCAATCACAATAACTTACGTTCACATGACCCATTTGTTTGGAAAAAGTCAGGACAGCATATCAGTTGTATCACTTTAACTTTCTCGGATTTGCTAAAATATAGAGCATACTTGTGTTGTGAAATATCAATATCAGCAGCTACAATGAATGTTCATTTTTACAACGATTAATGAATCACTGGGTTCATTAAATTATCCGTATTATAGTAAAAGACGAATTGCTTCTAAAGGAAATTATGTCTCAAGTGTTCTAGATCTATAAGGGGAAATATACTATTCATTGTGTAATCATACGTTTTTTGATTGAGTTAAGTCTGCCAATTGATATTGATATTTTATCGTATGTTTTTCTATGTTGTGATGTTATGCTATTGTTTCAGAAAAAGGGAGAAGGTTTGGGCCCATTAAAACGTTTAATCCCGCTGCAAATGTTTGCACCTGTCCTAAGTCAGGAATCTGATGTACAGTAGTTGTCGTTTGTTTATGTAATATATACGTGTTTCTCGTTTCTCGTTTTGTTTATATAGATTAGACCGTTGGTTTTCCCGTTTGAATGGTTTTACACTAGTAATTTTGGGGCCCTTTATAGCTTGTTGTTCGGTGTGAGCCAAGGCTCCGTGTTGAAGGCCGTACTTTAACCTATAATGGTTTAATTTTTAAATTGTTATTTGGATGGAGAGTTGTCTCATTGGCACTCACACCACATCTTCCTATATCTATGCACATTATGCATGACAGATTGTTGAAATACTATATTGTTCATTTTAAGTTTGCAATATAACGAATTCAGTTAAAACATTCCGATGCATATAACACAATGTTAAAGCTGTTTAAATACATCTCTTCTGCAAACTTAACTCAACATTGAATACTTCATTATCCATCGAATTCTAATTTCCGTTTATTTTGAGGATAAATATGAACTTCAAGCTCAAAGCTTTACCACAACAGCGAAATCAGACATCTACGAAAAAGAATTTTTCCTAAACATGCTAAATCCAGGATAATTGATACCCTCGAAAGAAAATGAATCCACAGGAAATTATAATAAACAGAAAAATTTAGTACCTACATGTTGACTGTAACATATTGCATACACACATTATGGCCATTTAAATCTAACCCTATTTTAGTGTGCACACAAATATAGGCTAGAAAGTACTGAAACAATTGCATTTCGACCATGATTCGGAAATTGTGACATAAACAAATATAAGCAGGTCTACTTGCATCGTTATAAACATCACATGAAAACATTTAAAAACAAAGTTCCTGATTATTAATTTGTTTGATTGGTTTACAACTGATACGGAAACATGCAAGCTAAATTCGTCAAATTGTATGCACTTCAGACAAAACTAAAATTTCACACAAATACTTTTTTTTTCAATATTTCAAATGATTTCAAATTTGGGAAATATGTTTAACAGGAGTAATCACATCTGCATATTAATAAATATATACATGCATATAATTTAAAAACAATGCATTATCTAGAACATAGAATTAAAATATAATGCCTTTTTGCAATATAAAAAGAAGATGTGGTATGTTTGCCAATGAGACAACTATCCACAAAATACCAAAATGACACCAACATTAACAATAATAGGTCACCGTACGTTTGCCAAATTTGTTCTTTATTTTGCAATATTGATAATATTTGGACAATGAAATATCACACGAGAGTTCCCCTAGTTTCATATAAATTTAACACACACGGGAGGGTTACAGATTAAACAGACACACGTATGACTTTAACGAAATGTAACATGTCAATCAATGCACAGAAAATAAAAGAGACGTGATTGTATTTTGCAAAAATTAGCCTTTTGCAATTCGTTGTAGTTCAATCAACTTGAAAATTAGTGGAAAACTAATGGATATTCGATTACAAAATTGTTTTTGTAGACAATGCTGGTATGATATAGTCAGATATTTTAAAATGTTTGAAGATTTAGCAATGTAGAATTGTTAAACATTAAAGAAAACTGATATATTATACTTTTGATTCGGACGTTTTTTTCCAATTTCTCAAATTCTAAACAACCCAGATTTCAAAAAACAAATTATTAAAAAAAACTTAATTGTACAGTTCTCGTTGTACTTCGCGTTTTGTTATCATACAATGACTGATATCTGTCAGTTGTATATGAGAAATGTACACGTGCATACCAATGTTCGCGCTCTTTCGGCTAGTCTGTCATTGTTTACAACTACTTTTCAATAACTTCTCCCTTTACTTAAACAATGTTAAACGCTATTAAGTTACCAAATGTTCTAATTTTCTATTTTCTATAAGTGATTATAAGGTATTTAAATGACGTTTTGGCTGTAATATTCCTTCCTGGTTCTCAACGATTAAAACAATAACATTATAATGCCAGAGAGAAATTTTCGAATGATTAATCTGATTAATTGATTTGATGATGTAAAATTATCTACTATTTGGAGTTGAAAATCACATGAAACTAATAAAAAAAGCCCTCTTCCCCTTTGATGACATTACAAATAACTTATCAATAGACTTGTTTGCAGTTCGAAGGAAGGGCATCATCAATGAAGCTATTTAAATATATTAGACGAAATTTGACTATTCATTTGCTAAAATAATGCTTAGATTGGAAATAAACAAAAATAAAAAATAGAAGAAATAAAAAAACCCGGAAGATTAACAAAACAAACTATATTATAAACTCCTTATGTTTTATGCCATGGAATACAAGAGCAACTCTTTAAAAAATCGAGTTTGTCAAATCCGTTTAATTGATAGTTATAATGTCAATTACATTGTAACTTTGATTGTATCTTTTTTGAAAAATAGTTGAAAGCTAAGAATTTCTTTGCGAATTAAAGGGTCGACATTGCACTTTACATTATAGCTCAAACCTTACAGGTCAAACGTTATCGTGGATTGTTTGGACCTTAGTTTACAATAATTACTAGTGATGGTTTTATCGATTATCATAATATTTTAAAAATGTATGCGATTGTCTTAGGTCGTTCTCGTCACAGCAGTAATGAGGGTAAATAGTAGTATACCGCATGTTCAATAGTTACAAATCGTTTTTACTGAAACAAATCCGGGCCACAAACCAAATCTGATGGAAACACATCAAATATAGCAAGAAAACAACGGAACAACAGAAACACTGAATTTGCTACAAACAAAAAACAACAACAAGAAAACCAAAAAAAACCCAACAAACAAACAAACGCCAAACCTCCCGCTTATATTACAATGTTACAAAATCAGCTAAATTGACAACATTACGTGACAAGAATATAGTACAAATACATACAAGAACACTTAGGTCAGAGAAATACTACATAAATAATATAATAGTATATTTTAAAACCTCAGAATAACAACGAACACCTAAATTAATCTTCAACAGTACAACAGTACAACACAAAAGAATCATGAACTGTACGTCACATGAATGTATCAACACCACAAACAGTTTCGTCACTGGTAAATTTCTAAAAATAGAATATGAAATTAGGAATAAGTTTGTAATGATGTTATTTGCTTTATTTTCTAACCATGTAAACATGTAAATATAGAATTGTGTTAGTAATAGTGTAATTATTTCTAACCGTGTCAGTGTTTGTTCTGTTTCAAACTGTGTTCCACAAATTATAATATTATAAAGCCAGTAATGTGTTGATTGATGATCAGTTATATTTCAAAAAGGAAGTTTGGGCTTTTTACTGACTCCTATCATTTTGTGTTATACTTTCAGTCTTCTTATTCTGCATAAATTATTACTGCCTCAAAGTATCTTCATTTTAAATTTTGAATCCGAAAAACCCAAGTGTTGCTGTTTACACATCAAGATTGGTTTTTTGTGGTCATTTCTGTCGCAGAGAGGTGCTTTGTGTTTTGACTGAAACGTAATTTCCATATGTAAAAACGGGTTACTTTCATTCAGCGCAATTTTTTTGATATGTTTCTACTTTGCACCAAACATTTAAATCCACTGAGTTAGATATACTATGCAAGGTTATTGATTTATGACTCTTAATGATTTATACGAATCTTAACAGGAATATATGTTACGGAAAAGCGTGAGAGGTAGCAATTAAACAGTGAAAAAATTAAAAAAACTAGACGTTATAAATTGCATACGTCAAAAGTGCGTTTCTGGATTTAC